>NC_089868.1:16332112-16646956 GCF_036373705.1 Amia ocellicauda | reverse complement strand
AACAGCTCTGTAAGCTATTCGGTTGACTTGGCCGCTTTTTCCTTAAATAACACCCCTTTGTAGAGGCCTGAAGTACTCCTGGGTTACTTATATGTACTCACGTGTAAGCCCATTTGCACACAAAGGGGAAATGTGGCGCTGCCTAATTCAGTGGCCATCTTGACAGTTGGAAATTGCAGGCATAGTTTACAGAGTGCAAATCTATTACCATTGTCCTTGGGTGATTTCTCTGTTAACACTGCCCTTGTACTGTGTAGCAATCTTTTGTGTGTAACCTTACAGAAACAATGTATTTGGAATTCTGTGACTCATGTCTACCTTTACATCAATTAATTGCTCATTTGTTGTTTTGTTTATTGGGCTGTGATTACTTGGGAAGAGTAGTATAAGAAAACCCTGTTGTGCAATAGCTGTTTTATGAAAGGCTGTGTGAATTCTGACATGTCTCTGAAGTATTTATGTTGGAGCTGTATATGAATCTAAGTCATTGCGGTGCCCCAGGGGTCCCAATACCAACAACAGAGTTAAGAGCTGAATGAGGAATCAAATAAAATGGAAGAGAACGTTTTGTGTAACATCACAGAACAGAACCAGGTACTTTTTTAATATTTAGAAAATGATCCAAGCCACGACCTTCCATTGGAATGGGTCGTTTGAACCGCGGTACGCAGCGTTGTGCAGTTTGTGCTGTGAGCTTTTCTCCAGGCCGAGGATGTGAGTCACTGTGTGAGAAAGAGCCTGCTTTGTGTGTAATTGTCTGAGTCGCTTGTTAATTGACAGTGGAGGAAATAATTATCTCTTTCAAGTACGTCTGCATAAAAAAAACCTCAGTAACTTTTTTTCTTCTTTTTCTTTTTTTTCTCCCAAGCGCTACAGACAAACTCTTTGGGGTTTGTCTGATTTACTCAAAAGGAATCTGGGCACATGTGTCGGACGGCAGTGGAGGCTGTTCAAAAGAAATAAAAAGGAAGAGGAGGAGAGGAAGGAAAGTGAGGCAGCCTTGTTCCTTATTTTAGCGAGTTGCACCGCTTTTCACTATTGTTTTACCAAACAGCTAGCATTGAAAACGCAGTGCTGCTGCTGCTCCAGATAGCTAATTGTCCCTGCATTCTGCCTCTCTTCCTCTCCCTCTCCCTCTCTCTCTCTCTCTCTCTCTCTCTCTCTCTAGTGTCATTTTTGCACATTCCACATGGCTAGTCTCCTAATGCGTTAACAGTGACTGCCTTAGTGAGTTACAGAAGTGGCACTAATTTAAATCTTTTCAGTAATCATGCTTTATCTGAAACACTGCTTCTCAAGCATTTTTTTTATTATAAGTTAGGGTGCTGGAAGGATTTTTTTTAAATACCTTGCGTTAAAAAATATTGGGTCTATTTAGTGCTTTTTAATAGTGCTTGAGACGAGTCCTTAGAGACTGTGGCTGGGTACGTACTACACAACAGGGTGACCTCCTCCTAGTGCCCATCCTCTCAGACCTGGGTTGATCCCTAGCTTTGAATACAGTCCCTGTTTCCTTAACAGCAGGGCCATTTGGTTTTGCAAAATTGTGGCTAAATTCTGTCAAAAATCTCTAGACTTGGGACTGTTTCCCCACTCCTTTTCTAACTGTAAGTATGTTGTTGTTTTTAAGTACAATTTTACTTCAATGTATTCCAACTATTTATTGATTTACCACAGTGACTTCAGTGACTTCCATACATATGAGATACAATGCTAGTGTTTAAATTGACTTTTAATGCAGAGAAAGTTGAATAGTGCACATCTCCACATGGAACTGTCTGTTTCCCTCCTTCTTTTCCCCAGACTTGCTTTCCTGCTTTTCTGTGATCCACTGAGATAGTTCCTTATATGAGTGTAGCCTGTCATAGTCAAGCTGTTCTGCCGTGGCCTCCCACTCGCCTCTGTCCACGAGGACTGTCCTCTGGGTGCCTGCCTCCTGTTTGTTTTTCCAGCTATTCTCCATTTCTCAGTCTGGCACTTTGTTTAGGTTTAAAAAAAGAAAAAAACAGAGAGGGGTCCTCTTCTCTCATCACACAGCTGTATAGTGTTGTCGTGGTTTGTGTGATTCATCCCAGGCTTCTTCTTTTGTTTTAATTATTAAACATTGCTGTTTGAAAGGCCCCTATAACAAAAACTTGTCATTTTTCTCCCTCTTTGTCACATATGCGGGCTTCAGTGTTGTTGTGGTCTCTGAGTTTTGTACCTAGAAACACAAAGCTTGTTTACTGTGTAGAAAACAACAATATATTCCAGTAAAATGTAGAGGGTAAGTGGCTTAACATTTTGGTTTTGTGAAACTCTGCTTTCTGTTTTATACAGGTCACGATGATGAGAGTCAAGAATCTTCCAGAGCAGACTGACTGGAAAGAAGTGTCGAAGTACCTACCCTGACCAGTAGGTGTGGGTTTATGTAGTGAAAGTGCCATACGATGAGGGTTTAGCTGAGATTTAAAGAAGGAAATTAATATTCATCAATAAAACGCAATTCATGTTGCTGTTAGTTTGAAGAGCTACAATGAGGTTGTACTTGTTAATACATTATTTATGCAATCACAGGGGTTTGTATCGAAAGCTCATCAGCACATAAACGACACTCTTTCTTGGAGTGTTAATTAGGATGTGTTTGGAGCACGGCTGTCCTTGCTCTCTCGGTTTGCTCAGTGCTCAATTGCAGGTCAACAGGTGTGGTCTGCAGTCACTGCAAGTCCTAGCCAGTGCGGCACAGGAGCTGTATCAATACTTGCTCCTGCCAAGACTCTTGCCTCCTCACGTCAGGCCACCAGAGAGCGGAGTGTGTGTTAAATATTGAAAGAGTGTAAAATTAAAAATGGATTACCTGACAAACTCTGCCTTATTATGGTTACTAATGAAGTGAGGTCAGACATCTTGAGCCCCTTGCTCCCGAGAGTCGGCCGTGTGGCGGTGTTGCGAGGCTGCAGGCCGGTGTGATTGACTATGGGAACAACTGCAGTATAATGTGGGCCTTCAGCCGCAAGGCCCAGACTTTGGTCTGAACTGAACTGAGTCCCCAACAAGATCAGTGCAACACAGT
Organism: Amia ocellicauda; assembly: GCF_036373705.1. Lineage (NCBI taxonomy): Eukaryota > Metazoa > Chordata > Actinopteri > Amiiformes > Amiidae > Amia > Amia ocellicauda. The sequence goes on along the minus strand of NC_089868.1, from coordinate 16,643,904 downwards.
GTAGGCTCATTCAACACTGTGGCAGGTAGGGGGACGCTTGAGTGATACTCCAGCCAAGAGTTAGGGTAAAAGAGGGGATGTATGTGTGCTGATATCAACAGAGGGGCCCCTGAAGCCACTCAGCTTCACCTGCCTTAATGATTTGAACTTCAGGGCCTCAAAGGTTAGAAGGAATGCAGGAGGTTCTTAGACACATTCCGGTCATGCCCACCCCTGTACAATAAAGCTACTGTTAACTCCTTGTTGATGTCAACTGAAGTTCTCATAATGGAGTCATTTTAAAACTTAAAGGCTACATTGTTTTATGAATGAGAAAGATTACTGCATAAATGTAAAAATATGGTAAATGAATAAACAAAAGCATACAACCATGAGAGCAAACTGACATATCTGTGTTACTGTCGCAATGACAGTTTACCAAACCAAACCGGACACGTTTTTAAGCAGTTTTTATTTTCTAAATACTTCCCTCATTAAATATTTCAACAACAGTTGAGTAATTGGAAGTTTAGGGCAATTGGAATTACTTTTGAAACTAGGTAGTTGTAGGAAGATGTGTTTGAGGGACAGAGAGAGCAAGACAGAGGGGAAGTAGCTGATGGAAAGAGAGAAAAGTGAGACGTGGTTTAAGAAAAAACGCAGACTCATCTCAGGTGCCAGTCCCAGTGTTTGCTAATTTTTAAACATTAAGTAATGAGCTTCCATGACCAACATAAAATGAGATAAAAAGTAAGAGGAATTCCCACTGCTGGGACTCCTTATCTCCCGTGTCTGGGCTCCCTCGCTCCCCGTAGACTGTCCCCACTACAGAGCAACAGACGTGCCGGTGCTTTATCTGGCCTCATCTAAATTACACTAGCTTCAGACAGACACACGGCTCCCTGCAGCCCACACAGAGCACCGACAAGAGTGACTTGTAGAATAAGAGACAGGGTGAGAGGGAGACGTGTATTACAAACAGCCATAGAGGCCCTTTATCGCACAGCATGGACCTCTTGCAGCTGCTCTTAGTGACTGAGTAAGACTCATGTTTTCTTCACTGAGTGTTTTCTCCCCCCCCCTCTCTGTAATTGTGAAACGGGCAGTGCGTTGTGTATCGCATAACTGTTTCCGAGGCCAATGCAATTGAGCCCTTGCTCTTTTGCCCACTCCCTCAGCCCTGCCCCCCACCACGACAGAGACTAATGGCGTGCTAATGATTTTCTTATCCACTGTAACAGAACCAGCAGAGTGTGGAACATTTGGAACGCATCACAGAAACAGGAAATGAGAAGCTAATGTTCCAATGGCTTACACTGGGTTCTGCCAGCGCTGCCTGATTGGACAGTGGAGATGTTAGCCAGGCCTCTCTTTCCCAGGCTTTCATAATGGAACCAGCTGTCAGAAAGCACAGAGAAAAGCTTCTGCCCGTACACTGGTGAGAGAGCAGAGTGGCGATCGTGTGGATATACAGTGGGTGTGCATGCCAGGGGGGAGGGGGTGGGCCTGGGTATTCAGCCCGGGATACGAGAGTAGGGTCTCGCCCACCGAGCAAAGTGATTAATTAACCGTGTTTGTCGGAGAGTGGAGTCCGTTTCTTGGCTCCCCTTCCTCTGCGGAGAGTTGGAAATGGTGCTGCTGCTGCTCTAATTAAAAGTGCTGATGAGCGCTGACACACCTTTGCCCTCGCTGTGTTATCAGTCATTAGTGAGAGTGCAGTGGATAATGCAGGTCACAACCCCATGATAGTATGGATTGCATCTCTTCCCTTCCTCTCTTCCTCTCTTCTTCTCTTCATCTCCAGCTCCTCTTGGCCCTCGTTCAGTGATATGCAGTTACTTCGTTTTGCTTTTTTGATCCCAGCCCAAGAGAAGCAGCTGTATGACTCTCATATTACATGTCGACCCATTTTATTCCAAGTACGAACTCCACATGTAAGGTATTGGAGATATCGTTTTAGGAGAACAAAACTTTCCCCTTTGTACCTGCTTTGTGGGTAAACAATTGACCAAAAGAGAATGGACAAAAGCAATGTAATAGGCCCAATTCACGGGTTCCTTTTCTCATGTAAAGGCAAGTTTGTCACAATATGCATGTCAATTAAAACACAGGATTAGCATGATGTATTTAATTCCTGTCTACAAAATGGCTGTTCAGGCATCAACTGTATTGTCACTTCCATGGAGCTGTCATAGAGAGTCATGTCTTCAGCTGTAAGCCTTAAATCGTTCTGCCACTGCTACAGTAAGCCGCGTTCATGGGCTTTCCTCTTTGTTTAAGATGAAGTGGTGGGTCTTGAGGATGAGTTCAACGCGATGGACCATCTTAGGTGCAAACAGCTGCTGTAATTGCATTCCAATAGATTTGCAGCCTTTGTTTCACAGCGGTTTTCTACTTTTACACCCCGGTGCCTTAAACACAGCACAAACAGCCACAGGCCAGCATAAAAAACAGAGACAGGCCCATTGCTCAGGGCCGCAGATTGATGGAGTGCGGCGTGGCCCTCACAGGATATCGGCCTGCCTCTCAGACGACAGCCCCCGTAATGCACAGCCCGCCGAGGTGGAACTCATTACCCACTCCGAGAGGGGAGAGGGAAACATTACCCGGTTCAGAGGTTTGTCAGAAAGCTATCTTTCTGAATCCCATTAAGATCGGGCAGGATAGTTACGCTGAACTGCGATCTAAATGAATTTCGTATGATTTATGATAATTGATTTATGTCTGATTCTATGATGTAAAGCACCTTGGAATTCAGTCAAAGGCACTCTCCGAGTTAATGAATAACAATCATAGCTCATGATGATCCATTTATGTACAGAGTCTCATCATTTCACCAAAGCCGGTGCTCCAGGCCCTGCCCGGACTTGTGGATGAAAGTGCTATCGTGTGACGTGGGTCTGTCTCAGGAAAGAGTTCATGCTCACTGTGGTTCACTACGGTGTGTTTAGATTGTGAGTAGACATTTGTTTATAACACTTAGGAAACTGGGTTGAAAGTTACATGCAGTTTTACAGTTATCCCTGCTGTTTTGTTCATGAAGAAACAGGCAAACACATTGAAAGATTAGCCTATTGTCAAACTCTCAGATATGTCCATTTTACAGGGGAATGAAAGTTGAAAACATCTGCTACCTTGTGATTAGCGTGACTATGGAGCCCTGTCAGGAGTTGTGCGACAGAGAGCACACACAGTCACACATGCACACACAAAATAAACACACACACGCATATCAGTCGGGTCTTAAACAACATAATCTGATTCCTGCTGAAGTGGCCCATCTCCTGAGCTTTCGGCTTCACCTCTGTCCTCCTCAGCAAGGCTAGTGGGAGCAAACACTCGAGAGCTCTTCAAAATGTGCCCTGGCTTTATTGGGGGAGCCGTGAGTTTGGCTGCAGCTAAATGACCTCATCATTGTTTAAATCGACAGCAGTACACAATACCAGGAGAGTTTTTAAAGGGAGGCATTTTTATCAGCAAAACTATGCACAGCTATATATAGTATGTAGACCTAATACCTCCAAGTAAAGCCCTTGATCAAGAAAACAATCTACCAAACTTGCCAGTAAATGTACTACAAAAACACCCATATTTTAAACACTCTTTTAAAATGGGGTTCTCAGTCCCATTTTGATTAGTCTAATTCACACTGTTCTGCATGAATAGATAAATAACAACATCCTGTTCCAACTTCCTTCACTTTATTTTATCCCATCTCCGACCTCCTGTTTAAAACCAAAAGGAGAAGGGTTTGTGGGTGAAGCAGAGGGTGTTTCCAGTGCGTTCAGTGAATCAGTTTTGTCTTCAGACTGCAGAGAGACTCTTATCAAGCTCTCTTTACTACCGGACAGCCCCTGGGTTTGTGCATTTAGCTGCTGATTGAATGTGTCGGTTGAGGCCTTGATTCCTGATTGTCTCTTTGTAGGCCTGTGATGTGTGTTGTTGAGGGAGCGGGAAGAGAGAGAGAGGACGGGAGGGCAGACTGATCGGACGGTAGGCTGGGTGGCAGGGCAGCTTCTTCACTAACAACCAGGGCTTAGGGGAGAAAAAAGGAAATAGGATCAATATGGAAATAAAAGCAGCAGCCAGGACTGAGATAAAAGCAGCCTTACCCTGTGAAAAGGCTGAATTTGCATTGTTGCCTTGTGCTTTGGCAGATATACCGACTTGCTGTCTTACTGAGTATGCAAGCATCTCGGCTAATCACAGATACCATCATATTTATTTATATATGTGTATATTTATTTATTTGTTTGTTTCTTTGTTTTATTGACTCTCTTTTCCTTATCTCCCCAAACCCCATTTGAGACCGAGAGCTCCTTTTGAAGTAAAGCCTTTTGACCCCTCCTTCTGTCACTCTGCAGGAAGTGTAACCCCACAATACCAGCTCTATGGGGATGAGCCGCCCGTCAGTGTATCGTGAAATGTAGGCATTTCAATCCTCAAAACACGCTTGGTGTGACAGGCCACCAAATGCTGTGAAGCTGGAAAATCTGCCGTCGCAGCACATTGCTGTCAATTAAATACACTGTAAACAGTAAGAATAGATTTAGTAACACTATATTACACACACACACACACACACACACACAAAAGCGATCGCACACCAGTGACTTTGAACAAATTTGCTGTAAAGTAAACCATAATGCACACACAAGATTTAGGACAAGGTTATGTGGGGCATAATAGCTTTCTATATTTAAACTGAAAAGTCCCCTCATCCATTTTGATATCATTTACAGTAGAGCAAGCTCCCTGTTGACTGAAGTTGTTGTTGGCACTTTTCCGTGGAGACTGCAGTCTGGCCTAGTAAGCCCGTTTGCCGAGTGTCAATACGCAGCCCGGTGATGGGGAGAGGAAGGGAGCGCGCGAGCCCCCGGCGGGCCACTGTCTGCATGTGATCTCAGTGGGCCGGGCTGCCGCATTTCAACACACGGCTTCGTTACTAAACATGAGGCTGCAGCATTCGCACTCCGCACAGGGGCTTTAAACAAAAGGACTAAGGGGAGGTTGATTAGGCTTGGAGGCCTGCTGTGCGTTAAATCACCTCCTAAGACCATTAGAGACATCCTACCAATCAAGCACACTCTTGTTCTTGACAGACATGAGTGATTTCTGCAATGAAAGTTTTAACAATTTGCTATCAAATAGAAGCCTTTAATCTTCACAATGGATCAACGGTAGATAGCAATGGTCCAAATGCTCGTCGTGGAACATGTTGTTGTTGAGTTCAGCTTTGGCGATTCAGGGACAGGAGTTATATGTGTTTTACATAAAACTGTTTTTAATGTTTCAATAAAAACAAAATGCCAACATAAACATGACAATATCATCCTTTACACTGTATACCAAATATATCATATATATATATATACACCACATATTAGGCTTATACTTACTTATACACTTCATCAAAGAGCAATGAGTTATTAATAATGTTAATTCTTCCTACTTGTTTGTATCAAAATTGTGATAGTGTGACTGATTGTGAAGCTCACGTACTTAAACTATTTTCCTGGGCAGCTTATTTCCCCCCCATCACTGGGAGCTCAGCGAGAGAGAGGGGGAGGGAGCTGTGAAGAGCAGCTAAGAGGTTCTGTCACCTCAGGTGTGAACAAAGAGAGAATTTCACCTCACAGGAGGCAAGGGCACCTTCACAAATTAACTTCTTATCGACCAACTGTGAGGGAAGAAAAGCAAGAAGGAAACGACACATCATGAAAATAGTGCACGGCGCCACAGCAAAAGATTGGATTGAACCTTGGCGATTGATGTGTTATGTTTTGCTAGGTATGGCCACCCAATACACAAACACTTGCTTTCAAGTAAACTACTAGCTATGAGCACACTGTCAACAAAGTGTGTGTGGTATGTGGAGCCTCTTTCAAAGTTGTTGCTTTATATCCATTCTCCCTCTCTCTCTCTCTCTTTATATCTCTCTATATATGTCATATATGTACAATCCTTTAAAGGGGAAAAATATAAGATGTATTGATAACAGTAAGCTTGGAGACTTGCTTGAGGGATTTCAGAGGTGAAGTGAACAGCTCTACTGAAGTACTGAGCAGCAGAAGGCAATATGGCGGCCACAGTGAAACATGAGGTTTTTGGTGGAGGCTGTTTCCTGACCTTGCATGCTCTATAAAGCCAGCCCCTGCCGCTCCCACACCAGCCAGCTAGCCAGCCAGCCAGCAGCTCGTTAGAGGCATTATCAGAGGCTCGTCTGCTTGGGGGGGTTAATTGGCACTCTGAGGTCCTGTCCAGCTTCACTCCAGGCCTGCAGGTCCCAGCGGAGGAAGGACAATGGCAGGTCAGGGGCCGCGCTGGTGTCACTGAGCTGCTAATGTCTTTGATAATGAACACTGGGCCTTGAGCAATGAAACTGCCTAATTACATGTGATGGAGATTTATTTTTTTGTGCTGCCTCTTTCCTGGGGGAGAGCCTGGAACAGAGGAGGAGCAGTATAGAAACAGGCCTTTATTTCCATCTGGGACAGGGCTGGAATGTGGCCTCCCTCGGCAGGGCTGGCACTCTCTCTCGCTCTCATTCACGAGGGTTGGTTTGTTACAACGGCAGCCAGGGGCTTCCACACACAGGCCTGTACGTGGCCATGACAAGGGCTTAAACACTCAGAGGGGAGGGGATTCAGACGGAATTATGGTGCTAATTTTGCAAAACAGGCCACAGTCGCCGGATAAAAACGACAAACAAACTCAGAGCATTGGTTTTCAAAACAAAAGAGGGAGATTATTCCCCTTCTCCCCTTCTGAGTTTTTTGTTGCCTATCTGGTGAGCACTGACTCACTCTGTGGCGAGTCGAGCTGACGGCAGGAGGATCCTTGGTTGGCTGCTGTGGAGTCGTGCCTCGGGGGCCTCTCTGCAGCCTTTGTGATAACAATCACACCCTACAGGTAGAGCTGGGTGCACGCTCAATACTGCTATTGTTCACCGGGCCTCGAGATGCTCCGCAGCCTGTCGATAACCTGCACACAGCAAGATGTTGTCACAGAGCAGGTGAAACAAAGAAACCCTCTCAGTTGCCTCTCAGCCACAGCCTACCTCTCTCTCTCTCTCTCTCTCTCTCTCTCTCTCTCTCCACCGGACCACTGCAGCCCTGCGCTGAGCCTGATGCTGCGGCACAGAGAGAAGAGAACGGGCTGAGGAGTGGGCGCACAGAAGGAGGCATATTCCCGTTGAGCCACAGCGTAATGAAGTCATAACTGTGTCAGGAAGAGAGGGGGAAGTCCGTGGTGTTGATGTGAATTCCATGAGATATTAAACCCGCCCTCGAATGTAAAGGACTTGACTGTAATGCTTTAACCATTATTTGTATATGTACATTGTTGAGAACTGATCAGTGCTGGAATTGAGGTTTATTTTTGGGGATTTCAACATCACTTACTGCTTCTGTGGCCAGTTTTCACCTGTGTATCTAAGCGCACTTACCCAGACACGGAGTACATGCTCCTCCAGGTAGACACCCGTACACACCAGGAATGTCTGCAGTGCTGGGCTTTCCCTTATCTAAAGTAGCTTTTAAAGCAGTTATCTATTGTGAAGACAGAGCATGACCTATCATTATATGATTGTAATTCCCGCAGAGACCCTCTTTGACAGGCTTTTTTCACTCTCTTGTTCACCATCAATCTTTTTCCAATTACCTGTCTCTTCCCCTCCCAAATTTATCATAATTATTGTCATGGCAACCAGTGTCTTTACCCTGGTTTTGTCCATTTCCACCTCAAACAGATAAGAGGGGCCTGGCTGTTCTTTTAATCCAGAATTTAATCACCCCCAGCTTCACTGCGAAAGACAAAAGAGGTGCTTAGCAAGTACGCTGAAGGATTTCTGAACCAACGGTCAGGAATGTACTTTTATGTGACCGTAGGGGAAGACTGCTGTGCATAAATCCTCTGTGCTTACACATGATGCCAAAGTGCTTGTGTAGTGTATATGGTCCATGGACTGGACACATGCTCTAATGGAAGTCAAACCCGATACAGCGTGTAACTGGTCCCCTAAACTGAGGGGTTTCAATGCTCTTCCAAATCTAGGGGGGAAATCTAGAGTGAATAGTTTTTGCCAGTCCAATCATTTTTGGATTTCTACAAAAAAGTTCATGTGTAAGATCTGAATCTGCTGAAATACTTGTCATGGACTGTTTATCATGGTTAATTCTAAGGTACCCCTGTTTTATACACTCTGACATTATCTTGACTTAGTTAGGGATATACAAATATGGCTATCACTATCTTCAGCTGGGGTTTAAACGTATTACGTAACATTTAAGAACACTACCATGTGGCTCATCAAATCCCACTAGCAGAGCTTCTTATCTATTCATATAAAGGATAAGATATAATCAAGATATCCCAGACATCCTGGGTCAGGTAAGGATTCTGAACAAAGTTTAATCTGGGTCGCCTGTTTGTGAATAGACCATCAAATCTCATATTAGTGCTCCAAACTCTCCAATCAAGTTCTGTCCCCCTTTTATTTATAAAGTAATTTTAAATTATTTTTATATTTGTCAGTCAAGGTAGTGTTTCATGTTAATAGTTAGTTTTTTCCTTTAATAAAATATGGTTAAAATGACACCTCTGGCACACAGGCCATGAATAAAACAAATCTATCAAAACTACCTTCTTCAAAAAGCAAAATTTTAAAAAAATGAAAGAAAGAGAAAAAAGAAGTTCATCACTTCTCTTCAGAGGTAAGCGCAGTGCGCCAGTAGATCAGAAAGCCAATTAACAGCTGCTCATTTCTCCAGGGAGAGCATCTTTACAACTGTGCTAAAGAGTCTTCTGCTGCCGAAAGACTGGTTATCTGTGTGGTCTTTAATAGCCAGTGTTTAATAACATTGTTGGGAGCACAGTGCGTTGACACACCACAACGGGAGCTTCATACATAAAGAAGAAATGTCTTCTGCGCACTGTGACAATCAGGAAATAGTGTTCTTTTATTTTTGTTGATCATCATCAGATTCCAATTGCTTGCACTGCTAAGGCATTCATAGGTTATTCCTTTGGGATTCATACATTAATTCGATAAGAAATTCATTAAGAACTGGTGCCTGTTATTGTAGAGTGTTGCTGTAAAACGAATAGAAATCTGTTTTCCTGTGTTTTCGTCTCGTCAGGTTGTCATCTTCCTGTCTTGTACGTGTTTTTCCTGGACCCTTCTCCCTGGGGGGCAGTTACCTATATAATGAAATACTTGTATTATTCTCTTTACCCCTGCTGTTACAATCATTTCTCCACGCATTTGCTGTTTCATCTTTAGATTATTGTCATCATCTGTGGACAAAATGAGTATGCGACCCTGCAAAACATGCACAGAGAATATGCAACATGGAGGATTTTCAAAGTATTCCACAGCAGTAAAGCTATTTCCACCTAAAAAGTTGGGGAAATAGAGTTTTTTTTCTGGGGCTGGAGTAAGTAGAGAAAAAAATGCAAGAGTGCTTTAAAAAGTGGTGCCATAAATGTATCCGTTTTCGGACAGGGCAGGAAAGCCGCACCATGGGCCCAGTTCCTCTGTCCATCTGGTGGGAGACGTCTTTACGGTTGTGGCATCACTCTCCTTGAGGGGCACCCGAGCTGGGATGTAGGTAAGTTAAAAGCCTGTGAATTGAAATTTGAGTCCCAGGAGCCACAGTTACAGCCCCCATGGGCAGACAGGTGTGAAGGAGTGTGGAAGAGTGCTAAAGCAGTCTCTCTCTTTGTCACAGGTGACTGTCATCTGGGCTAGAGGCCTGATAATAAATGTGGCGTCATTGTCTGATGTGTTTTTTCCCCCTTTTTGTCCTTCAATTTAAAACACAAGACATCAAAGCTGAGAAAGTGGAGGAATCCGCAGTGGGGATCAAAGTACAATGACAGGCAGTACTGCTCTCGGAGGACAGAGCACACCGGCCTACCTGACTGGCCGACCGTGGGTTTTCTTGAGGCTCTTGATGTTTTATAGGAACTGGCAGCAGGATACAGACCCTCAGCTCATTCCTGCTGCCAGTGTGAGGGAAAGAAGCTGGGGCATGGCACTGCATTGCAAAATATAACGTTTAACAAGGCGATTCTCAGAGGGTGGACTTCCTCAGTTAAAGACAGAGATACAACAAAGGGTCTTCCTCAGAAATCGGACGTTCACAGCTCAAGTTATTCGCAGCCTGTGCTAGGAGCACATTAGGCGTTGAGAGTGAATTGTAGATGTGTGTGTGTCTGTGTGTGTATTGTAACAGTTATATCCTTGGCATTGCTGTGCAAATCTTTCCCCCCGGAACGTCCCCCCTGGTCTCATCTCAGTGTTTGACTCACGGCATCGCAACACTATGCTAGGGATTGGAAACTTGTTATCTACGGAAGTTAGCTACGATTATTAATCCCTTTCCGTTCTCATTATTTCAGATTCTACTTTTTGGACATTGCGGATTTAATCCAGTTTCCCCTCTGATAAGTTATTTTATTATTTAAGGAGTTTGAGCAGAATTAAATTAATGTCAAGGACGTCTGCCCTCGCTGCTTTTCATTATTACTGTGATTAAGACATTTGTGCCTCTCAAAGTCCTCTACGAAATATTCATCTTTAGCCATTCATGATGGAAAGAGTGTATAATTGTGTGGCAAAGAATTGTAAATAGGAGACAAGGACAGGGGTGCACTGTGAAAGAGACACAAGAAGTGCTGATGTTTGGTACTGTGAAGCAATATAGGATATTTCACTAAAGCTTGCATGTAAATCTGCAGTAGTAAACAAGGTCATCAATTAAAGTATGTTGGACTTGTCTGAATTGTAGTTTGCATAAGGAAATATTGTGCTGTGGAGTTGACATAAAGGCCCAGCACCAATTACTATCTTATTAATGATTGTTCGTCTGTGTTTTGTTATTGTTATGCCAATTCAACTCCTGTTTCTGTCAAAGAAAAAAGACATACAAGGCAAGACCAGTGTAATGCTGCTGCAGTTGCACAAACGAACCAGCAGGGTGAGCACTGAGCTCTGAGAGGACGTCAGGCAGAGCTAGAACGTGGGTCTTCAACAAGGTATCACTGTTCCAGGTTTGGTCTGTCAGTAGACGGCTATTGTGTCCTTCTGTGGGGGAGCAAAGAATCAGCCAAAAGAAACAAGGTAACAGTTGGGGAGCTGAGCCCGATCTGAATAGGAGATTCTCCAAAGCCACCTTCTGGCGACGGTGGGTCTAATGTGTCTGGCCAGGAAGACAGCTGACACGAGATACTTCTAAAGGCTGAGAGCTTCTGAAACACCTCCCCTACGGTATTCATTATTCATCCCACTTTTAATTAGAACAAACAGACCCACCCAGGCTGAAGAGGCCAGAGATGGTAATTGGACATCGAGGGTTTGCGTCTCTCGTGTAGTGCATGCAATCATGATGCTCAAACCTTCTGCTTCCGACGTTAATGGGACTGGTGCAGGCGTCCTTCATCTTACGATTGATTATAATCCAAATCTGGAAACTGGAGAGGAAGTAGTTAATAGATGAAGACAGAGCAGTCTCTTCTCCCCCACCCCCATCCACCTGACCAATAGACACAGACAGAACATGATTCCATATCGGCGTTTCTCTCAGACGCTGTGTTTCACATTGATGTTGCCATTGCACCTCGGCACTACAGCATAACTTCACTGTGCTTTGCTGAAAGATTAGTGTAAGAGACAGAAGTGTAAGAGGCAGCTCCCAGACCACTGACATTGTAAGACCTTTGCTCTATTTAAAATCATTTTTTTAATCTTAGATAATTTGAATAAAGTGCCCAGGTATTCTTTTTAGTTTACACAAATGTAATATACAGGCTTGAACACATGTATGACCAATCAGATCTGGGTCCTGATACAGAAAGTATATCAGAAAGCTTATTTCCCTAATTGCACGCTCCAATAACCGCGCTTAGCAAATTGGTAGCACAGCCAATATTGTTATGGAGTCACAGTTAAACCATAGAATCTGTTTACTATGCTATACAATATATATTTACTATACAAGTTCTCTATCAGAAGACTAGCTGTGCTGATCTTCTGTAAACCAAAGCCAAGTCACAGGTCAAATCCATCATGTCCTGGAAGCCATGCAGGGTCATTAAGGTACTGGCTAGCCATGGATTGAACAGGGATTGTCTAATAAAGAGTCCTGAAATACTTTTCTTGTAAGGCATAGTACTTGGCCAGGCAGCCAAGTCTCTCTTTCTTTTTCCCATGCAGGAATATATATATATATATATATATATATATATATATATATATATATATATATATATATATATATATATATCCCTCTCTCTCTCTTTCTCTCTCCCTCGCACTCCGTTCCCCAGGGTAACCTCAAAGAGCAGAGAAGGCTTAAGTGCTTTGACAAGGACTTGAATCCCATTCACAAACCTGGTGAGATGCACAGAAACCAAACTTTCTTAACATAAGAACATAAGGAAGTTTACAAATAATAGGAGGCCATTCGACCCATCGTGCTTGTTTGGTGTCCATTAATAACTAAGTGATCAAGGATCCTATCCAGTCTGTTTTTGAATGTTCCCAAATTTTCAGCTTCAGCCACATCGCTGGGGAGTTTGTTCAGATTGTGACGCCTCTCTGTGTGAAGAAGTGTCTCCTGTTTTCTGTCTTGAATGCCTTGAAGCCCAATTTCCATTTGTGTCTGTGGTGTTCGAGGAAAATATAAATATTATAAATTTGTTTTCCATTTACAGAAACATGATACATTATCCCATGTCAAAGAATGACTCTTAAATATCAGAAAGAAGAAGAGTTCATTATGAGGGAAGGTAGGATTTCATGTGGTTTCACTTTAGCAAACCTCTTACTGATATATCAGGAAACTGCAGCTTATTTCTCTTTGTAGAGCTATGGATTCCTTAAAGTCAACCTGATCCTTTACTTATTTTTGTACAAGTATACTTACATTTTATATTATTTTAAATTTCCTTTTTCTTCAAATTAAATACCATGGACGAAAAATTAAACATTTTGAAAATACTAAATTCAAATAATAAATGAGAGTCAGAAAACTGGGAGTTTAATTGTTCTTAGCATCGCCATGGATTTCACAAAAAACACACAATTTATACTGTCTGTACTAGCCCCGAGAGCACTGATAAAATGCCGCTTTGTGCAACTAAAGAGCTCCTTTGTTGTTGTAAAATAGTCAGACACATCTAGTAACAGCAAATCCTGATGGAATACAGGCTGAACATGTCAGTTGATTGTAAAAAAAGTTAGATAACTCAAAGAAACTACTTAGTTTCAGTAATAATATGGCAAGGCTACCAACTGGATTCCTACAGCATTCTACAGATTTTTTCAAATTTGCAAATATGACAAATACCACACATTTGTGTAACAGTGTGGTTAAGTAGAAAACTGCTCTTGACAAACACCTGTGGTAAAAACACACACATACAATGAAACACTTGATTCGGCTGTGCAGAAAGGGATTGAATTTTAAATAGTCCTCCCTCAGTGAAGATGAGTGAAATTCACAGTGAACATCTAAGACTTCCATTGCATTTATATTGCAAAAAGAGAAAATGTCTACCGTTGAGATGTGTATTTGTAGATCTGTAAACACTGACCAGGTATTTGTGTTCTGTTTTGGACTAAATAGTGTGAATGGCATTTGAAAGCCAATAGCTTTTCTGATTGTTCCCTGCAATAAGGGACATCAGCAGCCACTGTGTTTATCTGTACAATTGACCTGTCTGAGGAAAAGGAAAAAAAATCCTGAATGTACATTACATATTATTACCCAAAACAGATAACAAATGACAGATTTTCTTATTAACTTATGCATGACCAACCTTCAGGATTAATTGTAAAACAAACGACAGTTTAATTCCAAATGATTCTATTTCCTGTTTAAAAATCAATACCAACTCAAACGCTTGTGTCAAAAAACAACTTCAATTGGGATGCCAATGCACAGTGAGAGCACTGCATACACCAGCGCTAGCACACAACACAGCCGGTGAGTAGCAAACAATGCACATGTAGCCAGGTGATCACAGACACTTTACTAATGCCTGCTGTATATAAAGGCGGCACTAAAAATAGAAATACAATCGCAATTTGAATCAGGTCAGTGTCGTGTATCAACCAAGTGGGATATATATAGTTAAATATATGTGAATTGGAGAAGTCTAAGGTGATAATTAAGGAAAAGAATATGAAGATCCATATAAAGTGCAATACATACATACTAATAAATACAGATTATGTTTACTCCCAGACTTGTCAATCGTAGAGGGAGGATCAGTTTGAGGAGTTTGCGGTGGACGGGCGGTTCAGTGATGGACTGAGCTGGGCTGTATAGGTGCTGGTGACGTATCGCCCCTCTCCCCTCCTCCGCCGGCGCCGAGCCGCGTCTCTGCGATTCCCAGGCTGGTCTTCCGCGCTCAGTGTGTATCTGGTCGCCATGGCGGAGGGACACGGAGAGCTACCGCCTCAGCCGCCGCTTCCCCTCTCTCTACCCCCGGCCAGCAAGCGACCGTGCTTGCGCCCTGCCCCCCGAGGCCCGGGTCCGGGACCGGGACCGGGTTTCCCGAACTCTCGCTTCCACTGCCCGGAGTCTCTGCTGGACTGCGCCGCTAAGGCCGTGGCGGAGAAATGGGCCTTCGAGAGGGTGGAGGAGCGCTTCGAGCGGATCCCGGAGCCCGTCCAGCGCCGCATCGTCTACTGGTCCTTCCCCAGGAACGAACGGGAAATCTGCATGTACTCGTCGTTTCAGTGCCGCGGAGCCGGGGAGGAGGGTCCCGCGGTGGGATCGGGGGCTCCGGCCGGGTCCGGGGCTGTTCCCGGAGGGGTAACCAACACGGGGGGGAACGCTGGTGCTGGGGGCACCGGAGATGGACTGCCTTTCCGCCGGGGGATCCGGCTTTTGGAGAGCGGCTGTGTGGAGAATGTGCTGCAAGTCGGTGAGTGGCGCGGATGAAGCACTTTATTTGTGTTTCAGCTCCAGTGGTTCAAGTGAGCCAACTTTACCCAAGAGCACAGAAACCCCTTCTTTTCAAACACAAGGAAGTTGATCGTATTGTTGAGAAAGTTTCTTTGATGCATTTATTATCCACCACAGACCGTGAAAATGTGATTTTATTGCACACGGAAAATCGCTCAAAGTTGTTGCGTTTCGTTTTGGCGGAGCAGACGCAGGAGCTGGGGATTGTGTGCTTTTAAAATTTAAAGGGCTGCTTTACTGCTCTTGCTTTGATTGTGCTTATGTAAATGTGGCTTGTTCAGACATTTTATTTTCAGTTGAATTAGACCCAAGTTGTTTTATATTGATAACCATTGCTCTAGTTTATACTTTCATATGTATTTAGTTGATTATCAGTGGACTACTGCTCTGCGCCGTGTTGGAAGTGAGGAGCGTTTTTTTCCGATTTGTTAGGGTTACATTCTTTCCTTCAGCTCGTAAAAACGCAGAAGCTGTCAAAACGGATTCATATTGCCTTCTGATAAAGATTTATTATCACTATTCATTTTTAATGTGTATTTCAGAGGGAGTTGTGAACATATCCAGTCTATTCAGATGAAACGAATGCAACCCGCTTTGCTCTTTTTTCGTATCCGTCTTTTGTTTATTTCGGTGATTGTGCTGTCAAGACAAAGGATGTTTGTGCGATCTAAACTGTGCACCTACGTATATGTTTGATCTGAAATGTCGGATATTTAGTCTCGGATCGATCGTCGGATTCGATTCTGGAATTAAAACCGAATGTTTACTTTACGGGTTTTGCTTTGAGGCTGCCGCTGAGGCTGGGCTGTACAATAGTTTGGATAAATCTCCATTCTCGCAAAAAGGAAAGAGGACCGAAACCAATAAAAACGGCATTGACGTTGTTGTAAATAATTAGATTGAAGCTCATTTGGCGTTTACATGCAGAGATGACTTCATTATTGTTGTTCTTTCATTTTTGTGTCGATCGGTTTGTACTCCTTGGTATTTTTGCACATTTGTGGAGCGTATGTGTCTGCTGAGCAAGTTGGTCGTTTTGAGTTCATGTTGTGTAGTGATGAGGGATGGGTGTGTAAGGATACATTTAAATTGTACGCTATCCTCCTTAAAATAATTATATATAGGTTATTTTTTCGCCTTTAGACTGAAACCCATGGACACAAGAACTGCAGGTTTCTGTTGGTGGTGTACAAGTTGTCCTCTAGGAGATCTCAATTCCTCCAGGTTACAGATTCAAACCACTCGGATTGCCTCCATAAACACGTTTATACATTCAGATTGGTCTTGGCATAAATCCTTATCGATTTTTATTTTGAAATACTTACTATAATTTGCTTAAAATATTTACGTTGAACCTGCCATTTCAATGTACATATGTAACAGTTTATTTTAAATATTAAAAATGTTAACTTAAATTTAAGTATTATATATATATCACACACACACACACAAATATTAATCTTTATTCTGCAATAAAACAATAGCTGAGGACTTTGTGTGGACATTGCTAAATGAGTGCAGTCATTGCAATGTATAGCCTAGGTGTTTAAAGTAAGTTTTTTTTTTTTTTTTAATTAATCCATTAGATTTTTTAAATGTATTGTAATTATGCTCTTAAAAATAGTTTAATTACACCTCTCTTGATCCTGGAAGAAAGTGATTGAGTGAATTAATCTTTGTATGTTTGATGGTTACTGGTTATCACTTATAAAATATTATATTACCTTGACAATGATTTAATTCTCGTATGTTTGCTATTTATAAATGAAAAGGCTGTATTTTTTAGAATGTGATAACGTATTATAATGTTTCTAATGAAAAACAATGGAAACTCATTTAGAATCGGTTCAAAATGGAAAGAACTTATATTTTGTGTTCATGTTAACATAAAATTGAAAACCCAAAGCATATTTTCTTAACTGAAGATTTGTTGGCAGAATTACCAGATTTTAAAATGCTTAAATAGCATGTTGTCTTTAGATACAAGTATATCTCAGAGGTCCGAAGCTGGTTGTCCTAGAAGTTGTGGAAGTGTCCACATGAAAAGATTTAGGTGTATAAATAAATAAATAAAAATATTTCTCTCAACACAGCTCTGGATAAAATTAAGACCACTGCAAATTTGTCTTAAATCAGCATCTCTACATTCCATTCCATTCATATTTTTATTTGGAATTTGGGAAAAATGTTGTCAGTAGTTTATAGAATAAAACAAAAAATGTTATTTACCTATAAACATACCTATAAATAGTAAAACCAGAGAAACTGATAATTTTGCAGTGGTCTCTTAATTTTTTTTCCAGAGCTGTATATCTATATAATATAGAGAGAGGGGGGAGAGAACATGTCAATTGTTTTCCATGATAATATTTTATAATAAGAAACAGACTATGGTGTTACCTCTCGCATTGAATTAATTGTGCTCCGTACTACATAACCCAGTCCTTACTCAGCTTGTTTTAACGTCACACATGTATTCCATAATTCAGTGAAACAGGATTGCATGGCTTGTCCGAAACAAGACCTATTTCTTTTCCGTAAGAAAAACCTGGAGTGGCTTTTAATTGATGTGGGCTGACACTGGGCAGAGCTCTCCTCTGTTTTTGTCCTTTTTTTAAACTGATTTCCAGAATTTCTGCAACAGAGGTGAGGAAAGCACTGAAGAGAATGAAATGAGAGAGATCATTTTCTTGTATATCCTTCAATAAAGGTCAGGGGGATAACGATCAGAAAAAAATAATAATAATAATTTAAAAAGAAAACTGAAAAGCAGGTTAGTCCTGTCTGTGAATGTGCCTGTATGTTTCTGGTAACAACTGTGCTGCTTTCTTTCCAGGCTCCTGTCAGTGGTATTTATCTGAATCAGCTATTCAGCTGAGCGTGGACAGTAGATAGCATAGGGGGTGGGGAGCTGATAAAATGGTAGAACCATTTTCAGTGAAGCCCACCCCCCAAGGAAATCTTTCATTAAAGTGCTTATTTTTAACTTTGGAAGGTGTAAAATTAGCTGCAGATGGTGGGGGCTGGTACTGTGCTGATTCCAGAGGGTAGTTTTCTAGCTGGGTGGTGCTTTGCTGTCTCTCCTCCTGCTGCCTCTCCTATAGAGTAGCTGAGTGGAGGCAAAGGGCCAGGGAGGTATGGAACATTAGAGCTAGTATTCCCCATGTCAGGCTTTATATAGCAAAGTTTGTATTTTTAACTTCTTATAGTAAAATGGACTATTAAACATTCAGGCCTTTTGCATAGTTTAACATGATGTATTTATTGTGGTATCAATCCTAAGTGTATATTTAAAAGATTTTACTGTGTTATGGTTTACAATTATTTCTTGAAATAGTTTAGTTGCATTCCATTTTAATAAATTGAACTTGAATTATTAATTTTAAGCAGTTTTCATAAGAACTTGATTATGGGAAATGAAGTATTATTGTTGTTTTGGGGTCTCCTTTGCCCTGTAATGTATCTTTAGAAAATCAAAAACTAATTTCTGTGTGTGTGATTAATCTCTCGTGTGTGATTTTAAACCTCCACCAGGTAGTAGAGATGTCAAATTTGACCCTTGTCAATGAAGACAGGTTAACGTGCGACTTGGCTTTAGAACACATGCAGGTGAACAGAGTTTTGAAAATGTCACTTATTGTAAAATATACTCATCCATTGTCTAGCTTGCTGTTTCTGGTTATTAACACTTCAGAATATTTTCATGATAACTCTAGGAAAATAAACATTTTGCTGGATCTTTGTGAATTATACACTTCAGTATATACTTAGTTGACTTAGACTTAACTTTGTGCTTGTTCCATCGTCAGCGAAAATGCGTATGTAAAGCTTTTGTAATGTTTTTAACACCTTGACAATTTTTTTAAAAGCATTAAGAAACAATGTTAACCTCAATAGGGTATGCTTGTCCTATAGTGACTTGTCAGTTTATGCAAGATATCAGTTTCTTTTGATGACTAATAAAGTAACTAACAAAATAAACAAAGATTAACCATTTGCAGTCAGATTCATATAAATGTTTCTATCTGTGAAACCTTATATTTGACGTAATTGATAACGTACTACCTGTTTTCAATATGAGTAATAAGAATAAGATGCCAATCAACTTAAGTTTCAGTTTTGTTAAGGACATTATTCGAGAAATTTTGCACTTTAGTTACATAAAAATGTTTATAAGGGTTCACGAAATGGTGAAATAAATAAATGAATGTGAAACTGGCAGGGTTTCCACAATAACAAAGCTATTTTTGTTTGCGTTCCTGTGCCAGAAGACTGGTGGCAGGGGAAGAGGGTGTTTATTTTATTTAAGAGGTGAAGATTTTCTTTTATGCTGTTTTGTCATGCAAGCTGGTGAGCTATATGGAAAGGGAGAATAATTTCCCTCTTTTTCATGTTTTCTTCTCCCTTCTTGTTATCCAAATTCAAATGTGGACCCTTAAACAAACAAATACAAACACCCACCCACCACAACAATAACAAAATGGGAACAAACAAATAACAAAAAAGCCAAAAAACAACCACTAAAGCCCCTGCCATTGCTTAGGAGATGAATTGGCATCATCAAACAGAATCGATGTGGGGGGAGAACAAAGATTTGTTAAAACAGAAGTTCAAGGCTTAGAATTAAAATGTTTTGGGTGCATTTTTCCAAACATTGATCTCTGTTCTTTTGTTCCCCCTCTGTCTTTTGTTTTGCTTGGCTTTACTGTATATTTATTAAAATAGCTTAATTTTCAGTGCTGAGCATCTTCTTGTGCATTGCTTACTAGAGGTAGGGGGCCGGGATCCACAAAGGAGACCTTAGCCAAGGCAGAAGTCATCCCAATTTACAATCAGCAGTGAAGATGGCAAATTGGTAGTTCATCAGGCTTCTGTCCTTTCATTTACAGTGCCATAGATCTTGAAATGAATAACCTTTTCAGGTGAAGTAACTTTAAAAAGACGACAAATATATATTCTAGAACGTACAGCAAGATCAAGATATATATATTTTTTTTGATTGTAATTACTTGAATTCACTTCTCTTTGTCAAAACACTGCTGCTCGGCAGTGAAAACGAAGTAATCTGGAGTACGGATGTTTAAAAACTGGGCCTTTTCCTGTACTGGTGTGCCGTTTCATCCTCTCGTGCAGACAGCCTGTGGGGCAATTGCAAGACGAAGAGAAAAAATGCAAGCCTTTAAAAGCTTACGTAATTTAACAGAAAGGATGCACATTGGTGAACATTGTGCAGGGGTGTTCGTTTCTGGCCTGTCTAGTTCTGTCTGCCCTGTCTGAGTCATAAACTGAAAACCTGTAATTATATTTTTCTTTGAGAACTGTTCAACAGATGTTAATAGATGTCCATCCGTACAACCTTTAGAGAGGCACTTTAGAAATACTTTGTTTGCTCAAATTTGTAACTCGTGAAATTAAACACCACTGGAACAGACTTGTTGCTCTTTGTTCCTTCACTGGCTCAGTAGAGTTGCTGCATGTCTGGACTCCCACACAGTAGCGTAAGCAAAGTGTTAAATTGTGTTTTAGTGTACAAATTAGAAGACAAATCCTAAAAGAACCAGTTCTGTTTAAATGATTACACCACAGTGGGGGGATAACTTTTGAATGAAGCAATAGAATGAATCGGGTAACAATCGCCACTAGAATTTTTCTGTTTAGTTTTTTTTTTTTTTAAGCAATTTTATTCTCCACTATTAGTATTTTCATCAAGGAAGCCTGTTAGAAGAAATGGGTGCTTTCGCAAATGGTGCATTTGAGGCTAGCAGAGACCCTAGTTGTAAATGCATTGTAGACTATTGCAAATTATAGGCAATCATGTCTTCAATTGTTTAGAAATCTGCATGTGGGTCTTGTGAAATGAGATGTGCTTGTACTGCAGATCCCCATTTATGTATAAAACATTTTGATGCGTTTATTTCGACAAAGTAAATTTAAACTTTACTAGCTTGATTTATGCTTAGAATGCTGAAATAGCTTATACATACAATATGAAATGTAAAAGAAAAGTGGTCCTGTTCTGGATCTATCTATCTATATATAAAAATCTATATTCAATAAACAATTTTCCTTGTACAGTATATGAAAATGATTAGACGAATTATTTGAAAATGGAAAAAAATGCAAATGACATTGTCCTGTCATGTGAAATTTGACCTAGCACATATTTTTCATTAAATTATACATACATATTTTTGGTCTTTTAATGGGGGAAAACGCCCTACCCCACACACCCACAACAGCTGCATTCTCAGCGGAGGCACTCTACAGTCTACAGTCCTCTAATAATGAGGTCCCGGGTTCGAGTCATGCCTGGGGATTACTGGGTCACGCTTTGTTACCCAGCTGCGCAGCATGCTGTTGTTCCCAGGGATGAGGGGGGCAGTGCAGCCCTTTACAATGACACAGAAAAGCAGAGGTGCGGTCCCCATTGTGAAGTCTCAATAATTTCAAATCGGAGAATAAATGAATTCCTTCGGGACTTAGTGCGGTCAGCCAGGACTGAGAAGCAGTTTAGTCAGTGGGCAAACGTCCAACCAACCCCCTGTAGTAATGTCAAGCTTGCCCCTGTTGTCTTGCTGAGATCTGAAGGAGGCCTGTTTTGTAGCCGCTAAGAGACTTTTAATAAATGGAAGTGACTCTTAACTCTCCTGGCCCTCTGTACCTCTGAAGTCGTACTGTAGAGATTAAGAGACGGGTCACGCGTAAAGCGCCAGTCGGTGCTGGTGTTTGCGTTGCACTTGTGTTAACCTAGTCTTGTGTGGACTACGCCCGCTCCAAAGCAACCTTCTCTCCTTCGAAAACTTGATTGGGTATTTGCTTTTATAAAAGATCTCTCCGTCATGTCTGTTCTTTAAGGCATGTGGTGTTTTGTGGTTCGCGGAGATCCAGCTCAGGCACTACAATAACTAGGTGTATTTAGCAGTTATTTTTAGGAGTTTGTTGGAAATAGGCGGTTTAAATGTACATCTTACTGAGGTACGTCATTCGTCATCTCCTAGTTCTGCTGGCCTAGTTACTTTTTCTTCAGCTTTTAGTTAATTGTTTCACTTCATTCTGTAGCTTTAAAACTCTGAAACTGGAATTTAATTATATGGCAGTATTTAGGTAAATTGTTTAAATTTCAAACAATAACAATGGGTCAAACTATAATTTTGACCCATTTAAACAGAAACATGTATCCATTGCAAAGTATTTTTTGTACAGAAGCCACTTTCGATTAAGTAAATAGCTTGCATTTTTGCAATTCCCAGATTAATAAAAAGGCAGATTTTGAATCTGGGCATATAGTATAGAGATTAAACAGGAGCCCTAGGCCAGTGAAGGTTTAGGAAGTAGAAACACTAAGTCATGGGGGGACGTTTTAAACAAAAAGCTTTTATAGATGAACTAGTTACTTTTAGGCAAACTGTCTGCATATTATTCCACTCTGTGTAGTATTTCCATGTGCGAGTAAAGTAACTGTTCAGCCTCTCCCTTTTTTCCGAATTGTTGAAAATCTGCACTACTGTCCCCTTTCTAATAATAGTAGACTCTTTTCTTAGGTACAACAGATTCTCACAGAGCTTTTTACTTTGGAGATTGAAATGTATTTAGGCCTAATTAAAATAGGTATATTCACTGGGTGGGTGATTAGTTAGTAACAGCTATTATAATTATCATTAGTACATTAGTAGAAGTTGCAATTAAATTGTTTTTGTGTGTTTTATTGTCACTTCAATCAAATGCAGATACTAAGGTGTGGATTAATAATCATTAAAAAAAAGACAATCTCAGACGATATACTGTGAATTACAAGTGTAATAGTTCTGTGCGAACAATTGTCAAAATATCAGGGCAAGCAGCTTAAATGAGATCCATTCATCTTAATCATGGGCTATTCACCATCTCCTAGATCACTATCCTTTAAAAGAGAAAAGTAATGATAAAAGCCCTGCTTTTCACAGTTTTCTTTTCACTGGTCTTCACTCATTGTTCTACAATGACCCCCATCCCAATCCCATTGAACACCTGCCATTGTTTCAGGAAGTGACTGTGACAATGCTTCAGGGCAGCCCATGTGTCCTCCACAGCACTGACTGTCAGCACTATGTTGAAGTATTAGCCTCGTCAAGCATGTATGTCCTGGAAAAACGCAAATTATTAGTGGATAACCATTGTTTGCTGCTCGGTTTCATAATTGATCACTTTTCTTTGTTTTTTGGGGTGTTGTCAGAATTTGTGTGGTGCTTGTATTTGTTTCCTGTGTGTTCTTCTTTCAAACAAAAGTTTTAGTGAGTCAAATGATTAAACACAAGTGCTCTTTATAGGGTGTGGTAGCTTGCAGACAAGGCTGTCAGACATGAATGTTGTTCTCTTAAAATAACCACTGTGTAGTATTTTAATAATGCAAAATCAAGTATCAAGATGTGGCATTGAACGAAAAATTATATTTCTAAAAGCTATCTTAATTTGTGTATGACTACTCACTTAAATGCCATTTAATCCTGGTAATAATTTAATGTTCTCTGTTTTTCTGTTAAGAAAGTGTCCTAATAAATTAAAGAGGCTGAAATGTCTGCTTAAAACGATTAGGCCTGGCTCTTTTTTCCACATTGGAAATAGATGATGTTGATGAATGCATAAGTGTAAAAGCCCTGTGTAAGATCGGTGAAGGGAGGCACTATAGTCCTTTGCCCTCAAGCAACAAGAATGAAAGGTTTAGTCACAAGTCTTGATGAGAGAAGTCTTTTTCAGAAACTGCTGAGGTCACTGGGGAGACATAGGTTGCCTTTTGGCTACGACAGGACCCTACAGTGCCACATTTTTATTCTCTGACTGGCCAGATAGTGTTTATGTCAAAAGGAAAGGTTTTTACTTAATTTGATTTTACCTCTTGGAACATGACCCTACCAAAAAACCAAACAAATAACCCAACAGGGTGAGAATTAAGAACTTCATGTGACACCTGGTCATGATTAAAACCGGTTAAAAAGAGAATACAAAACGATCCGTGCCTGGAGCTTCAGTACAATTTTTAATCTTTTCAGCATTTTTTTTCTGATCTGATGCTGATCGAAAGGGTGGGGATTGATATCTAGAAAGTTCATTAGGGTGTGCTAGTAATGTTGGAAGCATGTTTTGTTTAGCTTAAAAATATAAAACCTCCACTGGTTTTGCTGCATTGCAGCCTGATACCATCTGATTGTGTGTTGCAGTAATGCAGTTATTGCAGACCTTGTCTTTGGGGAATACGGGTATAAAGAGAGGATTGAGCAGCAACTGCATGAGAAGTGGCTGTGGCAGGAGCAATAGTTTGATTTAATTGTCACATGACCCACCATAAAATCTCCTCCATATTGATGGCTTTTCATGAAAGCCAGGGGCATAATTCTGTTCCCCCGCTTGGCATGCCAGCTACTATATCATATGTGTCAGTTCTTGTGTGTTTTGTGATTTTTATTAGTGCGATTTGTTTGCCATAATATGTGCATGCCTCATGCCTTATTGAGTATAAGATGCGCTGCAGAAGAGAGGATTTTATTGTGAGTTGTGACAATCTTTAAAATGATTTTTAGCTTCTCTGGCTGTCATTTTAATTTGGATACATTCATTGGCACCATTAAAATGTAATTTGTTGTCAGACATTTTTCTCTTTTCTATCCATTTTTATTATTTCATGTCAGAGGTTTTTTGGTGTTCCACAGAGCACACTTTCGGCCATCTTTAAATTGTATAAAGGAGATTGCTATTGACATAGGCCTAATGGAGCACTATATGGAGGACTTTTTTTTTCTTTTTCTTTGAAATGCCGAAATAAAAACTAGTTGTGTTTCCTCCAGAAATTAAGCTTGAACGGGACGGGATAAGGATTGTAGCTGTGATGCCATTGTTTGAGTCTGCTCTTCCTCTGTCACAATGTAGAGTTGTCTTATCTTTAATAAATGTGTTAATCAGACCTAATCAAGCATAATGAAAAAAATTAGATCAGCTTTTATGGAAGAAAATAAGATTGTCATATCATTTAAATTGATCTCTCATTAAGGAATGTCCAGTGAGATAAGTGGTGTTCTTTCATATCATAAAGCTTGAGTTGGCTTTTTTTCCATACTTCAGAAAACCCTGCTTCCTAAGTACCTGAGGTGTAGTCCTTATGAAGCGATGTGTAAAGGTGTGAGGTGACTTGATGATTCCTTCAGTAGTTTTGTTTCATGGAAAAGAGGGGAAAAAGGCAGCATAGCGACCAAAGAGGCAGTTGGTAGTAATCTGAATGTGGAGGCCTCCAGACGGGACTAATATGCCTCATTTGATTGTAATTGCTCAACAAATGCAAAAGAAGGCCTGGGGAAACCAAAAAAAAAAAGCAAATCAAATAAGGGGGAAAAAAATCAGCTGGAGGTGAGATTGAATAGACAATGGGGAGATCAAATCACATTACTGTGACAGGATCGTGTTTAGGCAAACAGAAATTCAAATGCAGCAGACTCCATTCTAGCATCCAGGCACATTGTGTTCGGTACGAAATGGATCTGGGGCTTTGCATCTGGGGCAGTAACATTACACTGCGAGGATAAGAAATTTAGCAGCCCATCGCCCACCCACCCAACCCCCAGACGAGTCACTCGCAGAATTGAGATTCCATTTGTGGGGCAGCAGTGTCCAGGCCACATGGTATCTCCATTCTGTCTGGTGTGCGTGTGCGTTCAGGAGGGGGGAGAGGCTTTGTGAATACAGCAGGAAGGTAAAGAGAAGTTAATTCATTGGCAGTTAGGGACAGGGGAAGGCATTATGCAAATATGTCAGGGATGCTAAGTTACAGACATGTTTTTTTGCCATTTTTGCAGATCAGATGAAAAGCAGAGTAGAACTTTGTGTTCTTTTTATGCATTCATCCATGTATTCACTTTTTTATACACAGTTTAGTCCAATACTTTTTTCTCCTACTATGTTGGTACAGCCTGAAAATTAAGTAAAATTAGTTAGAATAACCTGCCTCATGCTCTGGGTTCAATTATGGTTTTCTAAAGCAAACCCCCGTGTTTCTCCCTTATGTAATGCATGTGACTGGGACAAGATGACTCCATAAGACAAGCTGCACTGTACAATGATATTTAATCATTAGTAGTATAGATTTATTCAGTGGTAGAAAATACCAATTGTGGGGTTTTAGAGTGCTATAGACATCTAATACTGTAGATTTCATGAGAGTGCAATATTCAGGACATTTTTTGTCTTTTGAAGGTAGATTGCTAATGTTTAGAAAATATACCCTGGGCTGCCCTGGGGATTAATTTATAATTAACAATACTCACATTATAAATAGCACTGCAAGTAAAGGAAAGCATTTCAGGATACACTAAACTAATATCAAACTTTTATTAATAGTTTTTTATTCTGTCGTCTTTGAATCTTTTTGATTTATATCTGCAATGACCCAAAAAAACATACAACAGGGGAAAAATAAGACTAACTCACAGCATTTCTGTTCTATCATGTATGGATCAGATGTTACTATTGTGGACATCCTGATGAATTTGCATAACTGGTGCCTGCTTTTTTTTGTTTGTTTCCCCCCTCTCTACAGTTGTTTATGATCATCACTCTGCAGTTCAGACAGTAGCAGGCGCATGAGTGATGTCTCGGTCAATAACAGAACCGCAGTGTACATCAGTTGAATGGCGTAATAATTGGTAATGAAATTTGTCCCGGATAGACTACAGATAAATGTATCGGCAAAAGCAGTAACCTGCAGTAACAAAGGCAGCCTGTTCCGTAGCCATGTTTGATGTGACGTCGGCTGTTTTTCGGCAATCAGATAGGCACCCAGATGGTAGAGGTCTGTCGTATTATGAATATTTAAGCAGCTGCAAGCAGTGTTCAATTAGCCTTCTACCCACTGTGTCACTTTGGGGTTCAGGGTCCAAAGACTTCATCTGATTCGATTAAAAAAGGCTGTTAATTAATTTTGGAAGCATCTCTGCTGCTGACAAGGCCCCCTTGTGAACAAGGCACTGTCTCCAAATTAAACCCCCTCTGTTAATAATTCTGCAGACCAGAAAACTCCTTCACGTTTTGTGCTTTTCTGACTATGTTTGCAGGTTTCTGTTCATTTCTTACTCTACCTATTTTGTTTTAGTAGATTGACTGATTTATGAGGTGATTTAATCATCTCTTATTATGTTTATGATTGTTTATTATTATTATTATTACCATCATTATGAATCATTTTTCAACCCTCAGATCTCCATATTTAGGAGATCAAATGTCCTGTGCTAATTGTAATAATATGATGGGCTGTGACTAAAATCAGATTTCAAAAAGTTTAGTTGTGAAACCCCTGTGTGCATTTACTGAAGAAAAACAGGACTATTATTGTACATGTGATCTAAAGGTCAAACCAGTGTATTTTCAGCAGCCTTTCACTGGGCCATCCTATACTCCCTCTGCGTAGAGGAGTGTGGCTTTTAATTATTTAACTAAATTTATCTCATTGACCATTTTAAAATGCTGTAAGGAGCTTTTTTCCTCTTTATCTCCCTCCCCCCCCCCCTCTCTCTCTCTCTCTCTCTCTCATTTTAAAGTAAAACAAAACCCTTTACGCCAGTGGAGTTTAGTTACATCATCAGAATCAAATGACTAATTCAATAGTCTTTTTAAAAGTGTTCATAATGTCCTGAGCGATTTACTTAGTGGAAGCCCTCTCTGCCGTGTCTTAAAAAGCACTGAATTACATTCAAAACGCATTTAAAAATATCGACTTTCAATATCAGAAAGAGGTGATTAGTAATTAAAGCTGCTCTTGAGTGTGTGAGTTTTATTATATATATAAAAAAAAAAGATTAGTCATGAAGTTTCGTACTGTAGCGGTTTCCGCAAGAGCTGCAAATGGCCTGACAGCCAAGGCTCGAACGTGAATGGATGGTACAGATGGTGGGAGGAGGTGTGGGGTCCCTGTTAAGGAGAGAGAGCTTCGCGGAGACTCTTTGAATATTATAATAAATGCTGCAATACGAATTTAATCCATCAACCCTCCCCCTTGTGTTACTTGCCTATCCCCTTGCTTTTCCAGCAGCAGGCCTGTTTTGGGTAGCCAGACAGGATAGTAACAGCAACAGTCTGATCCAATCTGAGCGGCATTATAGTGGTGCATCTTTTGTTGTGGCTGTGAGGGTTGTGCCGGGGTGGGGGGGCTGGGGCTAGGGGGTGAGCTATGAGAGAGCAAGTTTATCGCTCGGCGCCCCTCCTGCTTTGCTTTAGGTCATTGAGCGCCTGGATTTATCCTCGGTGGATCAGCTGTCTGCCTGCGATAAACATGACGCGCTCAATCCACTGTCCCCCAGCTCCTGTAATGAATGCTGACAATGGGAAGTCGCAGTGTGGTGCGGTGTCAGGGGAGGGGAGCTCTGGCCATGTTGACCCAGATATGCATGGTTTCAGGGAGGTGTCATTCCCTGCCTTCTCATGTGCACCGTTGTGTGCTGCTGCCTGTTCACGTTTAATTGACTGCAATTTAGATTTGGCCGAATCGTTGGTTGGTTGGCCGGTCGGTGGGTGGGTCGAGCTTTCTTTTTCGGAGAATATGAATACTGCTTCAATCTGACATAATCTCCTTAGAAAATGTAATTGAATTTTGAATGCTTTATTTTGCAATTGAGGTTAAACAAAAGCAGGGGATGATTTAATTTATTTTTTTAATTGTTGTATTGGCAAAGGGTGCAATTATCCAACCACTATAATGGAAATGAATTGTCTTATCACTCACAAGAATTAGTTTGAAATGCTGCAGATTTGACAATGGCAGATTTATTATATTCCTACATTTTTTTTTTTTACAGCAGCAGAAGAACTGTGTTTGGGGATTTTGGTGGTTGCATGTGAGTGTCTTCCAAGCAGCTCTTAAGGGTTTGCAGAGATGGGGGCAGGCAAGTGAACATCAGTTGCTTTGGTTGAGAGTTCACTGCACCAATGACCTCTTTGTAGACAGGCCCTGGGACTAACAATAGTCTGCCTGAGGTCTGTGTAGGAATATTACACATCTGTCTGCATTATCTGCAAGGTAACATCTGACAGAAGAACATAATGGACACCTTAAACCATTTATTTAGGGGCCGTCCTAAAGGATGTTGTCAGATATTTGCCTGTAAAATTGTATGTACTGTTTACGGTAATTAGAAAGTTGCTTGGATGTGCCATTACTGTAAATGTAAACATAGATGAGCTCAGCATACAGGAATGGATAGAGCTCACATGCAACAGTCGTGTCCTTTTGAAAGTGGGGGCTGTAAAGTAGAAGGACTCAAAGATTTGTTAGCCTATCTCGCACTAAGGTATCTCTACCTTTCTCCCAGTATTTGATGATCATTATCTGAAGCCACTTTAACTTCACACTCGGCTTTGCTCATTAGTATTGTGGAAACATGCTGTTAAATTTCATGCCTCTCATAAAGTAAAAGGGGTCTTTAACAAAGGGACCTTTCTGGATATTAAAAAGATAAGCAGTCAAAGGGGTCTTGTTAAACTATACAGAAATTAATGGGAAAGGGAAATGATAAGGGTAATATTAGCTTTTAAAGATGGGGATGCATTATACAGCGCTCGCAGCTTAAATGCAACTTGTATCAAAATCCACACGCTTTGACTGCTTTTCTTAATCAGTTTAGCACGTTTTCCATGGAAACATGGACATCCAGAATGGGTAAAGGAAACTGAAAACCTGTTTAATTGAAACTGTAGTAAAGTGTTCATCATAGAAGGTCATGGTCAACAGAGGGTAGATTTGTCTGATATTCTCATGCCTAAATGTAAGGAAGCTTTATGCTAAATGGTGTCACACACAAGATGACAGGTGTTTTCTGCTTACTTTTTATTGTTGCATAAACGTTTATATGTTGATATGACAGCACTATTTATAATCTGTACTTCGTAACTTTGTAGCTGTATGCATTTTAATAAACCTGTGTGCTTTTGCTACTACACCGAAAAAGCAATTTTTTCTGTACTCTGTTATAAACACCTGAAGCCTATCTGCTTGTTAGAAACTGTGGATTCATGGTTTACTGCTATAATTGCTTAAAAAAAAAAAAAAAAAAACTTTGACAATGAGTTTGTTTAAAAAAAGGCTAGTTTAGTCTACGCCAGTTGCAGTTCTGACAGCTGACCCAGTCTCTGTTTGGCCTGATGTGGTTTAGCAATATGCCGTCTTCCTGGACCTTCCCATCTACAGTAATAGAAATGGAAACTGTGAGTAAAACCTTCTCAGCTGCCTACATAACACTTCCAGTGTGGTTTACATGCAACAGCCTGCAGTGTGCGTTTCTCTAGACACAGGCCTCGGTGTGCTCATCAGTGAACCCCCGCTAACGAGAAACGCCTGGGTGAGAGATAGTGATCTCCTATTGATGGTTACAGCTGCTTGTCTCTACACTGGTCCTCGGGCGATGGAGCGCTCGGCTGTTTCTCTGATCAATTACTGAATACTGCACATTATGCTGACTTTCTGGTATCAAAGAATCAGTGAAACCGTGTTCGAGGTAACAGTGAAACTCCCGTTTTCTTTCATCAGCTTGAAGCAGTTTCAGCACATAAAAATACCAAAACCGTTGCCAATTCAAAACTGTACTGATCTCTTCTGATCGAGTACAACTCTGTACAGCTGTTATAACCCTTACTAATTTATATTTACACTAAGGTTTATCAATAAATCGTCACTGTTATGTCTTGAAAATATAACTATTATAAAGCAATGAAACTTCACATGTGGTTAGTTATCACTTTTGACTATATAAATGGTTTAGGAAGACAAAAGGAACATTCACGGAATTTAGAGCATTCGTAAATGTTAACAATTTGTTTTTTTTAATGATCAAATTAATTGTTGGTAAGTTGTTGTGTAAGACTGGTCTCCATATTGTGTGTTATATCCATCTAATATGTATACCCATGTCCATACAGCCCACAGTATAAAAGTATACGTAAAGTATTCTGTCATTGTCTCCTGGTACTTGATTTCAATATGGTAGTCTAATGACAAGCCTTTTAATTCCTTGCAGTGACTCGCTTGATATAGGCCATTAGTCTGTGTGTGTGGGGTGTGTGGGAGGTGGGGGGGATGGGGCAAGAAAGAAAAGGCAAAATCAAGCACACAAAATATAAACAATCCTGTCACCTCAACACAAAACCCTGGTGAGACAGTTCATTAGTCTTACATACAGTTCTGACACTCCGCATCGCAAGACCACGCAAGTGTGGCTATACACATGCAAACACACAAAGAGGGCTCGCACTCTCCCTCACAACATGATTAATGTGCATGGCTCCTGGGGGCCGGAGCTGGGGCCCCTTCTCTTTTCACCGTCTGCGCTCCGTCCCTTACCTTCCCTGGTCCTGTTCTCTGACTGCTTTAATCTTATTCTATTTGTATTTTTGTTTTTCAGCAAAACATATGAGCACAAAAATATTGAACAATAGTCCAGAGGGGATGAAGACCAATCATTATGCATTATTCATTTAGTTATAATGCAGAACTACTCTAAATACACAGACCTCCATGTGTTTTGCGCTGTGTGAATGTAAATAGGAAGCTGTTATTTGTATAGTCTAGCAAAGCTGAGCTGCAAGGGTTCCTGTGTTCTTTCTTAAGGATTAAAAAAAAAAAAAAAAAAAAACTTCACAGAAAACTTTATAGTTCAACGTTTATGCTGTTCTTAGTATAATAATATTTCCAGGTAGTATATGCTTAATTGCTGTTTAAGTATTGGTGGATTCATGTAACCCAAAAACTTGAAATTGCTCATACTTAGACTTGACTCTCACTCTGATGGTGAGCTGCTTTGAAACAAATTATGAATATGAGTTGGTTTGTCTTTACAAGAGGAACTGAATATCCTGCATAAATGTGAAAATCCTGCACCCAAGTAATAGTATTTTTATTTTTTATTTCTTTGTTTGTAATCTTACACACTTAAGATGCACTAGATATTGGTGTTGGATCTCCAGCCCATAGTAACTTGTTTGTTCTTGTAAGAAGGTGCCTAGTGGAACATGTAGCTCTTAAGAGACAACTTTAGATGTATATTTACTTCTGATCTTCTGAATGATTGCTACTTAATTAACCTACCAGACCATTGGTATAAAAAAAATATAAAAAAATCACCAATTGTAACATAAAAAAGCTGAGCACACAATTGGCAGATGTCATATTACATTGCATTGGTTTTGAACAAATATTCTGAATTTGGGAAAAAATAAAGGTGTAACTGGGTCTTTTCTGCTTGACATAAACGAAAAGACGATGTCATTTTCTCTTTTCTCAGTCTGACTTTTTCCATAAATAAGCAAATACATGATGCGTTTACTCGATACAACCCCTACAGTCTGCTGAAACGCTTCAGTACAGAGTATTGGTGGTGTTTTTCCTGTGCAGCATGACTTGTTCATACCTGCACACATGTACACTCCAGCGCTTAGCGGTTCTCAGGGTTGCTCGCAGCACCTTCCCACACAATCACATCTCAACACTTCCTGGAATGTTTCTGATATTTTCAGTTCTGCCACTGGTTGCAGCTTTCGTATTTTTATATTCATAATTAGATCAATTGTGCAGTGTTTTGTTTCTAGTATTTTATTAATTTGAATTAATAGGACAGGTTTATAAAGCCTTACATCTTGCAGCATAGGTTCTATAAATGTATGATCTTGAACCATAACAATGCACTGCATTCTTTTCTGCTAGTCATACTAATGTAGTCTTTGAAATGCTCTGATTCGGAGCTCTAAAATGTGTATGAAATTACAATTTCAATATACCTGCCCTTAGAAAATGTAGTGCTTGTCTATAATCTTTTCCAAGTGAACTCTCTCGAGTATAGTCTGGCCTAATGTGTTTTGTTTTTTTAGTTTTTTGGCTGAAAAGCCCAGTTTCACTGGTGGGGAAACGCACACAAAGTACTGCCAAAATCTGTGTGGTAGCAGACGTCCGTGGCAATTTGTTGTTTTTAGCACTGTCTAGCAAGAGAGCATACTTAGTATTTTATGCACATCCGTATCTTGATAGCTGGTATACTGCTGGGTATCTTAACAGGGATTTCCAGTCACAGCACAGCTCAGAGGCTTTGCTCTATGCAGGTGTCACGCAAGTTTGCTTTTCTGTGCTGAGCCATTGTAACCGCAATTTATAACTTTCGTGTCTGACTGGTCCCATAGTAGAGAGAGCCTGTCTTATGCAGCGCGGATAACAATACCTGAATAGCGGGCGCTCTCGGTTGTGAGAGAGGGAGAGCTGAGCCCTTGAATGGAGGGATTC
Source organism: Amia ocellicauda (assembly GCF_036373705.1). Classification (NCBI taxonomy): domain Eukaryota; kingdom Metazoa; phylum Chordata; class Actinopteri; order Amiiformes; family Amiidae; genus Amia; species Amia ocellicauda. The sequence goes on along the minus strand of NC_089868.1, from coordinate 16,610,670 downwards.
TGTACTTGCCACGGTATAACAGGATAGAAATATCCTCTGCATCGAATGTGGAGGCTGGCCTTTGTGAGGCATTTAAATAAGACTGGAAACCAGGGGAGATGATCACACCATGCTTATGTAGGAAGGGTGTTGTCTACAGCCTTGACTGACCAGTAAACTGTAGTAATGTTTGAATTGGTTTGATTCAATAACCGACATGCCATGCCTGCTGCCCTCGTCTTCATTAACTGCTCTTAACTACTTAGCTGAAGCACTGATTCTGCTCACTGTGTGTTGGTTATCATAATTATTCAGTATAAACCCCGAAGCTCGAGCTGCTGCTCAACAATTAGTGCTCTTCGGGACTCAGTCACTGTGACTGAGATAGTGATCCATGGATTGATCAATAATTTAATGGCCATCATTGCAACCCATTGTTGGGAATTATTATAGATCTTACGGGTTAAAAATTACCTTGACATCAAGTAAAAATCCACTGTACTTTCAAGCAAAGGAAAGTTAATTATAAGAAAGCACCAGAGAAAAGGAGGCGGAGTCTCATTCCCCCCCACCCCTTGTTCCTCTCACTGCTGATCAGCCGGCCTCCGGGAACTCCCCCAGCGCTGCTACCTTTCACTAACACCGCAGCGCAGGGGAAAACTTCCCCCCCCACCCCCGTTCCTTAACTGAAAATGAACTCCTTTTTAAATTTTTGTATATTTTATTACATTTTGAGATGAAAAAGAGGAACATATTGTGTTTTTTTCTGCTGTGGCAGCAGAAATGTTCAATCACTGTTGTGAAGTATAATTCAGTGTTTTACTGTGGTGAGTTATCATCCTAATGAAATTGCCAGCAACAATGAGATTAAAGAAAATCGTTTGCTGCTGTAATTAAAATTTATCAGATTCAAATCCAGCACGGACTATTTTTCCTGAATTTTTATTAAAAAAAAAAAAAAAAAGCTATGCTGTGGGTCCTAGTGTGAGTGGAGAGGATGTCATTTTTGATGAGTAATTAGACCGCAGACCTACAGATGCAGAATCATAGTAAGTTGTATTAAGTGCAAAAAACTATCTAGTCTAGCTTCGATGATCAGGAATAAAAAGTTGTGAGAAAAACTAATGGGATTAAACGTGGATCCATAGTGTTTCTATGAATTTGTAATTTCAGACTAAGTTTTAGATGCAGATTGCAACACTGATAAAGAATGGTGGTAAAACAATTGTTACGGGTCATATCTTTACCAACAATTGAATTTATTCTATCGATTCTTCTTCAGGATACCTACTATCTGTTTACTATAGCTCCAGGGAATACTGGCATTGTCCTGAGGCAGTGTCTCCTGAAATTACATTGCAATTCATATATTAGTTATTTACTTATTCAAACCGTAATACAATATTTCAGTTTTTGAAATATATAATTTGAGACTTGAAGTATAGTCCTAATTAAACGCACATGTAAACTGCAGTGTTAAATGAGTGCAAGTTCAGTGACGCACCTAAGCCTGTATGACTAAAAAAACATTGTTGTGAACAGGTTTTATAGCAGATACAGAAATAATAAAGCGGCCCACTTCACAGAATGAACATGCTCAGGGTTAGGTGTGATGCATGTCTGGAAGGGGGCTGAAACTGATCTTTTTTTTTTTTTTTTTAAACTGCGCAGTGTTTAATTTTGAAGGTAATTTAGGGGAATATTCATGACCATCATCTTTCATCTCTTGATTGGGTAAGAAAAACGTCAGCCTATAAATCAGTGCATGATTGAAGAGGCTTTTGCTGGATAATTCTATTTGATTGGAATCTCACACCCTCATTATCATTTAAAATAAAGAAAAAAGCACCTTAATTGAACTTCAAGCCTTGTGTATATTCATATCGCTCGAGTGAAGTCACTTTAAGTGTTTCTCTGTTTGCCATTGTCCGTGTGCTATACTCATCCTACATTTTCTAAACGAGAGAGCTGTGATTGAGCCGTTGACATCAGAAAGGGAAGGCAGTGTGTTGTCTGGGTAGAAAATTACATTTGCATCTTGGAGAGGACCGGAGGGCTCTTTGCGAGCCTGAATTTGGCTTGAATCCTAAAGAAAAGGAGTTGATTTAGTTATGTATTTTTGTTTTGCTTACCTTAGTTAATGTATTTCAGATTTTGCGCTCTGTTTTATGATTTCTACTTGAAGGACAATAGCTCAAATATCCTTGCATGGCTTATTGATGGAAACAAACCAAAAAAGGTTAAGCACATTTTTTGTATTATTACATTTTCCCCTTGATACAACATTTTATTTTTATTTTAACCTCAGGGGAAAGCAGACTATTATTCATTTGATGTAATTATATTTTTAATTGAACTGTCTGTTTGTTAATAATTAGTTATTTCTAGGTCTGCTAGTTAAGATGATTTTTACAGTTCTCAATTTTGACATGCTGACTGACACTAAGAACTTTTAACATGTTTATGAACACCTGACATTCAACCATTGTTCTGTACTTGAGTCTCTGGCATAGCTGTTCTGACTCTTAAGTGTTAGACACCCCATTTTTGATCCCTTAAGAACAAATATACCATAAAGAACTCTTCTAAAACAGAGACAGAAACAGAGACATTAGTGTAGTGTTTGTCCTACCATTCAGAGAGCCTTACATGTGTGGCCACTTTAATGACTGGTAAAATCAAAGTTTTGTTTTTTGAAATGTAATGTTGTGCCCCTCCCCATCTTACCTTTCTGTTTAAATATAGGTGCTGCCAGCATAAGGAGTTCAGTCTCGATCAGCCCCTTAATATACTTAATTTCGATGCATGCTTAATTGAGACACACATGGCGGTGGTATGGCGATTATTTATGACAGCGTTTCCAATGAAAGAAACCACACCAATTGCAGAGGAATCGCTGCTCTTTTACTCTGGGATCGTAGCAGGCCTTGGGGCATGCAGTGTAATTTCTAACGGGTTTATACTCTTAAATACAGGAGTTACAGTGAAAGCAGTAGTCTATGCATGTGTATGTGTGCTTGAGGAGTGTTGTTTCCTATGCTTTCACTTCACTGTTTTTGCTCTCCATACACTTTAACTTGTTTGTTAGTTTTCGTTGTTTTGGTCTTTTGCCAATTCTAGCTTGACAAGCCAAGCTAAAAGCTGCAACTCCAAAATATTGGAGCGCATCAGGAACACTCAGACTCACTGGCTTTTGTATTGTTGTGCATCTGTAATGTGTGCTGTGAACACTAATCTGCAGTGTACGGTTAGCTGTTCTGTGTGTCAGCTAAAATTTGTTTGATTTGCTTTTGAAGTGGAAACGCAAGCAGCTTGCCTTTTAAGGAACAGATGTGGTTTTATTGTAAATGATGAACAAATTACAAATGTACACACATACTGCCAACCTTTGTGGGAGTGGCTTGTGTGAGAAATTAAGAGAATCAAAAGTGAAAAGAGGAGCCCAAGAAATAAAGGTTACACATAAAGGTGTACCCATCATGTGAGGGTTTTAACTGCACCTACACCCAACTGAAACTGTAGACCTTGAAAGGATCTGCTATTCAGAAAGGTGTAGACATTTACCCTAGAGGAAAAACCAACTGTAACCAATAAAAAAGTCCTCAGTCTGTTATGGTTCGAATATGAGAAAACGTAATTGGATTACGATCTTACAGCTGCAAAAACGAGAGATCAAGACAGGTGTAAATTACGGTCTTCTGTCTCCATGGCTAGCTTGTGCACCTACCATAGTAACAGTGAATGGCTTTTAGACAAGGGCACATTTTACAGCCTAAAATGTATTAGCTGTGTAATGCATCAGCCCACCGTCATGGTAGTGTGTTAGTCTCAGGGAAAGGGGTGCGTGTTGAGAGGTGGGCGCCCCTGTCCTGCAGCTTCGTAAGTTCAGCGCAGGTTAGCTTGTAGCTCAGCCCTTCTGAAGAGGTGACACAGAGCAGCCACACAGATTTATTAATCAGTCAAGCAGCCACTGCAAAGGAAACTTGCACAGCCTTTTCAAAGGCAGATTACAGTGTTTGATCTTGTGTCCCACTGGCTGGCTGTCGATGGTCTTATCTGTCAAGATTATAGCAATATAATAAGTTCATTGTCAAAGTGTTTCAAAAGGACAGTTGAAGGGTTTTCTTGGTGAGCTTTCAAAGAACAGGACATGAGGTATAGCAATGGTTCGGGCTCTTAATAGCACTAGTAGTACAGGAATGGCCCACACTCTAGGTTGGGGGACTTCCTTCGACTATGGTCTTTAGCCAGTGTCTTCACTTGATCAAGGGTGGTTTGTAAATGGAAGTACATCTTGTCCACATTCCTTCCCCTTTAAATGTTGTTTTTAAAATGTCATCTATACTGTCTGTGTTTAATGTTTAGCATGAACAACAAAAAATAAATGGTCTGATGCTCTTCACCTGATTTTTATGACTTTAAATCACATACCAGTGCACTGTGTAGGTATAACCATAATGTCATCTTCATGGGCTTATCATTTGCTGACCAGAGCTCCTGTTATAAACAAGCTTGAGTCTACGAAGCATTAAGAGTTTTAACAGCTACATAAATAAGAAAAGCACACCACATCCCTTCTTGACAGAGTCTGATGAAAGCTGACTTTCCACCCACCCCCAGTGGAGGTGTTGGGGCCTGGCTGTGTGATCTGTGCTGCGGAGAGCGGTGGAAAGCTGCTCGCGCTGCGCCTCGCAGCCCCTGTGGTATAGCAGCAGGCCTGTGAGGGGCTGTCACTGGGCCAGGGGGAGGAACAACACAGCTGTATGGTTCACATCCCCCACCCTCTCTTTCCTTTAAAGGAAATAATCAACCATCAAAGGGATTTCTCTAGGTTTATGACTTGATCAGAATTTTTTTCCTATTTTACCCAGTGAGGTTTTTAACACTGAAAGGACTACAATAAATACCATATGTAGCATTTCCAGAATCGAAGAGCATGGTTTTAACAATAATAGTAGTTATAACAGAATTTACAGGCAGCAGATAGAATTCAGTCGCCTTTTTTTTTTCTGGGTCGGGGCAGAATGGAAGGTGTGCGCCCAGACCATAATCTGAAACCGAAGCCACAATGCAATATAGTAACACGTTTAGCCCACAATAGTACGATTTGACACCTGCCCTTTAAACCCATTCAGTGATATTTGTATCTGTGTACATTTTGCTGTGACTTTGGCTTTGAAATCCAGGCAAAGTCCTGTCATTTTGATTTGTGTGCTTTTGTGCCCGACTGTTCTGCAGCCTTTTGTTTTTGTGGGAAAATTACGGCTGTCTATTTCATACAGCTTATTTAACTAGAGTGACCCAGCGATATCATGGCTTTTCCTGCTATTGTCTGTGGCCTTGAAAACACTGGACTGAAGAATAGAATTTATTACTATACACCCCAGGTCTAGGGCTGAAAGAATCAATGCTCCATGTTTTATTATTGGATCCGGGGCCAGGCTTTAATTACAAGCTGTCTTCTGCTGTTGACGAAGGCCCTAGACAAGGGCGTTCTCTGAAATTTTTTGGTAATATGGAGACCACATGGAGGATCCCTGGAGCGTTTACCCGTATTAAAGTTCATTTGTATTGACTTCTCTTGCTTTGAAGTCGGTTGAACTCTATACTGTATGGCTACCTCCTGCTTTGATTTTTTTTTTTGGACGTATTGTTTTTATTTTAATATGATGATGGAGAATATGCCTAACAGCATTAGTTCATACCGTACTGATGTGTAAAAAATAAAATCTATATATAGCCTAAAAATTAGTATGCTCTATTCATTTCGGTTTTCATTTGTGTGAGTGTGGTATCTCTCAACCCATTAAGAATTGATTTTTATCTGGTTCTGCAGTTTGAAACAGCCTGTGTCCAATCTGCTTTCCTTAAAAAAAAAAAAAAAAAAAAAAAAAAAAGCTTTATTTTGTGTAAAACATGCCTGTATTGAAACATAACCCTTCCCAGGGCTGTTGAACTTTTTAGCTTAGTTTTGACTGGCAGGCTGGTGATTGACTTGGTGGCGTGAGTGCTCCTGGAGTCACAGTTTGGCAGGTTTGTGTGTGCTGTGCGTGCTTTCAGCCAATTAAAAAATTTATTATTTTGGTTCTGGATGGGATAATAGATCTGTCCAGGCATTCCTCTCTCTGCAGATGGAAGGAACTACAATAGATAACCAACAGCGACATAAAATGGTGCCTGACCTTCTAATCTGTGTTGGAATGTTTTTCGGATCCGTCTCCCTCTCCCATCAGCATGGACAAGTGGCTCTGGCTCTTGTACTGTGTGTGTCCAGAACCTTTTAAATGTGAACAGTAAAACAAGCTGGTTGTTTAAAAGTGGATGCTTATCCTTTAGTGGCTTAATATGTATTGGATACTAAAGTCAGTATATGAGTCAGACACTGGTTTCAGCACCTTTAGTGTCCAGATTTTAGTTTGTAAAGTGTGATAGTCTGTCGGTATAGGATTTTATATTTTTGTATTTCCTTAATCAGCACAATATGAAATTATACAGTGCCAGCGTGTGGATGCCAGCCTTTGGGGACTTCTGTTCCTGTGACTCCTATCTAAATTACAGTTTTAAACAAATTGTTAACTGAAGCACGGATAAATGAAGCACAGCCAGCTAGAAAATAGAAACTGTCACAGATGTTTTTCTCAAACTTCATTCAGTTTGTTTTACAGGGAGGTGAACTTGATTTTACTTGACAAAGTGTATAAACCTGACCTCTTCCTCCCCCCTGCTGATTCTCACAATTTCAGGTCCTGTTTATACCATGAAGCTTGTTCGGGGTGTGGTTTGGACAGTATCAGTCTGTGCAAGTCATTGGAGTTCATTTAAAAAGTTTATTTCACATCCTCAGCCCAATGGGTTCCTCGTTTTCGGAGGCTCCAGCATGAACATCAGAGGAGACTCCAGCGTCCGTAATTTGTCATGAAATACTCTTTGAAAGTCAAACTTGACAGATTCTGGCTCAGGGGGAGTTCAATTAGCCTCAGTTTTATAGCACCGTGATATAACATTCAGCCTCTGTGCGTGGAGGGTTGTGGATGAGGATTAAATCAGTCAGGTGTTGCCCACATGCTCATGGACAACTTATGGCTCAACCTAATTTGTAGAGGATTTAAGTCCCACACACCTTCAAATTAGGTCGTTACATCTTAAGAGTAAATTACCTCAGGTTCCCCTGAATTGGAGTATATATGTTTTGTATGTATAATGTATCTGTCCTCTCAAAAGTCCTTCTTGAGTTTGGAAACGGATTGGTTTGTTCTCTGGAGTTTTGTAGATGTGTGTATACAAAGCTATACTTTGTCCATTAAAGAATACTGTTGCTGGCAGGTAAAGCTCTTACTGTATGTGTGCCGTTGTTTAGTGTGTGACCTTTGGATAATGTCCTTTGTGTGCACTGGAGAAAGGCCTAAAAAAGTACAGTCTTGTGTCTTCTGATCCTTTAGAGAGAGTTGCCTATACATTCACTTGAAACATCGCCTTTCCCCATTGGTGCTGACAGGACAAAAAAGAGCAAGCATCTGATCCTGCTATTTATACCTCCAGCCAGAGACTCCTAGGCTGCATTATTAATGAAGCCTTTCCCAATTAAGATAGATGAGTCTGCTCTTGAGGGTATTTGTTCAGGTAAGATCTCTGATTAGCATATCTGATGGATTTGCTTCTACGCGCTGATTAAAACCTTCCCTAATCCCAGGGGCAATTTTAAAGAAAAACTGTAGAAATTAGACTGTATATCAAGGAGTACTTCGTGAAATAATGTCCTACCGCAGCCAACCGTCCCCAGCTTAGTTCCCCCCCAGGGGACTCATTTTTATTTATTAATTTATTTTGAGGATATTTATAACAGGATTAGTCTTTTCAGTATTTGATACTCATAGTCAAGGAGGCCCTGTTCTGCTTTAAGCTGCCACAGGGATGGCAAGCTACTGGAAACAAAGAGGGAGGGGGCTGTAAAATTAGGCCAGGGAGCTAGGCTCAGTTTCCCTACTGTACTGGGGTGAGTGCGGTGGGATTTCCAGGGTCTGTAAGCCAGATGGGAGCTCTGCCGTCTCACTCAGCTGAAAGCAGGGATGGGAGCAGGCTTTCCACAAAGCATGCTTTTCTCCTTTGTAGAAGTGGGTCTGTGTTATGCAAGTTATTCACAAAGCTGTGACTGATCCAGCTTATCTGCTAGTCGAAGCAATGGCTACCCTTTCCGACTCAACCCCTTTCCTGATCTCTGGAACAGGCATTTAAAAAAGTTTAGAAAAGTGAAATGACTGAGTTGAAATGCCAGGTACAGGACTAAAATGCCCCCCCTTTTTTTTTTATTGGGCGATGCAGATGGTCACTGGAGCTTTGCCGCACTCTGAAGGTTCACCTGACTTTTATCCAGGTCTGTCTCACGCTTGAATGGCTACTGTAGAGTTCAGTCTAAATTGTTTCTGGTTTGAATGTCAGCCTGTTTGATGTTCTGAAGGCCTCCTCCAACTCCCAGGTGTTGCTGGATAAGCAGACCAGGCAAGTTCCTTTTCCAGTAATAAAACCCAGGCGGCAGCTGGAGCAGAGCACGCAGGCGTGGGGAAAAGTGCAGCCAATTATTACTTCAACACCTCATTAGAACAGTGGGAGGCAAAGTACCTTGTTGCCCATTGCAAGGTATGAGTCATCCGAATCGGTTATTTATACCCGTTACACCGAGATCGAAGAGGACAAGGTAGACTGGGCTCTCAGACGCTTTTCTAAATGATTAAAAGTAGAAGTTGATTTAAGGTAAAAGTTTCTTAGTTCTGATAGATTATTGCTGCTTGAGAGCACTGCGTGGGATACATGTATATTTTTAAATGCTTGTCTCTATTGGGAGGCTTAAGAAATGTCTGCAAACTGTGCTAATACAAAAAAAAAAAGTCACTTTCCTTTGTGTGGGGTTGAATGAAATGGCGGTGATTGATGACTAAAGTCTATAATATTTTGCCTTATCTGTATTTCTTATGTGTAAATAAAAAATAACCTTAATTTGTACTACCTAACCTGTTATTTATGAAGCTGTATTTGGAAATGGCAATCTGTAACACAGGTAAGACAAGACGACGATTGCATAGACTTCCGAGCCCCCAATCTCTCTGATGTTCTTGCTGCCTTCCTGTATAGATATTCTGGTTGTCAGTGGTCCCTCCCATCCTGTACAAAAGCTGCCCTATGCTTGCTCAGGTTTAAGGAGCCTGAAACACCACCACAGTAATTGAATTGCCGTCACCCTTGGAAAGACAGTTTAGCTGCAATTTCTTTTTTTTTTTTTTTGTATTGTAATTCAGAAGCTTGGCTCAGTGCCCAGCTCCTTGCCATTGATGTCTCTGTCTCTCTCTCTCTCTCTCTCTCTCTCTCTCTCTCTCTCTCCCCCCCCCCCTCTCTGTGTCTCCTTGTCTGTCTCTCTCTCCCTCACTTTGAGGTCCTCGCTCTCTCCCCTCTGTTGCTGTGGTGAGGGCAGCAGCAGGCCGGAGGAATGTGACTGTGCATTCCTCTGGATCACCCTGTGCCACGCCAGCTCCGTGGGTCATTGTGTTCGGCACGTGGCCAGGAGTGGGGATGTCTCAGCGCCCTACACCCTGTCTGACTTTGGCCTGCTTTGGCAGACTCCCCCTGCTGGGTTTAGAGGTTCCTTCTGAAGCCAGGGGTCGGTGCTAAATTAATAGGGAATGCTGCTGCTGCCGCTTTAACTTTGTTGGCGTTTGGTACAGTATTTACTGCAGTTGTCTGGGGAGGCAATGGTGAAAGATGAAACGGTTGTTCTTGGATATTTTTTGTGTGGTTGGTCCAAGGTTTTTTTTTTTTTTTTTTTTTTTTTTTTTAAGGGTAAAAAAAAAAAAGTCCACCCATTTTTCCATGAAGTAACTATTTTCAAGCCTGTTTTGCTAACGTTGGGCAGGAGTAGAATGTTAATTCAGTGTTGGGATCATGGGTTACATTCCTGTGCATGGAGATTACACCCATCCACTTAAAATATGTATTGCAGCGCTGGCCGAGGCATGTGGAGTTCCTGGGTCCTGCCCTTGAAGGACGAGCTTCTTGATTTGACTTCAGTCTAGTATGAAAGTTTCCAACCAGCCTGTCTTTACACTGACGTTTAAATTGCTATGTTGAGAAAAAGGCTTTGGTGTGTTTCTTTACAGTTGCAGAATAGTTTGAATTGTAATGAATTGAAGACATGGTGCTCCTTTTAAAATGTTTTTTAATAATATATTCACTGAATATCTTCCAAAATTAATTATCTACAGCACTCATAAACCATATTAGATCTGGTATAGATGTTTGTGATCCAGAATTCATCATAGAGTCCAGACACACAGGCGGGTTTTAAGTGCAAGCTACAGCAAATGCTAATTTTCCATGAACAAAATGGTTCCCAATATACTGTATTATAACCTTTTTGAAGTATTTGATTTCCCCATTGAAATGGCAAAAAGATATGCATCAAGTAAATTCAATTCAAGGTAAATACATTGCCTATGAATGGCTTGTCAGAAGCCTTATCCCCTAAAGCTAATGAAAGCCATCATAGATTTGAGATTTGTATTCTTGGTCATGATATAAAAAGAGTTGGGGAAAATACAACCTACACAAATGCCACAAAAGGAAGGCAAAAATATAGATTACCAGACATTTCTAAAGGGGTGCACAGTATTACAACTCCCTTGGCATCACAGGGATAATGAAAAAACTGCTGCTGGTAGTCATTTTAATTTTGTTTGTTATTATTGGAGTATCCACTGTTTGTTTAATGTCCTGCCAGGCAGTCGAGAGGCTATAATCACAAATGGAGTTCAAAACCTCTGTATAAAAGGAGGGTGTTAGCAGTCAACACATGCCAGCTGTTTTATTTCCCTTTATATTACAATTGTTAGACTCCAAAAAGCTCCCTTGGAAATAACATCTTTTAAAAATGGTAATAAAATACTTTTTTTTTAACTTAGGATAAAAAAGGAAAGGAAAGCAACATTCCGATCGCTTCCCTTTCTTTAGTTTTGTTCTTAAAGGGGCTTTTTTAGTACCTGGAGGGCTGGTTTTCTCCACCAACAAATTCTATCAGAATGTGAGCTATCAGTGCCAAGTTAAATAGATCCAGCTGGCGTGTGATTGCTGCTTTGTTTTAAGGTGTTCTGCATTCAGGCCACGGAATACAATTCGTTGTTTGTATCCAGTGTCTTTTACAATAGTAACAACCTTGAAAAATACCATAAGTTGAGGGAAGGAAATAAATAACTAGGCCTGAACATTTGAAACACCTGTATATTCTTATTTTGCTTTTGATTTGATACAACTGATGCCTTTTCAGCAGAGCTTCCTGAAAAGTGTATTCTAGAATCTTCTCTTTTCTTCCCTCCCTATTTGTTTAGGATTACCGAATGTGCCTGAAGTCTGCCAGGCTTTTTCGAGTTGATTAACTAAGCCGGGCCATTTGATTTGTGTTTAATGCTCTATCGGAAAAGAACTTACCGTGTGCATTAAACTTTCCGGAGTGTGTACTAATGACACGAGCCGTTACACGAGAGCTTGCTAATAGAAGGCCAGTGCTGATTGCAGGGTGAGAACGAGCCAAGCGTTTTGGTTTTCATTCCTCTCCATGTCCTTTGTAATTTTCGTGCTCACCTCATGATGAGTGTAAAATGCTGGTCTCCCGTGGGTAGCCTTTTGTAATGAAGTTGAAGTGCAGTTTATGAATATGCACATTGTCCACCCCGTGACCATTCTGATGCTTAAATATGCATTATTTGTATTTAAGTACCATTTATTGAATCTTTTTTTCTTTGCTCTTCAAAATTTTGCTTGAATGAATAATCAGGCTCCTTTGGCTGGAGAAACTAGGGAGGATTAATAGCTACTTACATTTTTCAGCCTGAAAGAACTAGAGGCCATAGTTTTAAAGTACCTGTATTAATTTCAAGCCTTTTAAAATAATGCTTAAATAGGATTCTTTTCATAAAGCGTATTGTTCTTTCCCCTGTGTGAACTCGATTGTCACTCTGAGGCGGTACTTTTTCTTTTTTTAAGCAGTTTCTCTGCAGAGGTTATTATTTTATTGATCTCTCAATGTCTGTTAAGATGCACTTGGAGTATTGTCATTACAGGTGTCTTTAGGTGTCACTGTATTATCCTGCTGAAAAGTCACTTGTATCCCTGCTCTGTAGAATGTAATGGGGCTAAATGATAGATGACATTGCTGGATTCCTCAAGTAGTGGAAAAGTAAAAAATAATAAAATAACAAGCAGCCAAACTTATTGGTGTGTGTAAGGTACCTGTTAACATTAAACATTTTCTTAACACCTTCAACTCCCCATACACACATTCCATAGAATTCAATTCAATATTTGAAGTAAAGCATTGAAAAAATATTTGTATGGCAAGCAGTGTGTTTTACCAAGGCATTTTCAGTCTACCGCAGTATGTTTTCATGTGCAAAACTGACACACAAGATAGCTGTGGTACCTGCTCCGTGCTCAGAGGACACCCTGTTCAGTTTTATTCACGTAACCAAAGCTTCGTCTGTGGCTGAACTGCACAAAACTCCATGGCTCTATAAGGGTCCTGTCAGAAGAAGTATGTTGGAAACCAACCATTTCACAGTCAACTTGGCCGTGTCTGTCACATATATCTTGTACAGGGTCAGGAGGCGGCCAGCCAAATGTTTTGGTCATGTAACTTCAAGTTCGAGATGAGCACTAGTTTGGGACTACCCAATGTTATTGTAGGTTGGGTAGTCCAAGACTAGTTCTAATCAAGGTCTGGGAAACCAGCTGTAAGTGTTTATTTCACAACAAACACAACATAGAGGTCAGGCCCGGCGGTAAAGGTCTATTTGCATGGAATTACTTTTTTTTTTTTTTTGTGATCTCCAGTCTAGGCGAATGATAAAAATGAAAGGTGCGAGTTTTTTTGAAAGATGAATCCCCCTCTTTCTTTAAGCTTTAAATAACCAGTAGTCTGCACTGGAGGGGAATTGCTGGTTCCGCTACTATAAAAAGGACAATGCTGTAGGAAATCTAGCTCTTTGGGGAAGTTGGCCTATATTCTGAATTAAGGCAGTGGGTTTCAAATCTGTTTTCAAAATGGTTTCCATGAGTTGGAATTGAATTGGATATTTTCTGGACTGGTGGTGTTTGCAGCACTTCCTTGCCTTGGAGATAAGATGAAAATCCTGGTGTCTCTCCTAGGATCACAAAGAAGTTAACAGAATTTTTGCATGTGTCACAGAGCCATCGCCACATTTAGTAGGTGCTGAACAGGTTATTTATGCATTTGTTTATTAGTAACACATTAAAAAGGTATGAATCCCATACATTTTAAGTGTGCCGTACAGCTCCATTACAGTTGCAACTGACTGGTTGATCTAAGCTTTGCCAGACAGAAGCAGGAGATTCTTGAATCTGGGGACCTGCAAAGCAAAATGGGTGAGATGGTGTAAAAGTGCTTTTTGAAATACCATGAAAAGACTCACTGAGGTCTCGGCTGTTGTGCTGTCCTTTCTTTCTCTATTTTGTGCACATTGTAACTAAATAGCCCCTGTTCACACAGCTCCTTGTGTACTGCCAGTGGATTTATCCTTTTATGTGGTGTGAAAAAAGAGTTCCGTGGCAGTATGAAAAGACCCTGTGTAGACTGTCTAAACTAAAGCCTCGGAAGTTTACCTTTTAAACTGTGCACCGTACACAAATTTACGTTCATGTAAATGCTTTCCATTGATACCAACTCAGTGGACAAACCTGCTTTTTATTCTTCGTCCTTCTCCTGTATGTTATTTCTCTATTATTTTAATCCAGTGCATGTTCTGAGGCTCGATAACTGAAGACGCTGCCTTGACACCTCCAGTGTGATGTGTGGTGATGTGGTGGGATTCTGTGAAAATCAGCTGGGACTTCTTTGTCTTATCATGGTGGCAGCATATGAATAGCTGCCTAGCGATTGTCACCCCCTTTCTGTACACAGTGATCCTGAGGATCACATTTGCGCGATGTTTTAGATGAAACCTTGCTGTTGTTTTTTGTTTGTTTTTTTTCTTTTTCTATCTCTGGGTGTTTCTCTTCTTTTGATTTAATTTTGGCATGGCCAAATGCTGGTTTCACGTCTTCAAATATCGCTCCGTTCTTACAGAGTTCAGTCATGTTACATGTGCACCCCAAATGTTTGTAATTAAACTCAGCCAGTAGCAGTTGAATACCAAAATGCATGCTTCAAGTTTGTCTGCCATATTTTCTGGTTGTGATAGCTTTATAAAATCCTCTTTGCGTCTTCATTGTAATTTTTGGCCTTAAAATTGTTTCACTGTGAACAGTTTAATACAATTTTACATTTAACATTTGACTGATAATTATATACATTCTATAGCATCCTTTTCCACAATATAAATTGATATATTGACTTCCATGAGTGGTATTCTGCAAATCAAGGACTTTTGTTTTTTAATTTAACAGATTCTTGGTTCAAATTCTAAAATATATAATGCAGAGCTGCATTTCATGATAATTAGAAATCTCCATCTATATCCAGCATGTGCTCTCAGGGTGCTAATAAAAACAAGTCTGGCTCTATATGAAGAAAAAGAGTATATGTACATACACACACTTTATTACTGGACATCAGTAAAACCTATCCTTTTATTTTATGCACAAAGTTCGGCACTATGTAACCTGGGTGATTCCTCTCACCAGAAGCAATTCCTTTAACAATTTTCTCTTGTCTTTCCTTTCTTTCTTTCTTCCTTTCTCTCTTCCTTTCTCTCTTCTCTGGGATGCAGTGGGTCGCAGGCCCCGCTCCCAAGCTGACGCCTGGTAACTGCTGTTCTGGCTTTGTGGGCAACAATAGTAAGCCAGGCCCCTGCCTGAGGCCTAGACAGACCTGCGGAGAACAAAGGGGCTGAGAATCCAGGCTCAGTGGGCAGCCGGTATATAGGGAATAAAGCAGGTCATGGCGAGATTAAGGGTACGGAGGGAGTGCATCGCTGGGCTTCAGTGCATGCCAGCCAGTAGACAGCAATGGGAGAATGGGTTAAAGGGACAATGGCATGTTAGGGGGAAGGGAGGATGGGAGTTGTGACTTCCGAGTGAAACCTCCACAAAATACACCTTCAGGCTCGATCCGATCTGTTGTCCTTGCAGGTTTCCCATTGTATGCGTGTCCAGCTCCACTAAAAGGTCTTTGTGTGCATTTAGGTACATGGGCATGTAAGTTCGTTAGTTAATTTCCACAAAATAAATGAAAGAAAATGGTTTCCTAAAGGTAGTTATTGATCTCCTCTCTGGGTTTGCAAGTAGTCGCGTATAAAGTAAATATTTCAGGAAACTTCAATTCATTAAATGTCCTGTAACACTCGGACATTCTGCAGCTCTGGCTTCAGTCATAAATCATGCTATGAGGAAGACTATACAACCTGGGAGGACTATAAAGGGAGGTTTTGTTCAGTTGCTCACCTGAGAATGGAGAAGAAATGTTACAGGAGCAATAACCACTGGGACAAGCCTTTGTTACATATTGACACTATTTAACCTTGTAGTTAGACACAGGATGTACACATGAGTCGTGTTTAGTTTATTGGATCTCGGGACCATTTTCAATCTGATAGCATTTTTATAGCTGCAATGCAAATTTGTTAGAAATTGCTTGAAATGGCCTGTGCATAAAGAAACCTCATAATGCTGTTTAAACAGTAATAGGTAACTATTTCAGGCCAGGAGTAATCAGACAGGATATTCTTAAGAGAACTGAAGAAAGGAAAAACCTGCTTTAGGAAAGCGATTTAAAATGGTTAATCTTCAGTCGGTTTTCTGTGTTCGTAAAATACCTGCTTCCCCCACCATTGCCTGCAGTTTGATTATGGTAGTTTTAAATCACAAGTTGAAACTGAATAAATGCCACTTTCTGCCCTTTGTATCCGTCTGGCTCTTTTATCCACGTGGCGGACCTGCAGTGAGCGTTGGCTTGCAAGGTTAAGGACCCCGAGACAAGGAATTAACTGGGGTTTCCTCTGCCATTTCAGAAAAGCGAGAAATATTCATATTATGACTCTGGGGTTGGGTGTGGGGGTGGAAATAAAAGCAAAGACTTAAAAACGAGCCTAAGAATTAGTCAGCAAAAGTTCAAAATAAATGAACTTGTATATATTTTAAAACACAAGAAGTGAGAAAATAGTTTGTCC
The DNA here is from genome assembly GCF_036373705.1 of Amia ocellicauda. Taxonomy (NCBI): domain Eukaryota; kingdom Metazoa; phylum Chordata; class Actinopteri; order Amiiformes; family Amiidae; genus Amia; species Amia ocellicauda. Next base: position 16,594,528 of record NC_089868.1, on the reverse strand, counting down.
CCCTGCAAACTCAAATGATGAGTATGTATTTTAATATCAATTCAAAAGGCCAACTAATTTAGTGCATATGCTTGAGGAAGGGAAGCTACTTCACTGTGATTGGCAGCTGACTTGATGTTATCTGGCCCTGTCATCAACAGGCATCCTTTGTGTTCACCTAGAAAATACAAGAAAGGAGGGCAGGAACATGATGCAAAACCTTCCATGTGAAGTTGGTTGTCAAAAGCTTGTCTTTGAAAACCTGTGTGATTAATCGATCCTGTAAAGAAGTTTCAAATTGTGTAGAAAGTGCCAATAGAAAGCAAGACCTGCCCTCCTACATTTTTGTTTGGCCATTTTTAGTATTCACTGACACTGGGTTTGCATAATTTCCTGCAGTAATGGCAGATGAGAAGGCTTGCAGCTGTAACATTGATAGTAGTTGAGAGCTCTTTTGTTGCTAGGGCCGTACAGGCTACAGTAGGAGACCTCGGTGACATGGATTTCCATTCCCCTGAAACCATTGATCGGGCACTTTCATTTTCGTTTAGTTTGTAGAGGGAGATGTGCACTCCGCTGAGTACACCATATAATGAGATGAATCGTATTAGGGGAGGGTTGTTCAGAATTTGGCTATAATATAAAGATGAACACATACATATTCAGGTGGGTACTTCTGCTTTTAGTTTGCATTGCCTGAGAAGTTTAAAACAAATGGCAACAACAAACAAACATCCCTCTATTTGTCCAAATTTAAATGCAGCTGCTTTTATCTTAAGCAGGACATCTGTATGTGCTTAAAACCATTATAAATCCATGATTAATGTTCTCACTTCACTGCATTCAGTGCATGTGTATATTCATTTGAATCTGACCATTTTCCCTCCTGCATATATGAATGATTGTATCAAGGACAAAAATAAGCTCAATTAAGTGGCTTCTTTACAGATGTTAAATCCTGGATTTTACAAAAGCTTTAGCCCTCATTGTAGTATTATGGCACAGGGAAATTGGTTATTTTCCTTTTCAAGTGGTTCTGTTACAGAATTCAATATTTAAGCTAGTGTTGTACAGAATTTCTGCCAATCTTTCTTACTGTTCCTTTGCTGCTGAGAGTCATGCAATAATGAAACATGGTATTGTGAACATATGAAAAGGTTTTTTAGGTTAGTTTAGGTGCTCCTTTGTACACAACATAAACCGTTATTCTAAATCTTGAAAGTTTAAAAGTTGAAAATGTGTTTGTTTGTTTTTGTATATGAAACAGAGCTGCTACTACTCTTGTGCTCAGTGTGTGTGTCCATGTGTGAGGGTACATGTGGTGAGTGGGGGTTGTGAGCTAGTGCAGGCTTTCCCACAATGCAGTTTAACTATGTTGCTGCTGGAGCAGATGGAGGCTGGAAGCCCTGCTGGCCCAGCTCTGGGCTTTGGCTGCTTGTGATAAAGAGGAGAGAACGGCCTCCATGGCTGATTAGAGGTTAATGGGATAGAGTTTGGGAAGGGTGGGCTCTGATTGGCTTGTTGGTCTTGGGTAGGCGTTCTGGGATAGGAGCAGATGGCACAGAGGGAGCGAGAGAGAGGGGTCCCTTCTTTAGCTTGCTCAGCTGCTCTCCAAGGCCTAAAGATGACTAAGACCATACCTACAGTCCTGGATCCACTCTTGACACAAAACCTCTAGTATCCCTTTTCTATTAATAAGCCGACTGTGGGGGGAAAAGACACCAATCCCAACCTACAATAACAGATGGCAGGCGGCTGAGCGCTCCAAATGACTTTTTAAAACATGTCTGCAAAAGCACCCTTGATGATTGCCACACTGCCGCAAATTAATTTAGCCTTTATTAAAGAATGTCACTGTGGAAGAGAGCTGATCGGCACTGACCGACTGCAAGGTCATTTAAGCACTCTGCAGGGTTCTGGGTTACCTGTTGTCACAATCAAGTGGGCGCCTTCATCTCTAGATCTATGAAATTGTAAAAGGTTGCAATCAAACGTACAATTTTTATTAAAAAAAATAAAACAGCCCTGCATCACACTAGCAATTGACCTGCAGGGCCCGAGCATGTCTCTGTTTGAGCTGCCTAGATGGGGATGAAGCCTGTGGGCTGATCCCAAAGTTGTACTTGCTTTTTGTTGTTCAGCATTTAATCCACTAGTTCATGGAGTCTGCTTGGGCTCTGAGATCTGATTTGTATTTTTATGATTAGTCTTAGTAAAAATGCTTTGGGGGGGGGAATAGGCTTTAAAGAATTTTATCTTGAAGGCTGTAGCTTGACTGTAAATAGTTTTTAAAGTATTAGTGCAATGTAATATTGTATTTTCATAATAAAGTGTGCTAATACTTTAATATACTTTAATTGACCTGAAATGGATTGTAACACTAAAATAACATTTAAGGACATCTTAACTCGCATATTGCATTTATGACCCAAGCAGCCACTACATATGCATTAAATGTTTTTTTTGTTGTTGTTTGTACACCTTAAATAGTGTGCAATTCACACATGCTTCAGAAAATATCAGTTGCCCATTTTATTTATGATGTACTGCGAAAATTCAAAAGCACAGACAACCTGCTCTGTTAATTCTTAAACAATTGCACATGCCCTTGCCTGAACCAAGTGACCCACATGAGCAAACCTTAGCCTTTTCTCTCTCTCCCCTCAGAAAAAGACCTCTTGTAATAACCGAGATTGTAACTATGTCCACAAAAAACACAAATTTACTCTCTCCTCTACCTCCTGTTCCTCTCTTTCTGAAATGCTGTGGGTACAGGTAAGGACATCAGTCCTCGGGGGTGGGGGGCACATGTGAATTTGATAGAATTTCATACGCGATATATATTTTTAATTAGGCGAGAGGCGAGTGTGATTGGGCAGAGCTGTAATTGCGCTGTATTAGGCCGGGGTGGCACTCCATGTAACAAAAGCGGGACTTGGTAGCCTGTGAGAAAAAGGCCGCCGAAGCCCGTCTGAAAGCGAGGAGGGCTCTTCATTTCTATCAGCGGCAGATGCCCCACTTCAGTAGAGCATTGTCATGTGCAAATGAGTTCATGAGCCCAGCATCCTCTACAGCAGGCAAGGTCAGCCGCAGAACAACTGTCAATTTCAGGCCGCTTTGCTGCAGGTTAGACACTGCAGTACTTCTCTTGTAGGGGCCTGCTCGTCGGCTCTCTCTGCTATTGTGCAGGCGTGCGAGATGGATGGGCTTTCATTTTCATTTAGGGAGCCTGGCTGTGTTTGATCTGGACGGGGGCCCTGGGAGGGAAGTGGCGCAGGGTGCACTGTATACAGTTGCTCATGCGGAATCTGGGTTCGTGCCAGGGGTTTCGTTTTACCGTCTTTACCTAAATATACACGCCGCTTGGTATCTAGGCTTCAGACCCTTCTCCCTTCAGGCAGATCCTTTACGCATAAGTCAGAGGCCTGCAAAGCTTGTGCCCACCTATTGTTCGCCATTTACTCTCAAGTTGCAGATGCAGTGTTTGTGCCGTGCAGCTCATGTGTCTATTTTAATGCCTGGCCTCTGTTCTTGATTGGTCACTTGGGGCTTTACTTTGAAGTTTGCAAGAGGAGAAAAAGGTTTCATTTCCTTTCTTAAATCGCTAATAATTCTAATATTAAATAGTTATTCCAACATTTTAAATTGTTTGCCAAAAAAGTTATTATAAAATACTGTTTTCTCACAGGCAAATAATGTGTTTTCTTGATGTGAAATCAACAAAAACAAACTTGTTTCGCTACTCATTACTGTTCTCACATCCTTCAGCGAGCTGTTAGTCTATTAAAACTCTTTAGTGAATGACACATCCTTGCATTTCTGACTATTTCAGTCTACAGTATTTAGTAGTTACTGACATGTTAAGGGCACTAATACCATCAAATACCTGTAACTTAAAAGTGCAGCTGGGTTTCCACGTATCCATATACACACAAAACACTGACTTCTGAAGCTGTATTATTTTTTAATTGTTAGATAGGACAGGTATACCCAAGCTTCTTACACAAGCTGGGTGAAATATCTCACATTCCAGTTGTTACCAGCACAGATTAAAGTGCATTATGATTTGATCTTTGCCATTTCTGCGGGGTGATTCTGTGTTGCATAGAAAATACCTTTTTTGAAAGTGGAAGATGACATTTTGTGTAGCGCTTGTCGAGCCCGATTTCTAAAAGTAAATCGGCAGGTTTGGGAATTACAGAGAAATGCAAAGCTGTGAGAGCTATTCATAAAGACAAGTGTGAAGCAGTTGTGCAGATTTGGGATGTCAGGCGCAAGCGATATTCCAATTTTTTTTTTTTTTTTTTGGTTCTTTCTATTGGGAACTTTTTTAGATTGCAACAAAGTATATAGGGCCCTGTCTGACAAGGTTCAGATTTTAGTCATGGCAACCTGTGATAAGCCAATTAAGTGTGCTTGCTAATGAACTGGAGTTGGTAAAGTTCTCTGATAGCCTCACCACCTTCCCAGGATTCCCTATTGAATGAGCCATGCATCCTGGTGCACCCTGGGACTGATAGCAATTGTTTTAATTTGTCAGATCCTCTGAAAGCACTGCATTGTGTGCAGGATTAGGTGTTCTAGGACTCGGTGAGCTGTCAGTTGCTCTTTTGCGGTTTCCAGGCAAACCTTTTGATTACAGTACAAAATCTGCATACTGCTTTAAATTAGACCTCTGCAGTGTTTTTCGGCTACACTTTCTACATCATTGGTTTCAGTGCATGATTTGGAATGTGATTTGCTTATAGTTTCAAAATAGATTCATTAAGAAGAAAGAGGTTTAGTCTGCCACTAATAATTCAATAATTGTAGTTCTGAAAAATGCTTGGAGGCCTTGAGAAAATATTAAACGGAAACTGCAAAGTTGGATTTTTCTGTTTTTATTTTACAATAACTACAAAGGCCCTACTAGAAATGCCTCTCGTCTTTAAAATCTTTGCCAGTATTGATCATCTTGAAAGCTGGGCACTTGTGCATTGTCTCCTTAATCCTTGGTTAACGGAGTGTGTAAACAGAGAGCTGACTGTTTAATCCATTCCAACGGGATGGAACAGTTGTTGTGGGGGAATCGCCATCATTCAAGTACCAACAACCCCCTTAGCCACTACTACCACATTAATTCAGGAGTACAGATTAAATCCACTACTGGCGCCGCACTTACTTAGTCAAACGCATGCACGAAGCATGTGCAGATAGAAACGTGCCTGTTTTGTCACATGACTGTCTGAGTCCTTGTCTGTTCGGCCATGTTTGGAGGGATTGTCTGATGTTGAGGTGAAGGTGCTTCAGTGACCTTACAGGCAGACAAAGGCGAAGTTAAGCTTATGGCTTCATTAAGCCCCCACCCCCACATGGCAGGTACTGTACCCACATTCCTCAAGTGTACCTATGGGTGGCTCAGCAGATTTTGGGATACTCATTCAAACAAATAAGGTTTCTCTTTTGGAACGAACTTCGTTTCCACCGAAGTCTTTCATTCTGAAGGTCACAGTTCAGCCAAGTGAATTAAATGACCTCACCAGCTGCAGTTCAGGCAAGGCGGATGAGCAGACGTTTACTTTATCAAAGCTGCCTTCATCGTGTTGAGTGCATGTAAAGCATGACTAATATAGTATTAATACAAAATATACACAACATATTTACTGACAGTGAGTAAGCAAATCCACCATATCGGCAAGCTTCTGCATTTGTAAATTGTTTTGCATTCATGGTGAATTATGTAGGGATGTCTTAAAATGGTTATAATTCAGTTATGGTAAGAATCTGCTTTAATATGTTCCAGTTATTTTAACATTTCTATATAAAGGTAGGTGTTTTTCTGTAACTTCTGACCCAGCAAGACTTTAGAATTTCCAGTATCAGGTAATGAGCTATATTTATTTATTGAGTCTAAACTTCCTTTGAACTTGATTTGGGACTAATTTCACAACACATAGGGGTACCCCATTTCCTTTCTCTCCTTTTATCAAAGTGAAAACAGACATCACTCTCAACTCCCTTAATCAGATAGGCCTGCGGTTTTGGCTCTGCCTAGAAGGGTTTGGCAGTAAATTGGAGGTCGGATTCTTTAAAGAAAAAAAAAAAAGAAAAGCTCTTGACAGAACTAGTCTGGAAAAGCCTTTTGTGGGATTTGGCATGGGTACAGTAGGCTTTACACATGCTTATTAAGCAGCACTGTGTAGCTGTTATGACCCTCCTCAAATCACAATGCCTTGTGAAAGACTGGAGCTCGGGGTCATTCGCCGTTTGGTGTAACAGGTACGGTGTGGGGTTGTCAGTGAACAGGATTATTAACCACAGGGAGTAAAATTAGTTTGTCTGCTCACTTTGATGGTTGATGGAAACCACAGAGATCGCATTGTTCTTGGTGGCTCAGAAAGTCACATGGTTTGGGGGCCTAGATACCATGTCCTTCAGAAGAGGTGTGGTCAGAGCCATTCTGCCTCCCCAGCAACACCTCTGTCAGAACAGTGTGTTTGTGACGCGCTGCTCTGTAGATGCAACCCCCAGCCCTTCAATCGGGATTTGACGTGCAGTATGGGACCTCTGGAAATGTTGCTCCTAGATGCGAGTCATCAGGTTGGAATATAAAGTGAGATGACATGTTTAAGGTCACAGAACAAATTAGAGGCTGATCACCGATTCGAGCACAGAATGGGCTGCCTTGGAGGCTTTCGATGCGTTAGAACTGCACTCATTTAGACCACAAAGGCGCGTCAATTACACCCCCCTTTCACTGCCACCGCAGTCGCACCACCAAAAGTGCCAATAATACATGAATAGGACTAACAAGTCACTTTCCAGACTTTCTGCCCAGTGAAGTGCAGAAGTTGAGAGATGGGGAGTGTCTCTTTCGCCCTCTCCCTCCCTCTCTCTCAGTATTCAGTGCAGGAGGCTGTCTCTTTGCAGCACAGCACTCAGAGGTGATTCAGTGCTCCCAGCCCCCCTGCTGGCCCCCACAATTAAATATTTACAATACAAAGTGTGGAGCGAAGCACTTGATTGGATGCAGACGCTTCCCATTTCCATCTTGCTTTTGCACGGTCCAGTTCTCCAGTCTGAGTGGTTTCTGTGCATGCATCGTCATACTTTAATGTCTTAAATGGTTCTGAAATTAGCTGGAAAATTCCTGCTTAATTATGTCCCCAACTGCTGAAGCACAACCAAAGTTTTTTAATTCCTCCCCCCCTCCAAGATTTACAGAGACCAATTGCTTTTTTTTTTTTTTTTCTTTTGCTGGTGGTTGTTTTATTGCAGCTTTTTGGAGACATTCACATTGAATCAATTTGTGGATCTTGGCCCTTTCTTTTGTTTCACCTTAACTCTACAGTGCCCTCTAAGGTCAGGAATCACAAACTACAAAGTTCCACACTAGTGTCTTGTGGCCTGTATTGCATCATTATGCACAAACTAAATTGTGTTCACTTGTACGCTCCCTGTAAAAATGATTGTGATTATTGTTGCTGAACTATGAAGGGTTTCAAGTCTGAATATGAGGGAAAAACTTGAATTACTATGAAACACGGCTTGAAATACAGGAATCTTCTGATACGGGGAGTAGGAGGCACGAGATGCTGCTTTAAGGAGACCACACACCTCTTCAGTATGCAATCTGAGATTTTTCTTCTTCCCGCTTATCATTGCTCAATATGCTGTGCTCCGGTAGTAATGGCTAGTGTGGTGTATTTTAATAGTTTCCTAACGTCAGTAAATTAGCACATCTGTTTAAGTGTGCACATCATGCATACTGATGTCTCGTAGAGTGATTACATTTGCGTATGTAGATTTTTTTTTTTTTTTTCTGCAAGTCCTTTTGTAAACCATTAGTGGGATGGTACACCGCTTTCAATATCAAACTGTAGGCCTGGCAGAGTACGTCTCTTGTTTTGGTTGACTAAACAACCTTGGTGTGCTGTTTGTTTGGAGGATGAGGAAACCCCTGAGATGCATTTTTATTTCAAACTCTGAAAGCCTGTTCATTGCAAATCTTTTATATATATATATATATACACACACACACACACAGGAGAGAGAAAATGCCGTTGTTATTGTTATAGAATAGTCTTCTTCAGAAGCACTTGGGGTGAATCTGTAAAAGGTTTAAAGATGGTGTGCCTCTGGAGACTGGGTCAGTGATCATTCACATCGTGTTGTCTTTGGCTGATGGCTCCGCTGGGAGTGATCTGGGCTCGGCACAGCCTGTGGGGAATAGAGACCCAACTGGTGTGTGACATTTGAAGGGAATGGGGGATGTTCGGTAACGGATCTCGGAGAGGAATGCAGCTGTGTTTGTGTCTGCTCTTGCTTTTTCAGTCTTTCCCCTCACTATTACTTAAATACACACGGTTTGATTATGTGAGATCTTGTACATTTGAGGGATTTTCAAATACTTTTGATGGTATTCCATTCCAACCTGATACTAATAAAATGAAGTCTTAAGGATTAAACCATCTTTATTCAACAAAACACATAGCTATGCTCTTGGCCACATGTTTCCAGTAGTTTCTGTGTCTAGTGAAGTCTATTCTTTGTTATACTTGACATTCATCAGATACTCATGTTCCTTTCTCTCTCAATCCAGGCTTTCATCTGAGTGGCACAGTGACAGAGCCAGCCTCCCAGTCGGAACCAGAGACCACCTACAAAGTAGCCATCAGCTTTGACCGCTGCAAAATCACTTCGGTCACATGTGGCTGTGGGAACAAGGACATTTTCTACTGCGCACATGTGGTGGCACTCTCTCTCTACCGGATCCGCAAGCCGGACCTGGTCAAACTGCGTCTTCCCATCTCAGAGACCCTTTTCCAAATGAACAGGGACCAGCTACAGAAATTTGTACAGTATTTAATCACGGCACATCACACAGAGGTTCTTCCCACTGCACAGAAACTGGCCGATGAGATCCTGTCGTCCAATTCGGAAATCAATCAAGTCCACGGTAAAATAAGTTATTCTTGCATTTGTTTTTCCCCCATTTTGCCTCCAGGGTTGACTACAAAGCAGCAAGGATCTTTCAAAAGCTGTATATGATGGCAGTTGTTTTTTCCAGGTTGTAAAGCCCTCTTAATTTGCATTTCTGCAGGTCATTAAGGAAAGAGTTTAACTGACATTGCAAACTTCCTCTTGACTGTTAGAGGTGAGGTCTTGCTCTGAGTTCAGAGGAAAAAGAGTAGCAGCATAGTTTTCTGCTGCCAAAAACCCAGATTGTTTTTGAAAATATTTACGTGTACTAATTTGAAGAAGGAAATTCAATTGAGAAACAAGTGCTATAGATAGCTGTATGTTTGTCTTTGGAGAGGCAGGGTTATTAAAGGGGAAGGGGGGAATCACCCTTCATTGTGAGTTTGTGTGACAATATTTATCAGAACAGAGGGTGCATTTATTAAAATGTGACAGCTGGGGAAATGAACATTGTGCCATTTGTTTTAGATATCCAGAGCCTCTCGTTAGCAATCTGTGAAACTCTCAAGCGTGAGACAAGAATAAACCGTTTCCATCTTAACAACTAAACATTTTTTAGGAGGTTCAAGGTCATGTGTAGAAGATATTTTGTCTGAAGTTTATTTAGTAACTGAGCCAGGGCAAAGTACATGGTGGATGTATTGTGTACAGTGTATATTTTACAACCTTGTTTCCATTTATAAGTTAAATGTATCCCTGACCTGGGCCAATCCCATGGAAACCTGTCTGTTTAGGGTTGGTCGCGCTAAAGGAAGCGGCTCAAACACCAGGACGTTAAGATTTTGAGAGAGATGTCAAGAGAACAGGATTTGTACTGGAAAAAAACAGGCCTGTCCCTGTTCAATCTTGTTTAGTGTTTCACTCTAGTGTGGCCTAATCACAAGCAGAACCTGTCTCTGGTGCAGTGGCTAAAGCCAAGAGAAAGCAGCTGAGGCATGCAACCCTGGCCTGTGAACCCTGTCACCTGCCTGGCTCGGGGCTCTGTGATAGTGAGGCGAACTCGTACCTAATGGAGGAATGTGGAGCTCAGCGTGGTGTTTTGGTGCATTCCCCAGTAATTCGGCATGGTCAGGATGTGACTTGATCTTCTGACTACCCAATGTGGGGTTTCTTTATGTGTTTTGGACAGCCATGATTTAGAGACATCTGTAGTCATTTCATGAAAGACCTGCCTTAAGGGTGTAGCTGTGTGTTTTTTTTTTTTTTTTTTTTTTTTTATAATGCCAGCTTGTTGGTATTATCTATTTTAATCTCCCTATGAGTTTAGGTACATTTAAGATCATGTTTTTGTTATTGAAAATCTCTGTGCTATTTCTGTATCTCTAGGGATTGCAAAAGCTCATAAAGTGGTGGGGGAAGTAACCCCAAGGGAGGGATAAGTGGATCTTCTTGCTAGAGAGAGCGCTTCAATTTAAGATGATTGTAAATTAAAAAAAAAAAAAAAAAAAAAACTGCCTGTTTTTTTTGTTTTGTAAATTTTTGAATACATAGGATGTGAAAGGTCTAACATGTTACAAAGTTGTCTCCCTATTTGTTTAATCTATCTCACTACTGATGAAAGGATTGGATATATTGGTAAAATTAAACCATCCTTATTGACACACTAAATATATTTTGTTCTTTAAACAGATTAAACAAATTGAGAATCTGTAATTAGCATACATCAGTAGAAGGCAGACTGTAAAAGTATCTTTATGTAACGAGAGGCAGTAGTGATAATTGTTAATGTTTTTGAAATGCTTGTACTTTCCATATCTTTGTGCTCCACTGTCATCTCTCTCCTTATCAAAGGGAAATGTTCATGACTTGTGTTGCTGATTTAAAAAAAAGTAGAACCTCAGCATTTTATTGTTTTAAATTTGTTTTAAAACACTGATTTCTTGTGGTGTTGGTGCCGTGAGAGCAATGGCCAGTGTTTAACGTGGTGGGTGGGTGTCTGTCTGTCCAGGGGCTCCTGATCCCACTGCAGGGGCCAGTATCGACGACGAAAACTGCTGGCACCTGGACGAGGAGCAAGTACGGGAGCAGGTGAAGCAGTTCCTGTCCCAGGGAGGGTACTATGGGTCAGGGAAGCAGCTCAACTCCATGTTTGCCAAGGTAAGCACTTTCACATTTCTGTCAGCACTTTATTCCAGAAGAATTTCACTCAGGCCTGCTCATAAAAAAAGAAACTGCCCTACCTGACCATATTCTGGCAGACTGCTTCAGTTAGAAGCAATTAAGTGTCTGATTAAAAAGGGGGGCAAAAGGTCACCGTGATCAAGAATGAGATGCTGCTGGGATCCACACCAAGTGGAGAGGAGAGGGCTGGATTGGGAATCTGTGTAATATCTGGAGTGGGGATTGGAAAACGGAGGTGCGGTGTGACACAGGAGAGTGGGCTCTCTGGAGAATTAGACTCCCACTCATTGCCTACGAGGATGACTACAAGATTCTGCTCCAAGTGATGTCTTAGTGGATCTAGAACTTTCTGGTTCTCACCTGTTCAAATGTGGTACAGCTGTGTATGTGTCTTTCATTGCGTATTTAATTTGTATTCAATGCTTGGTTTTCATCAAATATTTAAATTACTCTGGATCTGGGCTGCCCAAGGAAGTGTAACCAAACACAATGGCTGTGTCAGAGCGTCCTCCAGGTACCGGACTGACTGTTCCTCTTTTTCCGCAGGTGCGTGAGATGTTAAGGATGAGGGACTCGAACGGAGCCCGGATGTTGACGTTAATAACGGAGCAGTTCATGGCAGACCCGCGCCTGTCTCTTTGGAGGCAACAGGGAACTGGCATGACTGACAAGTGCAGGCAGCTCTGGGATGAGTTGGGTAAGAGAATCTCTTGATCCTTAATCACATGGTATTGTACAGATTTACATTTCAGGTCACTGAACTTCCCCACCCAGGAAAAAAAAATGCTTCAGTTCAGAGGGGCGGGGGAGTGATTTCAGTGGTCTTGAGTGGGTACACAAGGTCAAACACTCACCTTTTATTAGGATTTCATAAAAAAAAAAAAGCTAGATCAATTGACTTTTAACCTGAAGTATATTGATTAAACAGGTTAGATTAATAAATTAAAAGCATCCCTAGGAGTTTCACATGAACCTAAAAGGTTTTATGGGGAATTGTTTTGGGCTGAACTATAGACCACCAGACAATAGAAGGACATAAATGTTATGAACAGGTAATGGACTCGGAGGAGATGTAATGGATCTAGGGAACTCAGTGTTATTTCTAATCAGAACAGTGTTGTCAAGTTTTAAATAGAAATGAAGGCTTCATGCCGTCCTGGCCATCTGTTACCTGGAAAGGAAAATGTGACGAATGCTTGGCATCGATGAAGGCAGGGATCCATTGCTTCATCACAGCAACTGTGCCCTGTTGTCTTATGATTAGTGTTGAACTTTTACCTTTATTAAGCTTCAAGTTTTGTTGTTCAGTCTTTTATGCCCTTGAGTTCTCCAGCAGTGTCGTCTTCATGGTCACACACCCAATACAACGGCCCATGTCCTTCAGTCATTGGGTACACTAGACCAAGCTGGGCTGATGGATGTCTTCTCAACACTACCCTGTCACTGCTGTTTTCAGGAGCTCTGTGGGTCTGCATCGTTCTCAACCCCCACTGCAAAAGCGAGGAGAAGACGTGCTGGCTGCGGCAGCTGAAGAAGTGGAGCGACATGGACGTGTGTCCCCTGGAGGACGGCAACTACGGCAGTGAGCTGCCGAACATCACCAACGCCCTGCCGCAGAGCAACCTCAGCCAAGGTCAGCCCTGCGTCCTCACGGCACACCCGGGCCACTCTGTCAGCCTGCATTCGCTTCCGTGTTGTTTTTCTCTTTAGCATAGAAACTGTAGATATTTATGGTTGCGTTTTGTGATGACACACACAAGTTGTTTTCTTCCAGAACCCGTACTTAAAAAGCAGTTTTTGGGGCTCCTACGCAGAGTGCACTTCATTTGACAGCAGCCTTCTGTTTTTTCCCTATCTGTCATGCAAATGCAAACTAAACATTGATCTAAGCTGCATAACCAAAATTATTGTATATACCCAACATATTGTACACAGTATATAGCTACTAATAACAGACTGAACCCTTCATAAAGCTTTCTGTGTCAAACCACCCCAGCCTTGGAGCAAGTACCTTGGATCTAAAGCCAAATATCTTGGCTGGGGATCTGGAATCCATTTTTGTGTTTTGGCTGACACCTATAATAGGGATATGTACTGGGAGTCACTCATCTGATGCCCTGGGTCTTTCTTCAACACAAACGTCAAGTGCCTTCTTGCTCTATATCTCTATACCTACAGTCAGAATGTACACAGGGGTACAAATACTTTAACAGAATGGGCTGATGCTTAATGTTCAAAGAACAATGACCGATTTGAGCTATATGAGGTATGTTTTTGTTCACTGAGCTTCCACATAAGATACTTCTTTTCACCTTCAGCTTTGAAAACCAAGAAAAAACCACATGCAAATCAATATATAAATGCATGTCAGACTATAGCATGTAGCTAAAGCCTCCCTTGTCACTGTCTCAACATTTTTTTTGGTGTGTTTGTTTTAAGAGCAACAAAAGCACTTTAATAGGTTGGAAGTGCTTCATTACCACAGCCAAAGAAGGAAAAAAAAAAATCTTACAGCAACAGCAGTTTAAACCTAATTCTCCTGGAATTGCTTCTAATTGAAACTCCAGTAGATCTATCGTTCTCCCTCCATCTGCTGCGCTCTAATTGGCCTGCAGTGTGTGTGCTGGGCTGCCTGAGGAGAGGGGGTGGGGGGTGGGGGGTGCAATATGGCTTAGGAGACTCACTCTTCTGGGGGCAATTAGCAGTGTGTGAAGGTGCCCCCGCGCACACGTCAGCTGCAGTGCAGGAGACCCTCGGTGCCGATGACAGGCCTGGCAGCTGACACTCAAAAAGGGGAGTGGGGACGAGGCCTGCTCCTACTTCAACACCACTTCCAACTGCTCCTGCCTGTTGCTCTGGGTGTCGTGGCAGAAACATTGTAGCGCTTGAACGTATTCTTGTCCAGACCATGTATTTCACATTGCGTCTCCCTGTCCTCATCTCCTTAATCCCCCAGACTCCCTGGCCCGGCCGAGGAGGACGGTGTTCACCCGAGCCATGGAGGCGTGTGACCTCCACTGGCAGGACAGCCACCTCCAGAGGATCATCAGCAGTGACTTCTACATGTCCCCGTCCTACCAGCGAGAGGGGGAGAGCCTGCTGTTCAACTCTCAGGGGCTGCCGCTGTGGCTCGGTAAGATGGGGACACATTCACAGTCCGTCCCAGGCACTCGGATTAGTGCTAGTTAATGTGCGGGACATAAACAGCCCTATCTGAACGTGTAAAGTTAGAGTAAGGTGAAGAGGTGGCTGTGCTTTTAATAAAAATAGACGTGAAAGTTGCTAAAGTTAAAGCTCCTATAGTTAGTAGCTTATTTGTACAACATTAGTAAATCTGATTTGTGATTAGTCACTTATTCGGGCACTGAAGAGAAGTTCATTATCTTGTCTGTGTTCTTCTGTCTTAGAGGAGAATTTGCTGTACTTTAGCTCCCATAAGCCATTGAGTATTCATGTAAGAGCACTAATTCCAATTCTTTACAAGGCCTTTCATTTAAACTAAGCTGTCCAAAACGGGGGTCATGGCATTGCTATTTCTGTCTGATTCCGTTCTGTAGAATTAGTGTTGCTTTGTTTGTCGGGGTGGGGTGGGGTGTGGGGGGGGTGGGGGACTTCAGTTTAAGTCTTCACGTTTAATCCTTTTACACACGGCTGGTGTAGTGTAGCCGAGGTCACATGCGAGTAGCAGACCTTTCTTCTTTGCCTTTATGAGATGTAATTACATATGCATGCCATGAATGTGTCACTCAGAAATATTACAATTAAGCCCTCTATGAATCGTAATTAAATAAATTGGGGATTTCTTCGTAATGCGTGTGTGCGCTGAGCCCGTGATCATGTGTTGTTTCAGACCATGTGCCCACGGCCTGCGCACGAGTGGACGCCCTGCGCTCCCACGGTTACCCCCGCGAAGCCCTGCGCCTGGCCGTGGCCATCATCAACACCCTACGCTTACAGCAGCAACGCCAGCTGGACATCTACAAGCACCAGAAGAAAGGTACGGACAACGAGACGGGCCTGTGTGCTCAGTGCCGCTCTGTGATGGCTCCCCCTCCCCAGAATGATGTGCAGTGTCCTCTGGGGTCTCCTCTGCTGGTTTCAGAGAGCACTGATCTAGTTTTCATAATTAGACTACATTTGAAAACCTATACGTCTGCACGCCCCTTTTCCCATCACCCCCCGCCATCTAAACAGGTTGTTTGATTCCTTTCCAACCTATTATGGTTCTCTTTATATACATTGCTTTTTCTGAGAGGCTGGTTTGCACTTAAAACATGGAACATGACCTTGTGGTTTGAGAATCCCAGTAAACACAGTAAGGGGGTTTATATGGTGTTTTTGTTTATATATATTTTTTATAGTCCTTAATTTTCCTTCTGCAAATGGTAGTTTATTCACCTGTTATGTTTATTCAAATATTATCTTATGTATAGTTCTAAATTATGGTATGGGTAAATTATGTATGAGATGACGACAACATCTTGTTAGTTGCGTATTTTGACTTATTCATGCATCTACATTTGAAAGGTGTCAGGAGACCTAGCACATTTCAGTTGAATAATCTTTTCTGTGCCCTGGCAAAATACGGCCTTCTCTGACCTGCTTGAGCTGCTCATTCTGCATATACAGCAGTAGCATCACAAGCATGGATAATTAATTAATTGGTGTAATACTTCTATAATGCAAGTTTTTGAAAGCTTGATGTGAGAGCTCGGACAAAAAGTAAGCAATAATACAAAAATATGCTTCTTAAAATTTACTAAATTGTTTTTGCTTTTGTCTATCCAACTGTATAAAAAGCAGGCTAAAATCTCAACAAACAAAAGATTGTTCTACTCCCGAGGAGCTTTGTTCGCTATCTAGAGACATGTTTGTGTGGAATGATTAGTATTTATCTCTCCTCCTATCATAGGTCCCACTGTTGAACCTTTCCAAGAACACCCTTGAGCACAAATGGTCATAACCATATATTAACACATAATGAAGACATTAACAGAGCAATATGCCTTGACATATGCTTTGACATTCATATTCCTGTTTTCTTATTGAAGAATAACTTCTGGGCATCACAAGTGTAGGGTACTAAAAAGTACCAAAAGTCTTAATGAGGTGCATGTTTACGAGACTACATCAATTGCATAACTTAACAAATGTAAGTGTGCATATTTTTGCTGTCCCAATAATTCACATTTTTACACTAAACAAAAGGTTTAGACACGGTCTGTTTATCGGGGTCAAGGTTTGTTTAATGTAAAAATATGTGAATTACTGGCATTGCAGTTGTCTTGGATTACACAACAAAACAAGGTCAAGATGGATAATTGTCCTGATTTTGTGTTTTTGCAAATGATTTGGGATTGAAAAGAAATTGTGATTAAAGCCCATAAACAACATTAATACTTAGCAAGGGATATTTTTCCATCCCTGAGTATCCTGCCTGTCATGAACGGTGAAGCAGAGTAGTACCCCAGCGCTATCAGGTGCGTGTGATTGGCTCGACTGATGGGTTTGTCTATTGCAGAGCTGCTGCAGAGAGGCGTCACGACCACCACCAATCTGGAGGGCTGGGTGGGCCATCCCCTGGACCCCATTGGCTGCCTCTTTGGGACTCTGACAGAAGCCTGTCGCCTGGATGATGACAACGCCATGGACACAGGAGGTACTGCCATGGGGCGACTGCAGCCTTTCCATCCCCTTAATTTTCATCTGTTATGACTGCTGTCTTCCTGGAGTCCGTCCTCATGACCAAAACACTGAGAGGGATGTCGGACTGCTTCACGGGCTGATTGGATACAAAACACTTAATGTAAAATACATCTACTGCTCAACAGTGGATCTTAAGTGGATTGTTTAACCTAAAAAGTATGAATTAAAAAAAAAAATACACTTTTTACCATCTTACGAGTAGCCATTAAATAGTGTCAAAAAACAAAATACATTCCTTACAAAGTGGTAAATTGACTTTCCCTTTTGTTTAACCATCACAATACGGCATTTGTCCGCCGAATCAGTAACTCGGATTAGTGTGCCGTTTCAGTGACGGTGTGAAACAGGCCGAGATGGGACAAAGCAGTGTCTGACGATCCTGACAGCTCTTTGTTTGGTCATGCAGTTGTAAACATCTGGCATTTCTGATGGGGGGGGTGCTTCCTCTCACAGCATCGTCGAACCATAGAGCCAGTGTACTGTGCCCTTCCCCTCGATCCGAGCAGGCCCTGCGAGATCGCAGAGCTCTAGAGGGAGCGAGTGCCCTTCCAGAAAATGTACAGAGCCGTTACACTGCACCCTTTGTTCCAACGGGGACATGGTCGAATTTCAGGCTCATCAGTAAAAGAACCAAGTGTGGGTTTCTGTCCAAGAGTCATTTATTGCAATTACGGCCTAATAAGAGAGACTAAAAAATGGCTTCCTAAGCATTCATCGCGATTCCTTTTATTCATAAAGGTTAACCCCCCTTGAGAATGCTGACCTGCTTTTCTGAGGGGATAAAACCGATGTCCGCATCCTCCCCCCTAATAAATAGGATTGGCTGTGGATAATTTGCTCTAGGGATTTAAGATGGCGCTTCGGGGTCTCAGACACTGCCAGCAGATGTTAGTGTTTTTCTCCCCTCCTCACCCTAATGAATATAGACAAGCATGTTCACATCATCATCATCATCTCCAGTTATCTGCTGCTTAGGAATAAAGCTCCCACAGCTGGACACGGAGGACAAATGCAGATCTGTGACTGTAAATATCGCTCCCCGTTCCCTGGCTGTTGTGACAGCTCTGGTGTGAACACGGCTTACTGGCTCATTTCCTGGTGCTTCGGCTGTGAGCCTGAGCGAATCTTGGAAGGCGAGTTCTTCAGAGCGTGTGTTAGGCTGTTTAAGCTACACAACTCTACTGTTAGATTACCATTCTGTAAACGGCTTAATCCAGTTATTTTTCCACCTTTTGCTCCTTAATTTTCATGACAAAGATGAATATTAATATATAAACAACACTGCTTCATATAATTGCACATTTCCTTTAAACCTCCTGACATGTGCCCAAGCCCACTGACCGCTTTTGTCTGCTGTGCTTGTCTGACAGATTCAGGAGAACCCAAACCCCCGGTGTACCAACACGTGCCGGTGTGGGGGTGCCAGGACACCGGGGAGTCCTACCTGGCACTGGCCCTGGAGGTGGCGCTAATGGGCATGGGGCAGCAGCGGGTGATGCCCGAGGGACTCTATGCCCAGGACAAGGTGTGCCGCAATGAGGAGCAGATCATCGTGCGGCTGCAGGAGCTGGACCTGGACGAGCTGCTGGTTCAGACTCTCCGCAAGCAGGCCGTCCTGCTGCTCGAGGGTAGGTGACTCTAAATATGCTCTTGCTCACTGTAAAGGTTCTCAAATGTTTGTGAGTGAATTACATGAGCCTGGGGATTAAAACCAATACAATGCTAGGTTTCCATGTTGACAGTATTCACCTCTCTGCATATTTATTTTTCTGCATGTGTAGTTGAAGCATGATCGATCCTCCCCCAATTGCAGGATCTACATTTAAATACATTGTTGTTAATGGAGGCTCTTAGAGCACCCCCTTCTGGTGAGTGAACAGTAAAACATGTCCTGAGTGGGGGTTTTTTTCCACTCTCTGTTTGTGCACATCCGGTGAGCTGGTTCTGACTGGTGTTTTTGTTGCAGGAGGCCCATTCAGCGGCCTGGGGGAGGTGATCCATCGCGAGAGTGTCCCCATGCACACCTTCGCCAAGTACCTGTTCTCCGCCCTGCTGCCCCATGACACCGACCTGGCCTACAAACTGGCCCTGCGAGCCATGAGGTACAGACTGCCCTGAGCCCAGGCACTTGGACGCATTTCTCGTTTTAATTTAGTATTTTAACTGGAATTATTACTCTGGGTCACCACAGTACAGATTAATTTTCTGTAAATGATCAGGGCTGAACATAACTTTATTCTCTGTATTTATAACGATATCAAATCCTTTTTAAAACGATGGGGCTGCATGCTGGATTGTTTTTCGAAAAGTGTGAGCCAAAGCTTTTTCTCGGCTCATCTCTGACCGAGTTGAACCATCATGTCTCCTTCAGGCTTCCTGAGGGTACCGGTAATACAAAATCAATAAGCTAAAGCAGTGGCTGTGTAAAGCCGGTCTGGAGCTGCAGCTCAAGCCAGTACAGCAGGGACTAACCCTGTGCCTGCAGGCAGGCCTGTTACACATGCTTATGTGCCGGTTTGATCTTCTGTTGCAGACGGATATTGGACCTGATAAGTCGAGATGATGTTTTTTTTTATTTTTTTAAACTCCTTTAAACATTTAAGTACCAATCTCCATGTACGACCCTAAGCTGCAGGAGGTTTCCTGCTGGCGTCACATATATTGACAGCAATAGAATATCAAAACTACCACTTATGTCTTTATATACATAACCAATTCTCATTTCGTACTTATACAATCCCTATACGGGTTTAATAAATGTATTTTTTATGCGTTCAAGGCTTCCGGTGCTGGAGTCGACTGCCCCCTCGGGAGACGTGAGCCACTCGCATCACGGGATCTCCATCGTGCCGAGCCGATACCCGCGCTGGTTCACCCTGGGACACCTGGAGTCCCAGCAGTGCGAGTTGGCGTCCACCATGCTCACTGCTGCTAAAGGTGGGTACAGGGTACTCTGGGAACAGGGTACTTGTAAGACATGATCTTACGGTCTTACAAGACACGATCCAGACAGGCTGGCTGCCTCTCGGTTGTATGGCACAAAAGCCAGTGTGTGAAGAAGGAAAGTAAATGGTTAAGTGTGAGTAAAAGGTGAAGACTGGGTGGGCATGTTATTAATTTGTGTTGTGTGTCTCAGGAGACATGTTGCGGCTGCGGACGGTACTGGAGGCCATTCAGAAAAACATCCACTCCTCCTCTCTCATCTTCAAACTGGCTCAGGATGCCTTCAAGATCGCGACGCCCGCAGACAACCCCCCGGACATCACTCTGCTCAACGTGGCGCTGGAACTGGGACTGCAGGTGGGCGTGCCTCGTCAATTTCCTAGCATAGCGTGATTCTGTGAGGCCTCTCCTTGTGAATCTCTGTGGGTGGGGATGATCTCCGAGTCTGACGCTGATGGGTGCTGATTCCTCTCCACAGGTGATGCGCATGACGCTGTCCACTCTGAACTGGAGACGCAGGGAGATGGTGCGCTGGCTCGTCACCTGTGCCACTGAAGTCGGTACGTATCAATCCACCCACACACCCCCAGCTCGTCTAACTACTTAATTTTCTTTTATTATTCTTGTTGCTTTTTCCTGGATTCATGCTTACCTGAAGATATTAACTGCTTAGGTCCAGTGATGTCTCCCTCTCCATCTCATTTGACATTATCTTTCTCTGTCCGTCAGGTCTGCGAGCTTTGGTGAGCATCCTGCAGAGCTGGTACACTCTCTTCACCCCCACGGAGGCCACCAGCATCGTGGCGGCCACCGTAATGTCCCACAACACCATTCTGCGCCTCAGCCTGGACTACCCCCAGCGCGAGGAGCTGGCCAGCTGCGCCCGGACCCTGGCGCTCCAGTGCGCAATGAAGGACCCGCAGAACTGTGCCCTGTCCGCCCTGACGCTGTGCGAGAAGGACCACATTGCCTTCGAGACGGCCTACCAGATCGTCATCGACGCCGCCTCCACGGGCATGACCTACTCCCAGCTGTTCACCATCGCCCGCTACATGGAGCACCGCGGCTACCCGCTGCGGGCCTTCAAGCTGGCCTCGCTGGCCATGACGCACCTCAACCTGGCCTACAACCAGGACACGCACCCGGCCATCAACGACGTGCTGTGGGCCTGCGCTCTGAGCCACTCGCTGGGCAAGAATGAGCTGGCCGCCATCATCCCGCTGGTGGTGAAGAGCGTGCACTGCGCAACGGTGCTGTCGGACATCCTGCGCCGCTGCACCATGACGGCGCCAGGGCTGGCAGGCATCCCGGGGCGCCGCAACTCCGGGAAGCTCATGTCCACCGACAAGGCCCCACTGAGGCAGCTGCTGGACGCCACGATCAGCGCCTACATCAACACCACCCACTCGCGCCTGACGCATATCAGCCCCCGGCACTACGGGGAGTTCATAGAGTTCCTCAGCAAGGCGCGCGAGACCTTCCTTCTGGCGCAAGACGGGCACATCCAGTTCGCCCAGTTCATTGACAACCTTAAACAGATCTACAAGGGCAAGAAAAAACTCATGATGCTGGTGCGGGAGCGCTTTGGATGACTATGCCGGGGCAGATAGCAGAGGACAACTCCAGTTTGTTTTTGGTCTTTCTGATATATATATTTTTTTTGGTGTGGTCTTTCACTGACCATCATACACAAGTGTTGTTCTGCCAGGTAGGAAATTGTGAAAAAACAAACGCATAAAAGCATCTGTATATTAAAAATGGAAGTTTTTTGTTTTTCCTTTATTTTTAAATTACGAAACAAAGTGAAAGTGGCAGATGAAACCAAATGATTTGTGGGATATTTGGAGCCAGTGTGTACTCTGTCACACAGCGAGAACTTCTTAAACATCCATGTTATACCAAAATGCTGGCAGCAGAGTGTTTTACCTCTTTTCTATTCCAAGGATCAGCTTTAAACCCTTCTGAAGGGCTGGTTTACAAAGTGGAATACAGCGCAGGGATCGGATAGGAGCTGCAACTCGAACCTCGCGAGAGCCACCAAAACACAACCCCACGAGCAGCACTCTGCTTCTCGGTCACGGCTGACGGACGCCAGACCGAGCCACACGTGAAGTTTTAGTTTTTTCGAATTTTTCATTTTATTTTTTTTGTTTGTAGCTTTTTATTTTTCAATGAAGGTACTTTTTAAAAGAAAAAGGATGAAATAATACGAACAAGAAGAGGAAAAATAAATAAATACTAAACTCCATTCTCAGGGATTGCTTAAGAAAACAAAACCACAAAAAAATAGTAGCAAAAGCATTTATGATATTGTAAATATGAAAGTGTCAATTAAAAAAATTGTAAAGTTATAATTATTTATGATAACTGTTTTTTTTTTTTTTTTTTTTTTTTTTTTGGGATACTTGAATTTGTTGCGGGCTGGGAATGTTAGGACATTAAGAGGAAAGACTTCAGAGAAACATTTCTCAGGTGCTCCTGTGTTTCATTTTTAGATTTTAATTTTAATTTTTGTGCAAGAGGAAGCATGTAATATAGGAATTTTAAAGGAGAATAAAAAGACTAAAACGAAAGCACCAGACTATGCAGAACCACTGAGTCACATGATCTGCCCCCTCCTCTCTCCCTCCATCTGTGTGCTGAGTGGAGGAAGGCCGAGGACAGACACTGAGGGTTAAAACAGTGTGCTGGCACTGTTGTTGAGGATATATGGCATGTGACGTGTATATTTGTATGCACAACCTGCACATGCTGTATATTGGATTGGACTTTGCCTTTGCCAGAGAGGTATATAATTCTTTTTGGACTTTTAGCCTTAGCATCTTTTTAAAATAAATAAAAAAAAAATATATATATATATATATATATATATATATATATATATATATTGTAGGAATGACTTGCCTTTTTAGTTCTCTTTTTGGTTTTAAAAGAGAACAGGGGTCCAACACATAAACCCCTACAGAAATGAATGAGCCAGTACAGTTGTGGGCCTTTACCTTTTTTCTTTTCTTTTTTCCCTGACGCCCTTTTGTTCTTTGTCTTGACGCAGCTCTATACCACACACCTGTAGTACAGACTGTCTTTCGGAGAGAATACCGCTCCCTATACACTCGGTCTCTCAACCTTGCCTGCCTCTTTCAAGGTTGTGCTCAAATATCTGGTACGGCTAAACTATCAAACACGGAAGTTACATGTCAACTTCAAAGTAGCGTGCAAAGCCAGTTAGGTCTCCAGGTTGTTGTCTCCCCCCCCACCCCCATTTGAATTACAAATGTGTCGAAAGCTTTCTGGGAACTGTGAAAAGACTTGTGTATTAAACTTCCTGAAAAAATGATGCACAGTTCAGTGCTGTGTCCGGAAAGTCCAATGTCTGAGCAGTTCAACTCATCCTTAGTCGGCCATTTACCAGTATAAGCTGAGCCGCTGCACACAGAAACGGTAATACAGAACGTGAGAACGATAAGATTTATTTTATTAAACAACAACATCTGCCTTTCTTAAACAGTGCTTCAGTTCAGAAAGGTTAATCTGTTATGCTTAAGTCAAACCTAGCTGTGTTTTCTAACTGCTTCCTGTTACATAGCTAAACTATCCATTTGCATTAAAAACCCTTGATTTTTATTTGGTCTTTTTTAATATTCCCCCCACACCCCAAGTGTCTATGTGTTAACTGTACCAGTGTTTTGATCTGTCCTAGATTTTAGAAGGAAAGAAAAAAATAAACGAGCGCTGGTAGAGAATTACTAGTTTATCTACCATTTAGATTTTAATTTAAGAGAAAGTGTTTGTCGCCTCTTTGTGCTACTGAAAAAAGGAAGGTATCCAGTATTTGTTGCCACAAAAGTATCGTTCATCAACAAGTTTTTTTCTTTTTTTGTGCAACCTCTTGAGCTAATGTCTATGAAACAAAAATTTATTACTATTTATGTAATGCTACTACCATTTTATATGATTTGTGTTGAAATTCCAGTGCTTTTCTATGAATAAAGTGTGAAACACAGACTACCCTGCCTTCCTTTCTATACCTGGAGACGTTTCTCTCTCTCCGTATTTATTTCTCATACCTCTGACTGCTTGCTGTGGCATGCTGAAGAGTTTATATCCCGGTGACTGGCTTGTTTGGACCGAACCAGAATTTGAAATGTGCTTTTCTGTTCTCCAGCCAAGGGACCCCACTGTGGACAGCATGGCCCCCCTGCCACCGCAGCGTGCGTGAGGGCCGCACCC
Source organism: Amia ocellicauda (assembly GCF_036373705.1). Classification (NCBI taxonomy): domain Eukaryota; kingdom Metazoa; phylum Chordata; class Actinopteri; order Amiiformes; family Amiidae; genus Amia; species Amia ocellicauda. The sequence continues at coordinate 16,570,588 of NC_089868.1, read as the reverse complement.
CAGGACAGGCAGGCATGACAGCGTTTGGTGTCCCACCGGCAGATTGATCGCCTCTGTAAATGAGCCTATTAATAATCTTGGCGGCGGCAGCAGGCAGTTAGCAAGTGATAGATTTCATTTTAGTAATGTATGTGCCTCTCTTTAAAACACGCTATCCAATTCATGATTGCAGTCTGGAGTATATTTGAAAATGTGTCGTACTAGTACTGTAGAAAAATAAAATAAAAATATCACCAGATGGTAGAAAGCAGGAAGTCGGCTATTGCAAGGATTCCCATTTTGAATTAAGCCTTGACTTAAGCCCTGTAAACTTATTAATGGACATTTAATATTCAGTACAACCTATTGCAGAAGGTTGGTGGTATTAGCCAAATATCTGTTCAAATATACTAGTACTGTGGAGGGGGGGACCGACCAAAGCATAATACACTAAATTTGCAGTCTGGAAGCATTTCAGCTTGAGGGACACATGCTTCAAATTTGGTACACAGCCTAATTGCCATACAAAGGGTTCATAAAGCCTGTTAATAAATAGCTCGTACAGTTCTCAACCCTAGTGCTTAGGCATGACATCAGGGAAATGAGACATTAGATTCGCAGGGCTGTTGACTTTCAGTGCCATAGAGGATGCTTTGCTTCTGTTCAAACAAACTCCAGGGTCTCTTTAAGCATTAACGAATGTACCATTTTCTTTCAGCGTGTCCAAACACACAGTGGCACCCCGCACCACCGAGGTTCGTGTGGCGATCTTCCGTTCAACCCGCTCTTGTTAGAATATGTACGATTGGGTTCTGGGTGCCGCTGCCGGAGCCAGTGGGTTGTTTGTGGCGGGCCGGCGGTTGGGTGTATTTCCGTGGAAAACTGATTTAGCTGAAATGACAAGTAGGGGAGATGAGGGAGTAATTGGCTTTCCACCTGGTTTCTCGTGCTCGCACTGCTGCTATCTGTTGTTTCTGAGGGGGAGGGGGATTCACTGAGGCAAAACAGATGCCTAGTTACTGACTGCACTGCTGGTGTATGTATAATAGGAGTGGGCTAAAAATAATTCTGCGTGTGTGTGTGTGTGTTGGTCACAAGGATGTGGTTGTCGGTTTGAATTTCTGATGTCCCATTTGTTTACTTTTTTTGTCCCCCCTCTCTTTCTTCCCCCACTATGTTTCGATGAACAGCAGAGGAGGAAATATACTGTGTGCAATCCTGACTGTCATGCTGAGATCTTAATTTAAAGCTGCCTGCTCACCTGTCTCCACCAGTTTGCTCTTCTCGATAGAAAAGCAGCCAAGAAAGAGGTACTATGACTGATAAGACTTCCCGAGATCTCCAGGGACCTGATTTAGAAAGCTTTTGTTCTGTTGGCCTATTTTTCCCTCTGCACTGGGTGAGTGGGCTATGTGTGTGTGGGGAGGAGGGGACTTTTATTATCATATTCTACAGCGCACTGGGGAAAATATTGGGTAGACTTACTACAGTCATGTATAATGTAGGGGTCTCCATTTTGTATTACCGTTGAAGGGTTGCTTTGACCAACAAAATCAAAATTGAGGACTAGATTGGATTTGAATTTGAGTTTTTCCCCTCAAAGAATTAAAATTAATTTGTCTGTATTAAAATGAAGGTTTCATCTGCAGAGAAATGTGTGTTAAAGCAGACACTGCCAGTTGTGTTTTTTCTGCAGGGTTCAGTGTGTTGGTGCTTCCAGCTCCTGCTGTCATGGGCTGATGTTACCAGGCATCACACCACGCTCAGTTCAGCCCATCAACGTCCAAATCCTATGCCATGGACAACTGGTGGAGGAGTTCTGTAGCATGTCATTGAATGCTCTTATTTTCAGGCTTCAAGAAGCTATTGTAGCTGCTCATGGAAAGACAGAGGTTAGTATTATGGTTAGGCCCAGCTTGCTGTGGGGGATAAGAACACAGTGAAGTACATTTAATAACCACGCTGCCTTCTCCTATTGTCTGACTCAATGGGTATTGTTTCTGTGTAAATATACCTCTTGTCTGTTATTTATAGTATTGCTTACGATTTAAAGAAAGGCCTGAGATTCACTTCCAATGGGGGCGATTCTGATGCTAGCTTCAGCATGTGCCATGGCCCATTGTTTTGTTGTTGTTGTGGTTGTCGTTGTTGTCCTTGTTGTTCCCAGGAAGAAAATAAGAATTGGTCACTCCTGTGTTGTGTGTCAGAATCTGCTTTATAGCCCATGGGATAAGCCCATAAATCTCCATCACGACTGTTAATATTTAAATCAATCACAGCCAAAACCCTCAGATCTGATAAAAAGCTGATAGCACTGGCCCTGACAAATGATGTACAGCCTGCTGTCTCCAGGAGCAGATTGGCTTTTCAGGCATCCTGATTTGTTGAAAGATTGAGCTTGACGCCCACCCCCATTGCACCGAGCTCCCCCCAGGCATGGCTTTTTTTAAGGAGGCCTCTGGGAGTTTAGCTTTTTAAGTGTATATTCATTGTTGCAATTAAAAAAAAGGCTCCCCCCCCTCGTGGAGGGGGTGTATATCCGTTTTCCCAGAGAGTAGCTCAACACGTCCAATCAGCTTCACAAACACAACATGTGCTTTGTTCCCAACCACAGCGGAGACTGACAAGGGCTTCAAATCCACAAGTACTAATCAGCAAATTGATTTGATGTTTTGAAAGCTTATGGCACCTTATGCTGCAATCAGTGTTTATTTATCCCATATTGTGACAATAGTATACAGTTTGTGGCCAAATGATACATTGCAAGGGCTGCTTATAGGACTGTGTGCCCCATAAATACAAAGAAGACTGTAATCTGCAGTCTTGCAAAATACCAGTCTTGATTGTATATTCAGAGATAAGCTTTTCATTTTGCTTCACAGTGCTAAGATACGGTGTCTGAGCCAATCCAGAGTGTGTTGCTGGTGCAACACAAAAACAAACAAAAACAACCCACCATTAGTGCAGGTAAAGCTCGATCTCATTACTCCCATACAGGTTGTGACAGATGAGCTGCATGGAGAGCTGGCTAGGATCACTTTTGCCTGGTGTGATGATGCATCCTGGTCCTTGCAGGTCACCATTGATCCAGTAACAAAAACAGGGCAGATTTGAATATACAGATTCACGCTTTCGTTCTCTCAGTGCAAATGTGGCTATTTTCGATCATGGTATGGCACCGGCCTATGGAAATCATCACGTATTTCAACTAGGTAAGGCCTGTCTGTACAAGTAAACAACCTAGAACATTGTTTTTAACATTCATATAAATGCAATCAGTTTAAGAAGAGTATTACAGATATTCCAGAAGGCTGGAGCAGCAGTGATTTAATACTGAAAAGATGATCCAGTGTTAGACTGCTCTGAAGGTTGCATTCCCCATACCAGTTTGATTTTGTCATCACCTACCATGATGCCCCAAATAATCATAAGTTCTTAATCTAACTGCTTTTCCCTATACCATCTTTATAGTCCTCAGGTTTACAAATAAAGGAACCTGCAAAAAATAGTGCCTGCTAAGTAACTAAAGGTATAGGGTAATGATTTAGCTACAACCAACTGTTATACTGCCAGTGAACGAGTCCAATCCAAAACAACAGTAGTCTTTATTAACTATGATATAAAACAATGTCTGTGTGTATATGTATATAGATCTTTAATGCTATTAATATATTTGTTTCTCATGAGCAATTCAATTCACCTGTAGCTCTAATGTAACAGCATGTAGTTTCAGTGTAATGTCCAAAGCGCTGCCAGCACAATCTTCTGCATCAAGATTTCACTGTGCAAAAGCAAAGTTAGATCGGATTTGTTTTGAAGCATTACATTTCCTGTGCCGTAGCAATGGCTGGTGGTTTGGCTATTTGAGCTGGCAGAGCTGCCGCGAGTGCGAGTGGACAGCTTCCACGAAGGCGCCCACGTGCTCTGGGTCCATGTCGGGGTACAGCCCATGCCCCAGGTTAGCGATGTACCGCTGGGTGCCAAAGCCTTCCAGCATCATCTTCACCATCTCACCAATCTTCTCCTGCAGACACAGCAACGCAGGACAGATCAGCACCATAAGCACAACGCCCCAAGAACATTAATCAGTCTTCTACCTGTCATAGCATTGAAGGCTGTGGTCTTACCTTGGGGGCGTACAGAGCACAGGGGTCAAGGTTTCCCTGCAAGCTCACTCGCCCTCCTGCCCGCTTCCTGCAACGACAGCAATGGCCTTGTTATTCATTTACACCAGTGGTTTTCAAACCAGTCCTAGAGTACCCCCTGCCCTGCTGGTTTTTGTTCCAACTGAGGTCTTAATTGCTTAATTGAATCCTTAATTGAACTAACAAAGCAATATACAATTAAATTAAGTAATTAAGACCTCGGTTGGAACAAAAACCAGCAGAGCAGGGGGAACTCCAGGACTGGTTTGCAAACCACTGATTTACACCAATGGCTTCATCAGTCTCACTGTTATACTCTGAGGTACACACGTCGCCCGAAGTAACTCCAGATTCAGTAGCTGAAACCGATAGATTCTTTACCCTCGCTTCCCCGATTTTTCTTGTGTACTACAGCTGAACAGTTCTAACTTTTCACAAATACATGGATTTCACAAGATCTTTCCAGGCTCCCCCTGAGGCCAGCATACAGCCTGGAGTTTTGAAGGAACTGTCGCAAAAGCATCTTTAGGTCATTGTGAGCTGAAAGTCTGTGCATCTATCGTTATTCACTTGGTCTGCTGGGGACATGTTGGGCATCACTCACCGAGCGGCCTGGGGGTCGATGGTCCAGTCCAGCCCCACCACTTCATACTGAGACTGAGAGAGGTCCTCCAGGGCGTAGTGCCCATCCTTTGCAAACACAATCTGAGGTAGAGAGCAGAAAGGAGTCAGCATCCCCCCCATGACAGCACCTTAGACAAAAGCTAATGAACTCAACATCCATCTTAAAACACTCCAGTAGGTGCTCTGAAATTACCACTTGGTCAGTAGTTGTAAAACAATGGGGGCTGCAACAGTTATAGTTATTTTGTCTCTCAAGTTCAGAAGCCACAATGATATAAATTTGATTTAAGCAACAAAAACAAGTTTTATAGATTGAGTCTGCATCTGGAGTCTCAACACAGGGCAGCAAGCCAGGCCCAAATGGCTGTCTTACCATGGGCACGTCATCCAGCCCCGCTTCCTTCAGCTTCTCCTTCACTTTCCGAGCGATCGTCCGCAGGTAAGGCAGGGCAAACTCGTTAAACTGCGCCGGACCGAGGCAGCCAGCGTGGGACTCGAACACCTGCAGAGCCTGAGAGAGGAGAGAGGAGAGGACAGGTCACCTCCGTACACAGGGCTGGGCAGAAGATTCCTCCCGGCACCTCCACAATCTGCTTGTCTGTCTTTAGCAGTGGCAAAGGTCCTGACCATTGCAGAAGTAGGACTTTGGCTTGAATATATAATTCTATAGCAAGATAACACTGGCTTTTAAATCAGGCCAACTCAGAGCTATTCTGGAACTGAATAAACATGGCAGGCAAGTCTAGAAAGCTGGGCACGTGGATGTTAAAATTGGTGCATCAATTGATTGAAGTTTAACCTTTTTAAAATGAACTTCTTGCTTAGACATTTAAAGGGGTACAGAACAAGGAACAAAACCATTTAAAGGACAGCCAGATTCTGGAATTCCAAATAACCTTTTTATATGAATATCTAATAGGTATAGCTCAAAATAATTCAGTTCAAACCCTTCATCTTTAGACCAATTCATGTGTAGAAGCTCTGAAAGCAAAGCAACACCTTTTATAGAGAAGAGTGCTTGTGCAAGTGCTGTGCTGCTTCTGATCACACTGTAACACACACTGCCACTTCCAGCAGCACCTATTCACTCCGTAGTGGATATATTCCTCAGGTTAGCAATTATCTTTATGTAAATATTGCAGGAGAGGAATGGCTTTCATGCACTGAAATGCTGACCCGTAAAATGAGGGCCTATGCTTTGGGCTTCATATACATGCAAACATTGCCACCTTTGGGTGCACATTGGTTACTGCAAGCACAACATGGGTCACCTGCATGAAATCCTAACAACCCTAGCAATAGAAGACTTCAAGCCACTCTGCAGAAAATGTTAAACTTAAGCAATGAATTTATCCAATCAAAATATTACATTGTATTTGTTACTAATCAAGTAAAATGAAAGCCTCATAAATGTAAACAATATATAAGATACCATGACATTTATAGAGCAACCTTTTCAGCCTTGACCTCACCTGTGCCCCCGCTGCCACCTGTCCCAGCAGGTACTCCACGATGACGTCCGTGAGCTGCACCAGCAGGCGGTGGCTGGCCTCCGGGTGGCGATACAGCCAGCGCTTGGCCTTGGACATGGTGTTGGAGCCTCCACCCTCGATCATGTAGGTCATCAGTGTCCACTGCAGGGAGAGCACAGGGAGTTCAGCACACGGACGCACAGCTAATGAAGCAAGGTAGGGCTCCGATTGGACAGTGGAGGTTCTCCAATAGAGAGGCAGGTGTGTGCGAGAGCGTGGGCGCCTGCGGCAGGTTCACCCACCGGTGCTCCAGTGAAGCCGATGAGGGGGACCTTGCCCTCCAGCTTGTGGCGGGTCAACGTGATGGCCTTGAAGACGTAGCCCAGCTCTGCTGACACGTCCACTGTGGTCCGCAGACGGAGGAGGTCCTCCGGTTCCTTCAGGGGCTCTGGGAACGTGGGGCCTTTCCCAGGAACCATCTGCACATCCATACCCAGAGCCTGCCAACACACAGACACCCAGCTGTATGAACATCTGCACAGGCACGGCACCTTCCTCTCCCCTCCCAAAGCACACTGAGGAATTGTGTGCGTGAGGAACCCAATTAAAGATGCTCCGTGACTGATTAATGGATTTTCAAGTCTTCGGTGGAAGCACATTGTTAAGGAGTGTGTACAAGATTACTTTGAAATCTGCAGATATGTAGTACTCAGGAAATATGTTCATCTTATTAAAGTTCTGAAGATCCATTTGTGATAAACTAATTAGGTGCAGTGCAAATAACAGGATCGAGTAGGAGGCAGGTGTGACTAATCGTCACACTTTCACTCATACCTGAGGAACCACCAAGATATCGGAGAAGATGATTGCTGCATCAAATGGGAAACGTCTTAAGGGCTGCAGAAAAGTAACGGGAGAAAATGTATATATTTAACCAAGTTAATTACTTGTTTTTCAAGTAATTACAATAGTTCAGGAACATTATGGGTTGTTTAATTAAAAAAATAATAGTAATGTGCAATGTTTCTGGTTTGATCTACCTAATCATTCACAAGAGAAACTATTATTTATACTTCACTTCACAATTGCTGACCTCATTACCACACACTAAATTAATTAGAAAAAGCAAACATAATAGGTCAGCTGACAACAATGTATGGTAGACTGCATAATTCATATTCCATAAGCATGAACTGCTGTGTGTACAGTGTGTTCAGTCAGGCCCCAGGCGGCCGAGGCAGGGGTGCTGACCTGTAGTGTGAGCTCACAGCAGGCCTCGGGGGAGCGGCACGTCTCGAAGAAGTCCTTGCCTGCTCTGGACTCCCGGAACTCTGTACAGAGCACACACAGTCACATACGTATACATGCTTTACACCAAATACACAATCACACACATACGCTCTGCACAGCGTACACAGTCACAAACAGACCTAAATATCTTTACCCAGCAGTGCCAAACCCCAGACTGTTCAGCAGGGTTTACAGACATCATATAACAGATGTTGGCCATAGTTGTGGAAACACAAATCTCCAGTTTCATTTCGGTAATAAGCCGGTGCAGTATGCAGAGTTCTCACCTGGAAGGTAGCGGCCAGCTTGCCTCATACACCACACTGGGACACACGTGGTCTCCTCGCCCCGTGCTGCGCGCAGGAAACAGTCATTCTGCAGCTCTGGGAAGTCCTTTGGGCTGAAACGGCACACAGAGACATCTGAAACACTTACCCTTAGACATCCTCCTGTATAAACCGTACACACACATGTAGACTGTTTTTCTATAGTGTCTCTCTCTGGTCAATTTTGTTCTAAAAATTTGTTTGAGACCATTGTTTTTCCACATATTTTGCCAATTACTGGACTTTCCTTATTAGTATGACTGTTACACATTATCTTGATTGGTGTATAAAGACCAGCCCTGTGAAACCAACTGAAAGCTTCCCGTGTGCGTTTTCTTCAGCACAATTCCTTGTCCCTCCCTTCACAGCTGCTATCTTTGTAGGCAGGCTTCGGTGTGGATCATGAGGAGCAGATGATTCTTAATGATAGGGCTTTTCTAATCAAGTCTTATCAGCTGAGTAACTGTCTTTTTCATCCACCCCAAAGGCTGCCAGCCCATTGAACCAGACAGCTTATCTCAAGCTTTCAAGGGGTTCAGCACCCAGAGACAAGTTACCAAACATGCATTCTTCATCTGAATTTTAATACCAACACCCAATACTTTTGAATTCATACAAAGCACCAACAAATATGTAGTAACTGCATTTTGTGAAGCTGATTTACTGAAATACAATACATAATTAATATCTGTACTCCGTTGTATTTGACACATCAATGATGTAAGTGTCTGCCTGCCATATGTTGAACTCTTTGAATCCTTCCAAACATATACACTGTTCTCTCTTCTTCCAGTGAAATGCAAAGTTAAAACATAACATTGAATGTTAATATTATAAACAAAAAAAGATAATAATCGGTCTACAATGTGGTATGACAAAAACTATATTTTCAGCGTCCTGACTATTTTAATGAAATCCTTTGAAATAAGTTATGATCGCACATAAACAAACAATTTACGCAACACTCGTGTCCACTTTGAGATACGAATGCATTGTTGTTTATAACAAATGAGGAGAATGAAGACACGTGCATTTACCTAACAGACGTTAATATGTCAGAATTTACATAAACAGAAACGACGTTTTTTTGTTACATACAGAATGTGATTGTCCTTGTCCATGGTGAAGTCAGTAGTGTCCCAGCAGTACGATGATGGTCTCAGCAACGTCACACACCTGACCGTAACTAAACCGGCGGACTTCTTAAGTGGTCTCCTCCCGAGTCTTAAAACTGGAATTCAGTAATCAGTCAGTCACGCCCCTTGCAAGTGCCTGGGCGCGGCCATCTTTGTTTCGTCACATGACAAACCCGGAAACGTTCCCTCCAGGCCCCTCCTTCGGTTTAGCTGTCTAACGATGTGCCTGAAGGACCCAACGTGAGTTGATTCAACAGGCCAACCGCCGGACCTGCCTTATTTATTGGAGTATGAGGACAACTTTAATTACTGTAAACACAGGTCACTCCGCCAACCTTTTTACTCCTTTTTGTACAGAAACAAAACACATGTGAACGTACATTACCGAACAAATCAAAGGACATGCGCACAACTAGGACGACACAAACTTTTGGAAAGCCCCCACGAAACGTAAACAGTATCCATATAGGCATTGAAGCTGTCATTTTATATCAGTAATTACGGCAAATAAACTGCGGACAGTTCGCACAAGGTACACCTTTGCTCTGCGGGACAGAAGCTCAACAAGCAGTTTGTGTGTTTATGTCTGTGTCACCGGCTACTGGACCCAGGCCGAAGAGGGGGAAACCCAGCGGGGACGAGAAGACACCGGCCGATCGTCCACACACACCGGCATCGTAGCCCCGCAGACAGTGGGGGATGTTGTAGCGTGCAGACCGTGTATTGACATCGTTTTGTTTCCGACTGGACGTTGCATTAGCTGTCGAGGAAAGAGCAACAGACACTAAAACACGCACAAGGAAAGTCTGATGTCAGCGGCGGGAGTGTGGGGTGCGAGTCTGCGTTTTAATTACTATCACCGCTGAGAGATGTCACCCGGCGACAACCCCCACATCCTTCTGGGGAGAATTCGCTTTTTAATCGAGTGCATTGAGTGTTTTAGAAATAGCAAGCCGATCCCGGAGAGCCTGTGCTTCGTGCCCAAGGAAGTCTGCTACAAAATCTGCAAGGACTCGTCGTTCAGCTCCGGCGCCGCGTCGTGTGCGTCCAGTGGAAACTCGTCGGTGGGAAAGACCCTGGTCTCGGTGTGGGAGAGCCCGTCCCAGGCTCAACAGAGTAAGAAACTATGCAAGTTCAACATCGAGCCCAAGAAAGGGACGTGCATCAGGACTACGGGAGAGGAGTATTGCAACAACTACGGCCTGTGGGTCAAAATCAACAAGGTACGATTCAATTCAGAAGTCATTAAGACAAATTAAGTATGTCGGTGTGTTTTTCCACTTCCTGGTGGTGACGTCACCGCGCAGGAATGTACAGTTCTGACGCCTTGCAATTCGTGAAGCGCGTTTTATGATTTTAAAATGCAAATGTTAACCCATCCAGGCGTTTGGTTGAATAGGCAACCGAAAAAGTTTCACCTAAATTACATAAAATGGAAAACACATCTGATCTGATCGATAAGGAAGTCGTGCATCCTTTTTTTGTGGGCGAAATAAATGCTTGGGCTGCTACATTTTTGATGCATGAATCAATTCCTAATAATGCGTGTTTTTGTTTTTTAACATGCTATAAAATATGATTGACAAGGACTTGTGTAATTAATGATCAACAGTTTCATGCCACTTCAGGCCGACCTTATTAGGGCGTTTCTAAAAAGCACTGAGTCATAATGTATCTATCAGTTGTTTCATATCCATTATTCTTTGTGATTTTAAGGCAGGTGCTTTTTTTATGTGTCCACAATAGCATTTGTTTTATCTTGTGTATTTCTTTGTGGGGAGGCAACCTCTAAAAAGATTGTTTGACCGGGTAACTTAATTCTACCTGTATCCAATACACTTCAATTGCACCTAGCTGATGTGGTTTGGAGAATGACACTTACTTTTTATTTATGTTTGTATTTGTTTCTGTCTGTATGTATGTATTTGCACAGCCCCCTTCTTTTCATGCAGCATATGAATGGCCAATATTCAAGTTATTGCTGCCTCTCTGAAATCTTTGCCTGTCCGGCCCTCACCCTTTCTCTGTAGGAGCAGCTGGAGGAGCACAAGAACGGCCTGGATGTGGACGAGGGCTGGATCCTGGTGTGTAAGCACATGGACGGAGGGGACAGGCTGGTGCCGGTGGAGTCCGCCGAGACTGTCAGCAGGCAGCAGCAGCTCTTCGGATACGACTACAAAGCCTTTACCAGGTCTCGCACTCTCGTCCTCTGCCGATGCCCGTTTGAGAGAAGAACAGAGATGGCCTAGTTCAAAAGACACCTGTTATTGTTAATGCTTGTGAGCATGAGAACAAAAAGGAATATTTGGAAATTTGGCAAAGAAGAAAACTTACATTTACTGTACACGAATATTTTAGTGTTTTAATTCTGCCTGTACCAAGTGTAAGTAAATCATTTTGGGAGAATTGATGACCTCCTGACTGGTGTCTGTGTATTCAGGTGGGAGCAGGTGGTGGATGCAGAGTACGGCCTACACCTGGGCTCCAGACCCAAGGTGACGGAGCGCGATGAGGCTGCTGTTCAGAAACTCAGGTGAGCCGTGGCCTTCCACAGTCTTCTTTGATCCGTTTTCAACTGTGGACTCGGGGGCTGGGAGCTGGCGACTGTATCTGTATATTGTGTGTATGTCTCTTGGCAGACATGTGCCCCCCACCTGGACGTTTGAGTGCGACGAGGACTTGGTCCACTATTTCTACGACCACATCGGCAAGGAGGACGAGAACCTGGGCAGTGTGAAGCAGTGTGTGGAGAGCATCGACGTCTCGTCCTGCTCGGTGAGTGCCAGCCCTCCTGTCGGCACCGCTTTTGGAATAGTACAAAAAAATGCAGGCAGGCGTTTTTAGTTTGCTCCCTTGTCAGTGATTATGTTGCTCGGTCTTCCTCACCGTCTCTTGTCTGTGGGGTCCGTAGGAAGACCCCAGCGGTGGTGCTGGGTGCCTGACCGACGGGGACACTGACACGTACTGGGAGAGCGACGGGATGCAGGGCCAGCACTGGATTCGCCTGCACATGAAGAAGGGCACTGTAGTTAAGTAAGACACGCAGCCTTATCGGCTTATTGAACACACATGATGGTGTAATAACTCAACGCCATCTTTGGTCCTGATCTTTCCTCTACATTTCCCTAAATATCCCACTACAATGCAGCTTGTTTCACTGTAAGAAGAAAACATGCTTTTCTTTTTCTTTCTAGAAAGCTGATTTTAACAGTCGATTCGACAGATGACAACTACATGCCCAAGAGAATCACTGTGTTTGGGGGTGAAGGAGACAACCTGAAGAAAGTCAGTGATGTTAATATAGATGAGTAGGTTTCATTCATTCATTCATTCATTCATTCATTCATTCATTCATTCATTCATTCATTCTTTCGTTCATTTCAAGGCTAATTCTAAAATAGAAAAAAAAAACTTTTTACTTTTAAAAGATCCATAAGCTTTTTTTTATGTATGAAATATACAAGTCTGATTTAAAATGATATACAAATTACATTGAGAAGAAGAATGCAATAATGCATTTGTGTTTATTATCAGTTAGTAAAAAGATTGGGATTAAAGAAAGTACCAGTAGTCATCATCTTAAGACTGGAAAAATCTTGCCTCCCAAAGTCCGTCAAAGTGACACTTTCCTGTGCATTTCAGTTTTGTATTGTTATTTTTATTCCCTTACAGGAATTTAATTGGGGAGGTGTGTGTTCTGGAAGACATGACATCACATTTGCCAGTAATTGAAATCCGAATAGTGGAGTGTAGAGGTAAGGACTTTAAATACTGTTATTCAGCAAATATACACGAGTGGACACAAGCATATTCCACAATAACTCTGTCAAGTATTTTACCAGAAAATCAATGAGGCAAGAACACTTGAAGTTACTCTATTTTTATTTGATCAGTAAAGCTTTAGACGTGTCATTGCTAAGGAATCTGTGAACATCAGAGTCAGGGTTTCTGTCATGTGTTTTGGGTTGCAGATGAAGGGATCGATGTGCGAATCAGAGGGTTAAAGATCAAGTCCTCCCGGGAGCGGGACCTGGGCCTGAATGCAGACATGTTCCAGTCCCCTAACCTGGTGCGATACCCACGGCTGGAGGGCACACACCCTGACGTGCTGTACAGGAGAGCCATCGTCATCCAGAGGTACAGAGGGAGGGCAAGCCTTGCAAACCAGGAACGAATATAGTTCATGTCAGTGTGATAATTGAAGGAAACGTCCTCTTTGTTGAGTATTTTCAGTAATCTTACTCTGCTTTGATCCTTTATTAGGTTCATCTCCATGTTGGACAGTCTGCTCCCTCATCTGGTACCTTCATGGGATTACACCATGGGCACCTTCAACCATCTTAAAGTAAGTATCTTTATGGATATTGTTCAGTTGCTCAGCTAAATCATGTATATAGTTATTCTGTGTATTTTGTGGAAGTAAGACAAAGACATGCTAGCTAAAAGAAACGTGCAGTGCTGTGCTGGGGTGAGTGCATACATTACAGTTGAATTGGAGACCCCGGACAGTCGGCGTGCCCTCGAGGTGCTCAGCCGTGTGTGCTGTGTGTTTCAGCACATCAAGCAGTTCCTACTGCTGTCCAAGCGCCGCTCGGCCCTCATCACACAGTGCCTGAAGGACTCGGAGACCAGTAAGCCCAACTTAATGCCCCGGCTGTACATCAACCGGCGCCTGGCCATGGAACACCGCGACAACCCCTCCCTGGACCCCAGCTGTAAGAACGCAGTCTTCACCCAGGTACACCGGCACAGCTGGAGAAACTGTTCCACACAATACGCGGGTCAAGAAAATAACTTCTGCTTTCATTTATTAATGTCTTCTGTTGTATTTTTCTCTCAGGTATATGAGGGCCTGAAACCTTCTGATAAGTATGAGAAGACCCTAGATTACAGGTATTTATTTTTCTGTTAAAGTCTTTCAATTGAAGTGCTCCTGTGAGGGGGTGGAGTCTCACCTGTGTGTGTGTGTTTCCAACCCAGGTGGCCGGTGCGTTACGACCAGTGGTGGGAATGCAAATTCATCTCGGAGGGAATCATAGACCAAGGTAAACGTTTCAGGGCCACTATCTCCTAGATCCATGTTTTTTTTTAATTAATTTATTTTATCATTGTCCTTGTACTAAGTTCCTTGGAGGAGTTTTCTTCTGGTTGGTAATTGAAAACAAGTATAAGGCCATAGATTTTATTTTACAAGTCCGTATTCTTTTCGTTTCCAAGCATAAAAAGAAGTGTGAAACAGCTTACTATACAAAAGAGAAGGTAAATAAGATTTTTTTTGTGATTTTGTGTATTTGGTAAAAGAAACAAAGTCTATGAAATAACATATATATATATATATATGTGTGTGTTATCTAAAGGCTAAAGGCACAGCTCTAACCTCAGAAATAGTCCACATGTGAAACAGGACGTCCCTCCCTCCCCAGGTGGTGGATTCAGAGACAGCCTGGCTGACATGTCGGAGGAGTTGTGCCCGAGTTCTGCAGAGTGTCCAGTGCCTTTACCCTTCTGCACAAGGACTTCCAACCAGGTATCTGCCCTTCGCTACATAGCTGCCAAAATGTGAGGAACAGACTTGGTTATTTTCCAGATTTGCATGTGTTTTACATTTGCCTGAAGTCATGATGATGCACAGCAGTCAGCTCTGTCACACCTGCAATCCCTTTGTGTCCCTTTGTGGAAAAAATATTTTTATATATAAACTGGAATTCTGATCCCCATAACCTGAGTATCCGGTGCCTGTCCTGTTGCGTGGTTATGTGAGGTGTTATGGTGTGTGGAGAGACACGCTGACGGTGGCTGTGTGTTTGCAGGGCACTGGGGAGGCCCGGGACTGCTACGTGCCCAACCCGTCCTGCCGGGAGTTTCACAAGTACGAGTGGATTGGCCAGCTGATGGGCGCTGCGCTCAGAGGGAAGGACTTTCTAGTGAGTTCCGTCATTTTGACCTTCCTCTTTTTTTGTGAGCTGCAACAGGGAGGAATTACTTAACAAAATAATATAAAAATCAGTTTGATTATTTGTGACTTGAGGAACTCACTTTATTATGTGATGGGTTTTTTTTTGCTCAGAGGTCTTTGTTTGCAGAAATCCCATATTGCAAGTTTCCATTCAATGCAAACCTCCCTGATGGTTGCCAGTTTTTTCCCCATGACCTGAGGGTGTGAACAGCCAGGTGCTCATGACATCGTGTCGCTGTAGGTGCTGGCTCTGCCAGGTATCGTGTGGAAGCAACTGATGGGAGAAGCGGTGAGCTGGAGTAAGGATTTTCCAGCTGTTGATTCTGTGCTGGTAAGTGCGTCTGCAGTCCAAGTTAACTAGACTCCAGTACACCATTTGTTCACTTTAGGTCAGTGGTGAAGAACAAATACTTTGTGAGGTCCTGTGCACAGTGAATAAATAACACACTGCAGGGCTCTGGATTCACAGTGAGACCTAGAAATGAAGGCAGAGCTGCTCCACTTTCTCTCCTGCTCAGAGGAGGCTGTCTCAGGACATTGGCCACAGATGAGACTACTTGACATCAAATGGAATATAAGGATGTCTTCTTTCCCTCATTGTGCAGGTGAAGTTGCTGGACGCCATAGACAACATGGACAAGGAGACCTTTGAGTTCAAGTTCGGCCAAGAGCTGACCTACACCACGCTGCTGAGCGATGGGAGGATGGTGGAGCTGGTTCCCGGAGGGGCAAGTACTGTGGTCAAGCACGAGGATCGCAAGGAGTTCATACGACTGGTGCAGAAGGCCCGACTGGAGGAGAACAGAGAGCAGGTACACCACTGTCACTGGGCGGGTTTGAGAGTGTGCTGCCCACTTCTCTCCCCAGTATGGCGTGTCAAGCTGCTGGTTTGGGAAACTGTCTGTACAACCCACTGAAGCCGACTATGGTTATTCATCTGATCCTGGTGTGTCGGTGTGTTTCAGATCGCGGCGATGCAGGGCGGGCTGTTGAAAGTAGTGCCCCAGGCTGTGCTGGACCTCCTGACCTGGCAGGAACTGGAGAAGAAAGTGTGTGGAGACCCCGAGATCACCGTGGAGGCTCTGAAACGCCTCAGTGAGTTGCACACGGCCCACGCTGCCAAACCTCCCTGCAAGCACGGGCCTTCTTTAGGTCTAAGTGTGCAGAATTCTGGAGCGTTTCTATTTATTTTTATTAATAAAAAAAGAAGTAAAAAAATCTCTCACAGTTATTGCAGCTGGACCTAAACCTCTGTACTAATTCACTCTCAAACCTGACAAATTCTCTGCTTAATCCTTGTTCATCCCCTCAGCACGATACGAGGATCTGGAGCAGTCTGATGTCCGAGTGCAGTATTTGTGGGAGGCACTAACTAACTTTACCAATGGTCAGTCAATATCAGGGTTTAATTTGGTTTAAATGCCTTGGGCGTGCTTCTTATTTTTAAGCGCAATATGTTGTTTTTTCTCTCTCCCACGCAGAGGATCGCAGCCGATTCCTGCGGTTTGTAACGGGTCGAAGTCGCCTTCCAGCCCCAATCTACATCTTCCCTGATAAACAAGGGTGAGGAATCCATCACTTAATGCTTTACTCAGTGGGGTTGAGGAAGGAATATGGCAGTAATTAAACAGACAAGCGCAGAACTGGATTGTACTGTAGCAGGTACATTTTTATTTTTCTCTCATTTGGATTCATAACTCTTGAGGTGATAACCACCACAGAATTTCAGTTTCCTTTTAGATTATTTTAGACCTTTCAGTCCAATATTAATTTGTTTGTTAAGGCCTTTAACATTTATGTGGAATTGATTTAAAAAAAAAAAAAAAAAAAAAAAAAAAAGCTGTATATATAATATGCATAATATACAAAAACGTTATCTTTTTAAAATCTAGAACTGAAACCACAGATGCCCTTCCGCAGTCGTCCACCTGCTCCAGTACTCTTTATCTGCCCAACTATCCCAGGTGAGCCTGACGTTTAGAACTGACCGCTAGGACATTAAATGGAGCTGACCCACACTTCTTTGTGCTTTTCCTGGGATGTAAATGTATCTGTACTTTCAAACATACAATCGTGTTATTCAGAGAAGAACTAAGCAACTGGAATTGTATTGTTTGTATTCTGTATTAATGACTTGATATTACTCTAGAAGAGAGAAGGTGAAACGTCTGTTACTTACAAAGTTTTACTATGGATGTAGATCGCTTATAGTGCTGGGTGTCACATCAGTGCTTCTTTCATTAGGGAGGTATGAATTTGAGATCTCTTGGGAATGGATGGCCAGGACTCCCAGTAGATTTGTGCTTTGTCTCAGGTTTGAGTGTGACTGTTTTTATTTCCCTCCCAGTGCGAAGGTCTGTGAGGAGAAGCTGCGCTATGCTGCTTACAACTGCGTGGCGATAGACACTGACATGAGCCCCTGGGAGGAGTGACCACGAGTCTGATTCACACACATTGTGTTGGTGTACCACCTGGATTTTATATTCACCTGTTGTAGCGAATATTGTTAATATGATACCTACAAGGATTGCCAATCACAGCTGTACATAATAAAAAATTAAAAATGAAAATGTTGCAGTTTATTAATGTATTCATATATTTTTTACCAAAATCATAAGGATTCAGATTGTATATGAATCTGCAAATCTGAGTTTCAGTAGTGGTCCTGGGATGTAATGTGTTTCTCAAGAACATAAGAACATAAGAAAGTTTACAAACGAGAGGAGGTTATTTGACCCCTCATGCTCATTTGGTGTCCATTAATAACTAAGTGATCCAAGGATCCTATCCAGTCTATTTTTAAATGTTCCCAAATGTTCCAGATCGTGACGACTGTGTGAAGAAGTGTCTCCTGCTTTCTGTCTTGAATGCCTTGAAGCCCAATTTCCATTTGTGTCCCCGGGTGCGTGTGTCCCTGCTGATCTGGAAAAGCTCCTCTGGTTTGATGTGGTCGATGCCTTTCATGATTTTGAAGACTTGAATCAAGTCCCCACGTAGTCTCCTCTCTTCCACGGTGAAAAGGTTCAGGTCCTCAGTCTCTCAGTAGGACGTTCCCTTCAGACCTGGAATAAGTCTGGTTGCTCTCCTCTGAACTGCCTCTAGAGCAGCGATATCTTTCTTGAAGTGTGGAGCCCAGAACTGTCCACAGTATCCAGATGAGCTCTAACTAGTGCATTGTACAGTCTGAACATCACTGCCCTTGTTCTCAATTCTGCACTTTTGACAATATACCCTAACATTGTGTTTGCCTTTTTTATTGCTTCCCCCCATTGTTTGTATGGAGAAAGTGAGGAGTCCACATAGACTCCTAGGTCTTTCTCATGCGATACTTCTAGTTCTGTTCCTCCCATAGTGTAATTATAGTGGACATTTTTGTTACCTGCAATGTAATTTATGTAATACCTTGCACTTGTCCACATTGAATTTCATCTGCCAGGTGTCGGCCCACAATTGAATATTATCTAAGTCCCTTTGAATAGCCTGTGCTGCCGAGATTGTATCTGCTGAGCCACCTATTTTAGTATCATCTGCAAATTTGACAAGTTTGCTAACTATCCCAGAGTCCAGATCATTAATATAGATTAGAAAAAGCAAAGGCCCTAGTACTGATCCCTGTGGAACTCCACTAACATCCTCACTCCAGTTAGAAGCGACTCCACTAATCGACACCCTCTGTTTCTTGTACATCAACCAGTTCATAATTCATCTACTTACATTACCCTGAATGCCTACAGCTTCCAATTTTAGGATCAGTCTTTGGTGTGGAACCTTATCAAAAGCTTTCTGAAAATCTAAGTATATCATATCATATGCTTTCACATGATCCACAGCTGCAGTTCCAAATAGTTATAATAAATTAGTAAGACATGATCTGCCTCGTCTAAACCCATGTTGACTATCTCCAAGAATATGGTTTTCATTAAGATGCTCCTTTATTTTCTGTCTGATAATTGTTTCCAACTTTTTACAAGTAATGCAGGTGAGACTGATTGGTCTGTAATTTCCTGGCTCAGTTTTGTCCTCTTTCTTTTGGATTGGTATGACATTTGCTGTCTTCCAGTCAGTTGGCACATCCTCTGTTCTAAGTGTCATTTGGAATATTTTAAATAATTTCCCTAATTTATTTAAGTACTGTTGGAAATATCCCATCTGGCCCAGGTGATTTGTTTGTTTTTAATTCTGCTGGTCCCTTTAGTACCTCCTGCTCATTTATCCTGATCTCTCTTAGGGTTTGACTGGACTGATTGTTAACCTGTGGCATGTTATCTGGTTTTTCTTTTGTAAAACCCTCTGAAATACTCACTTAGAACATTTGCCACATCTTGTTTGTTTTCCAAGATACTTCCATTTTTGCCCTTTTGCTGTTTCACTTCCTCCTTTATTGACCTTTTGCTGTTGTAATATTGAAAAAAGCTCTTAGCATTAGTTTTAGCTCCAAGAGCTTTGTTTCTTTCCATTTCCCTCTTTGCATTCCTGATCCCTTTCTTAAGATCTCTTTGTAGCTCAGCATATTCTTTGTATTGGTTTCATCTCTATCTCTTTTGTATGCGCTATACAACATTATCTTTCTCTTTTTTTGCATACTTCTATTAAACCATTTTGGCCAATGTTTTTTGGTCCTCAATTTAGTAAGTTTTGGTACAAATTTCTAGTTGTATATTCTTAAAATATACCCATCCATTTTCAACTGAGTCTGTATCCAGTGTGCTCCAGTCTAACTCTTTTAATTGCCGCCTCATACCTTCAAGGTTTGCTTTTCTAAAATTGTAGACCATTGTTTTTTGAAAGAATGCCTCAAAGCTAACCGTATTGTGATCACAGTTTGACACTGGATCTCTAACTACTGTCCCTCTGACTCTATGTTGGTCATTTGAAAAGATCAAGTCAATGCATGCGCTCTCCCTGGTTGGTTCCCTGACAAATTAAGTTAGAAAGCAGTCATTTACCATCTCAACCATTTCTATTTCTGAACTTCTGTAGTTCCAGCTGGGCTTTTCCAGTGTATGTTTGGGAAATTGAAATCCCCCATTATAACAGCCACATCCTTGCTACATGCAGTCCTGATTACTCTGTACAATGCAACATCTTTCTGATATCTGAGTTGGGTGGTCTGTAACACACTTCTACTACTAATCCTCCGGATCTTTTATTCAAAAGTTTAACCTACAAAGATTGTGTTTCGTTACTGGGATCTAATTTGAGTTCTTCTGCCTCAATGTCATTTCTGACATATAATGCTACCCCACCACCTTTTTGATTTTGCCTGTCCCTCCTAAACTGTGTGTATCCTTTCAACTTGTATTCATCCCCATCATTTTCTGTAAACCATGTTTCTGTCACTCCTACAACATCATAGTCACCTGCAAGCACTGGGGCTTCTAGGTGTAACATCTTGTTCCTTTTGACATTGAGGTACAAACATTTCAGGACTTTCCTCCTAGCAGTTTCCCCTAGTTTTCTTTCCTTAGTAGAACATGTCCCATTTTCAGAGCTCCCTGTCCCCCTGGTCCCTAGTTTATAAGAAGAACTGGATTTATTGAGTTGCTAAATCTCTTGCCATCTTCATTGTGATCAGATTGATGACTCTTTTGTCAGTAACCCAAATGCCAAATCGTTTTTAAAAGCTACATTATCACTAAACAACATAAAAATGAAATAAATGATAGGTCAAATCCATGCACATTAATGTTTTATAATACTAAGACCAGTTAAACTTTTTCAGAGGCATTCGAACAGCAGTAATTAAGAAAAATAGAATAATTAAAGCATAATCATTTAGAATAATGTGGCATGAGCACAGAGGTTAATTCAGTCATGAATACTACGTCCTTGTCCACTTTATAAGTGTCTGTAGTGCCCCACAATGACATGGGGGAAATCACGCAAGCTACATTTTGCCCCTCAATGACGTAGCCTCTCGTCTGTTCTCGCGAGAGAGTCTCGGTATCAAACCTGCCCGTGAGGCTTTGCGTTTCCTCTTTCTAGCCAGCGCCTGAGAATGGGTACGTGTTTTTGTGGAGGGGTCGCGAAGGGAATCGGCTTTCATCTGCTCCTTACACTGGAGACATGGCCGTTAAAACCAGACAGTGGCTCGGTGGAAATGCTGGGGTACAAATTCAGACCGATATCGGGAGAAATAATTATTTAATTTGTTATTATTATCGGTCGGGGAAATATAAGGGGTGAAGACTGGAAATGTCCCAAGATGGCCGCCTGCACGGGGGCTCTGTGCAGAAATACGCGTAGAGATTTATAAAGTGTGCGGGAAAATACCAGTGCGCCGCCACCTTTAGTTATTTATGCTTTTTCCGTGTTTATCCGTTGGTTCACATGTTTTATTTGCTCACCACAGTGTTTCAATCCTGTTCCGACACGTATCTAGTATTGTGAATAACCCACCTGGTAGTGCGTGGTATTGTCCTTCTACTAGTATATTTGTGGAAATTGTGTATTCAACCTTGTCGCAGTTTCTTGTTTGAGATCAGGGGTTAGTTTTCAGTTCATTCATTATGACCACGATTCAGCCCCGTTTTCAATGAAACTAGTCGATCTGGGCCTAATTGCTGGTTTTAAGAAAAAGCACGTGTTCTGGGAGTCCCGGTGCGATAAAAACCGCTAAAATGCGTGATTACAGAGCATCTCCGATCTTCAAACCGTGCAGTGAGAAAAGCGTGGTGGCCCTGGATGTCTTGCACTAGGCCTTCCTCACATGCTTAGACCAAATCTGTGGCTTTTGCGTATGTTTTGTTTGAGCTCTACCTGTGGTGAGTGTGCAAGTTGCTCATGCTGGCACTTTTCTTGGGTGGCCGGAGTAATAGATTCAGTTTCGGGGCATTTGTGAGTGGGGGGAGCCCTCATGCGGCGGGCATCTTGGAGGCATTGATGGGACTGTGTAGTACACCTGTATATCCACCGGTTACAACTGTGCAACAGGAGTGTGCGTGATGAAGCTTCTTTTGCTGAATCCGATTTTAAGTGCGGATAACAACCTTGGAGAGCTGAACACTCAAGCCTGTAGAGATAGTGCTGCTGTTGAAGGGCTGGCCTTGCTCTGATTGTTGTCCCATCCCTGCACAGGTATCTCACGGGACAACTGGCACAAGCGCCGCAAGACTGGGGGCAAGAGGAAGCCCTACCACAAGAAGAGGAAGTATGAGCTGGGCCGGCCTCCTGCAAACACCAAGGTAAAGGGGTGCATTGGTGCAAAAACTGATGCATGCGTGAATTATTTTTTTTAATCAACGTGGGTGATGAAAATGTGACCTTAGGCAGGTTTTTGTTGATCGTTTTGGTCAATATCCAGGATCTGCCAATGCTAGGACTTGTCATAGTTACACTGATCACGTTGCCTTTCCATGCTGTGCTCACCATGAGGATGTGATGGTATCAAATTTTAACCCTTTAATATAGGCTTAATGAAGCATCAGACTTCCATAGTTTATTGGCTTTTTATCTGGTACAGGTTATTGCACTTTCAACTTTAAAGGTTCAATATACCTTGAAAGTAGTGGCTGAAAAACGTGCACTCCTTGCCTGTGATTCACTTGATGGACTTTGAAAATGAATCTTGGGAACAACGCAGTGTGATCTGATCGTTAATCATATTGTTACATCCTCATGGGGAACATATCCACTTAAAATAGTTGCAAGCTTTGATAACCCCGAGCTGTTAAACACTTCTTTTCCTGTTGCTTCCCTCAGATCGGACCCCGGCGCATCCACACTGTGAGAGTCCGTGGTGGCAACAAGAAGTACCGTGCTCTCAGGTTGGATGTTGGCAACTTCTCTTGGGGCTCAGAGTGTGAGTTTCTTTCTTTAGTAAGACTGCTTTCCCCATTTTAAATGCTAAAAGGAAAGTTTCTCTGCTATTGTATTGGTTCACTGTTTATGGCTCCTCAGCAGTGCTGTGATGAGAGTGAAGACCTTAGGTGGTCTTGGCCTGGACTGTTTCTGTCTTGGTTTGTTTCCACCAGTGATAGGCTTTGTCATAGTTACACTGACTGCACTGCTGCTGCTTTAATGTTAAAACTTGTGGTTCTGCAAGCTAGGGTTTAATGTGTGCATGCCTTTGACCTCAGTGGAGGCTACTAGTTGGTTGAAATTGCTTAAGCAGGAATGAAGATTCATGTTTTTCAGCAACTTCAATAAGTTTTAAGTTGCCTTTTTAAGCATCCGTCTGTATTTCAATTGTTTAAAGTTCTTGTCACTCAAACCAGTCTAAACATCCCACATTTCTCTCTGTAGGCTGCACCCGCAAGACCAGGATCATCGATGTGGTGTACAACGCCTCCAACAACGAGCTGGTGAGAACCAAGACTCTGGTGAAGAACTGCATCGTCCTGGTCGACAGCACCCCCTACAGGCAGTGGTATGAGGCTCACTACGCTACTCCCCTCGGACGCAAGAAGGGAGCCAAGCTGGTATGTTCACTTATGGTTAGATTGGGACTTGGCAGCGTTTCACGTTACATTTTTATTTTTAAATGCCCAGAATACACGATTGACGCAGCACTTCGTAAATCACCCTGTATTCCAGGTTTCTAGGGGATTTCTGCTTTAATGCAGTTGGTGGAAAGTCTTTCAGTGACGATATCTTTGTCCAGTTCTGCTACTGAATGTAAAGAGATGACATTAGTGACTCTGAGGAAGACTTGAATCCTGTTAAAGCAGATTTTAGCCTTGAGTGATTATTGTATCAAATGTTTTGTGAAATATTAGAAATTGACACCAGAAACTGGGCAAAACACTGCCACACTACCAAGTCTTGGTTGAATGATCTTCAGATGTCAAACGTTTGTAAATGTGAAGTTTTCTAAAGTTGCTTTGTGTTAATAGTCTGAAGACGTTCTTTACATAAAGGGTGATGCCTTTCAATTAACTCATTGAGATATAAATTGACTAAATTGTTAGATTCTGCCATTGTCATCCAAAGCTGGTCTCTGTTCCATCTACCTGCAGACTGATGCAGTTTTGTGTTTTGTAGACCCCTGAGGAGGAGGAGATCCTGAACAAGAAGAGGTCGAAGAAAATCCAGAAGAAATACGATGAGCGCAAGAAGAACTGCAAGATCAGCACTCTCCTGGAGGAGCAGTTCATGCAGGGCAAACTGCTTGGTGAGTGTCAGGACTGTACCTCTTAGAGGGCAACCAATTTCTATTGCATGCTAAGGCTGTAGTAGCACCTTGCACCCAGTTTTCCCCGTCTTCTCATGATGAAATCTATCCAGTTCTGCTACTGAAAGAAACGATGAAACTATATGGATCTGATGAAGACTTTACAGTTTTGGAGAGTGTTCTTAGCAACGGCATAAGTGGAACATTTAAAATGTTTCACTGCTGTAATTGATTGTCACTAATAGTGACATGGCTGCCTGTTTATACTGCAACACCCCCTTAAAGTTAACTGGCGATTCCTTACAGCCAGTCAGCCCGTTTAGTTTTCTTTGCACCCTGGCTATTGCATGTACTAATGAAGCTTGTGCTGTTTGTCCTATTCTAGCCTGCATCGCCTCAAGGCCTGGTCAGTGTGGCAGGGCGGATGGCTATGTCCTGGAAGGCAAAGAGCTGGAATTCTACCTGAGGAAGATCAAGGCCAAGAAAGGCAAATAAATGTACAGAGCTGTTTGATACCACATCAATAAAAATACAAAAACTCCCTCACTTTGTGTTCTGTGCTGTTTTTGTCATGCTAGTTTTCTCTGTATAGGCTACTTTATTAATTGTCTCCCAATTCAGCTTAGTGGATCCCGGAAAATAATCTAGTTGAATGTTAGGTGTTCCATGAAGTCATGCTATTGAATTGTAGTGTACTGTGAAGTTTTGTTGTAAACGCTCCTTGCTGAGCACTGCACTGTCTAGTGACCCGATCGCTTTCCCCTTGGCGCTCGGGTCTCATTCCAGTGCCAGATTAACCTCTGCTAGCAGAAGGGCTGGGCTTGAAACCTGTAGCTCCTCCCTTTCGAAGGCTGAGAACAAATATAAAATATTCCTGACCCCTGAATTGCCATCAAGCTTCGTTGGATGGATGTGCCAAAGGTAAGTTTTGCAGTTCTACAGTTTAAAGGTATAGATTTAACTTGCCACAAGTTTTTTTTTTTTTTTTTTTAACTTGGGTTCATATGTTAAAGTTCTTCTGCTACATTTTAGTGTAGAAACCCATTATTTTAGCTCCATTGGTTATAGTATCCAGATTTGTATAATGGTAACATGTAGGGTTTAATGCTCTCTATCCTTTCCCTGTAGTGATGCAAAGTCTTTCACGGGCTATACTCGGTCCCAAGTAGTGCAATGCTCAGTGAACGGTTGAAGGGTTTGTGTATGTTTATATTGTAAATATTATATAACTCCCCCCTAAGAGACCCAGTGACTAAAAAGACATCATGGAATTGTTTCAAGGGGGAATTAACCATAACTGCTCGACTGCTATAAATGCAAAGTCTTTCACTGATGAGATCTTTGTCCAGTTCTGCTACTGAATGCAAAGTGATGATATTAGTGACTCTGAGGAAGACTTGAATCTGTGTAAAGCATCGGCATATTACAGATGTTGACCTGGTATTTCACGATCAGATTTTCACTGAAACAGCATTTCACACCAGAATTAATTGAAACATTATTTTAATCTGAATCTCCAGACTGAAGCCGTGCCTAGACCCTGATGAGGAAAAGATCCGGAGCAACACCAGGTAAAGGCAAATCCACAATTATAGTTTGAATAAATGATCATCATGCATGCTGCTCTAATGCTATAAATGCAGAAAGTCTTTACAGTGATGATATCTTTGTCCAGTTCTGCTACTGAATGTAAAGTGCTGACATTTGAGACTCTGAGGAAGACTTGTCTTTTTAAGCATCAACAGAAAACCAAAACTTAAATGTTAACCTTATGTTAGGGGGATTGGTGATTCTAAACTTGTTAAATATTAGGAATTGTAGGGAAATGTATCTAATAGATGGCACAAACATCATTGTTCCAGTGGTGAAAGGATATCTGGAGCCTTTAAATAGACTATATAATTATTGCATTCTCAATTAGAGTTCGGAACTAGCCTGCCTTTCTCAGCCCCTTGATGTGGACATCCATCCTAACAATGTGTATTTGTTTCAGATGGAGGACACACTCGGTACCATTGAGGTAAAGGCAAAACCAGAGTTCATTGACTGTATATTTTAATACACCCATTAAAATTACATTTTAAACTTACTGCTGTTTGTGTTATACTTAACTTTGGGGAGTTACAATTGGGTCAGTTGGGCATCGGTACGGTCTGCTGGGAATGTGAATATCTGAAAGGACTTTGAAGTGAAACCATTAGTATTAGGCATTACAAGATCCTTTGTGTTCTAAAGAACTCCATCACCTCAAGCAAAAGACACTAAGCGACATATAATGATTGAGTCGAGTCAATGATGTACTGACCGTTGCTTCCCAGGTGTTTTGTCCTGCACTCCAAACCCCCCCCCCCCTGTTTAATTTTCAGAAAACCCTTTTCACAGCACGTAAGGCAAAAAGCAGTACAGCATGGCTTCAGGAAAGACTCTGCAAATCTTTGTGGGTGAAGGAGGAGGGGAGGGAATGTTGCCTAACATTAACCTAGAAGGGGTGGTGCAGAGGTGGATAGTGTGGGTGTGTTCATTGTGAGGGATGCTGGACTCTGAAACCCCACAGTAGCCTGCTGTTGCCCCGGTCAGCTGTCCGTGCTTTCATGCTCAGAGGGGGGTGGGTCAACAGTGATGGTGATCTTCGCCGTCTCCTCTCTTCTCTTCTGCTGCTCGGAGGCCTCCAGCCGGCGCGTGTTGGCTCGGCGGGGCGTGGACTGCTGGCTGCCCTTATCGTCCTCGTCCTCGCTCTCCTCCTCGTTGATGCGTTTGGAGCAGTCCCACTCCTCGCCCTGCCAGGGGTTGGAGTTCACACTGTCTCCGCGCAGCCGCAGCATCTGCAGGCCCCGGTTGCCTCGGCCGAAGTTCTTGAGGCTGATGGCGGGCGAGGCGGCGGCGGCCAGGAAGCGGGTCACCATGGGTGTCTGCATACGTGGGGTTTTGGGGCTCGGCTCCACCGTCTGGTGCTGGGCTGGGTCCTCGCTCATCCTACAGCCCAAGTCAGTTTTGTCTCACTCAACACTTTGACAAAGAGTGTGTGTGTGGTGGTTCTTTCCTCACTTCTGTCCTATTTGGTCTTTTTTTGGTCCTGAATATCCTGAAGGCACCACATATATATGTCTATATGTAGGTTTTCTCATAACTTCTGATTGGGCCAACTCCGGAACATTTTTATCTACCACAACCATGCATAACCTTCACACGAGAAGTTGGGTAGGTATATTTCTTGGGAGGTCAGATCCTGTGTAAATGCCTTATTTTAAGGTTTTATTAGATAATTATTGGTGTCACCTATATACTTCAGTGTGTGCTAATTGCTTCTGATTTGGTGGCGAGACTTTCTCCCTCTACTGTGGTTTGTTTTTGTGCCTGCCTGTGTTCAGCTCCTATGGTGTCAGACGTGTGCCCAAGGCTAGTTGTATGTGTGTGTGTGTATGTCTGTGGGAGATTACCTCATGTCAAAGGTCGAGCCAAGGAAGGAGGGTTTCAGAGTCTCGGCGACGGTGGCCAGGGTGTAGGGGATGGCAGTAGAGGCCTCGTTCCAGTACTTGTCCTTTTCAGCGAGAGGCAGGTTCTGATACATGTCGTCCACAGCCAGCAGGGACACCTGGCGACAACAGGGACAGAGTTTTGCTCAGTTTGTGGGTTTGAAAGATGCATGATTTGGACACCTATTACAATCACATTTTGCCTGAGCTTTAAGTAATTTCAAAACAATTTAGTGGATCATTAGAAATTAATACTGAACATAGTTCAAAAAAGAAGGAATGAAGTATTGACAGATATTGGGGATATAGAATGTCTATAGAAAGGGCCTTGAGGTATTTACCTGAATGTTTCTGTCAATCAGTTTATTTGTCTCAAAGTCGTCGTCATCCTCTCCAAATGGATTGATAATCTGTTCTGCTACCTGATGGAAAAAGTCATAACAGACACTTTTTGACATGTTACTTGTCTAGATCTGTAGAAAATGTTAAACTGAACAGTTAGTTTGAAGATTACATGTACAATATGGGCTTGAGTTTAAATATTTGCAGGCATATATCAATTGGAACTTGGGGTGATTTTGTGTATGAGTACTTTTTAAAATCCAGCCAATTGTCTATATGATGAAACCTAGACCTAAGAAGGATATTGGGATAGAGGACCCCTACATCCCTCACCTTCAGCCAGCCAACATAGAAGAAGAACTGCAGCAAAGTGAAGACCGGGACGTACAGGTCCAGTTCATTTGCATTACTAAGATACTGCCGAGCAATCAGAGACACTGTGAAGAAAGAGTAGACGGCAATCGTGACGACCTGGAGCAGAGAGACAAAGCAGACATCAGTAGGATCAGGTAGAACATTTCTCTTTGGCTAATGTAAATAGGCTCATTTTCAGTTATTGTCGTAGCACCGTAAGCCTATTTAGCTGCACAGTTCTGTATCCTAAATGAAAGCTGATTTTAATTCCAACTGGGCTGATTGTTTTTCTCTGCTGAACAAAAATTGAATGATTGTTCATCTCATTACCTGCGTGTAAACCAGAGGGATACTGATCCAGTCATAATGGAACAGCATGCTGCACTTGGCTCTGTACTTATTCAGCTCCTGTTGGATGAAATCGCAGTTTAGTTGATGGGCTAATGATGTTCTGATTACTGAATGCACTGTTACAATCATATTACATAATTACCCCAGCAAGAAAGTCTGATTTACAAGAATATGACTGTTGCATATGAGGTACTTATTTAGTTTTTGTAGAGCAATGTAGTTCTCTGGCTAGCTGAGCACTGCTTTGTGTATTCTTATCTTGGACTGGGTATACACTACTATACACTGCGGTCACGGTGGCTTTTGCATATAACATAAAAGTTATAGCTTAGTAGATAATAGTAATAATAGTATTCAGAGGGAACGTACGTCCATTAGCAGTCTGAGCGCCACATCGTCCCTTACGCGCCCCTCCCTGCGCGCCTGTGACGCCAGGTTGGTGAACCACACCATGGGCATCCAGTACTTATTGAAGTCCGAGTGGATCCCCTCCAGCTTTTTCAACTCGCCCGATGTCATGAATCCTGGAATAAGAGCAATTGCCATAAAGGACAATCCTTGCAGTGACCAATCAGACTGAGTGGAAGAAGGCAGCAGTCCTTGAAGATGGATGGTTAAACAGATTAATTAATTAAGGCCAAATTATGTTAGGCCAGGAGTTTCTAAAGCCTTCTCCCTTTTTAAACCTGGAACCAAAATTGCGCCATTAATTCTTTCTGGTTGGCATGAACAATGTGTTTGAGTAGTTCAGGTTTTTCACAGACTAGCCTTGGTCATGCCATTGCCCTGTACCTGCTTCCACGACGTGCTCCATGGTGGGGAAGCGCTTGCGGACGCGGGTGCTCACGGAGCGCAGGATGAGCACGGAGGACAGGTTGGCGTAGCGCATCAGGGTGCGCCGGACGATGCGGCCCTTCTCGTCCATGCCGTGCACGTTGGCAGACACCACCATCATGAGCTGGTCTGGCAGGGGGATGCTGGTGTACTGATTCCACCAGCGGTTCACCACCAGGGTGACGTAGAACCCTAGTCAGAGCAGGGGGGGAAGAGTCATTTGTATATTTTTAGGAAATATAAAATGCATTTCCAGTACATAAGGTATTTTCCAGTGCAAGCAAAATGTAATGTTGAAACTTGTTATAAGAGGATTTGGTATCAATCCAAGTTTGATCCTGGTGTGCCTCTCGCCCTGCGGGAGAGAAGGCAGTCTTACCCAGTACGAAGGACAGGGGGATGAGATCGGCTTGACCCTTGCAGTAAATGGCAACTTTTTCAAACATTATCTTCTGATTTTCATTCAGCAAACGCCTGCATGGGTCATCCAGAAGCATTGTTATCTGCACAATATGTCTTACTTTTTTCATATAAGAATAATTTGAATTTATTGGTAACTTTTTTTTTAGTTAGTTACAATTTAGATTAAAACTGCAATATGCCAGAGTACAGCTGTAATGCAGCCTATCTACATCCACACACGATCTATTCTCATTAGTGTTTTATCTACAAAACTCAATCAATCAAGCATCTGAATCCATTTAAGTAGAGTTTATATTTTTTATTCACATTCATATGCTTTCAAGATATTAAATGTGGGTTTAATTTCACCCTGAACAGCAATGGTACCTGTAAGTGAGGCTCAGGATCGTGTATAGGACAGCATAGACAATGAACTCCTTGTAGAGCAGTTTATAGATGCTCCCTTTCCACCTGAAGAGCAGCTTTGAGAAGCCAGCGAAGCGGGCATTGGCCACTTCCAGCGTGTAAGAGATGGTCATTGCGAAGAGCAGTGGAGTCCACAGTAGGTAAATCCACAGGAAGGCTTCTGTGATGAAGAAAAACCTATAGATGCATATATATATATATTGATAAAGTGTAATATTAATGTTTGGTTATTTTTGTGTTAACCAGAAATGTAACAACTCAAAACGATTGGAACTTACCCCTTTCCCTAGGAAATCTTTCATTAGTCAGAGTATCATTTTTGTGTAATAATGAATTAATTAGAATTATGCTTAGCTATATATATTTTTTTTTGTATGAGATTGTTATTATTACTACTACCTGAGAGATTCCTGGTATCCTCCTGCTCTCTCCAGGGGCTCAGTCGTGAGAAGATGAACACTTCTCTCACTTCTCTTTTTAACACTCCTACTCGGGTTCCGGGCAATCAATCAGACTGATTTATAGACTATCTGTGATTGGGAACACTTTAATAACGGTATAAAGATTTTTTTTTTAATGAATGCAAGATGAGTGGATACTTAATCTGGGTGGAAAAGTTTAGCGTTGCTCAGATGCTCAGACCTGGTTGCCGAATGACTTCTCCAGAACCAGAACCCCCTCTCTATAGGAGGGCTGTACCACCCTGCTGCTGGAGAACCTCCTTTTATCCTTGCAGGCCTCTTGGTCTTAATTCCCTCTGAAACATGAAATGTGCCTTGCTGTCCAGGTATTAGATATTGATGTGCACGTGCATGTGCACAGATAGACCCCAAGTGGTGCTTGAGCCCCTGCCCTTTTTCCCTTAGACTCAAAAAGTGCCCTTTATCCTGAGCACCCCCACCCACCCAGAACGCCCCATCCCTCCGCACCACACTTCACTAAGACAGGGTGCCTTATTTTTGGATTGAGCCCCTGTCCCTCAAAATATCTGTGCACGTTACTGGATATTGATATCTAAGACCTATAGAGAGCCTGCAGTTATGGTCCTTGTGGTTCTGAGCTGACCC
This sequence comes from Amia ocellicauda, assembly GCF_036373705.1. Taxonomy (NCBI): domain Eukaryota; kingdom Metazoa; phylum Chordata; class Actinopteri; order Amiiformes; family Amiidae; genus Amia; species Amia ocellicauda. The sequence goes on along the minus strand of NC_089868.1, from coordinate 16,539,299 downwards.
ATGTTAGTATGTAGGATTTATAAGTTAACAATAAATACAACAGGGACAAACAGCTTCTAATAAATATCTTGCATTGTGTTAAAAACATGCAATAGCTCTCATAATTAAACACAGATGTTTTTGCAGCTGTGTTTTTTGTTTTGTTTTAGTTTTTTGTGTGGTTTGAAGTATGTAGAGAACAAGTGCAGCCGTGTGTTTATAGGCCAGGCCAGGCAAATTGACCTGAATTTCCCATAGATGTGAAACTTCCCTTTTCAGTTATGTGTGTGGATCGACATCACAATTGCTGAACTTTTCTGACTCGGGTTAGTGCATCTCGGCTCATTGAGCTCTTTTAACCATTTCCCAGTACTTTGTGATTTATATTCCTGTTTTACAATAACAGCGTTCTTATCAGGTCAATAAATCAGTGAGATATTTAAAGACGATTGACAAAGGCTCATTGTGTGTAGCACAGTGTTCGACAACTGCTTTACTTCTGCTATTTCTGCTGATAAGCCATCAAGGACATGGCATTAAAACACAACAAATGCCAAAATACAGAGAATCTGCCCTGGCACAAATGCGACAAAACATTTTTAGGTCTTATTATAAAGTATTGAATATTGTTATTATTTTGTGTGTCATTTTTTCACCATGCTCGTAAAAAGTGCAACAAAATGCATGCACCCTATTTATTTTAATTGTATCAAATCAAACAAAATGGTATTGCAATCTTTGAAACACCAGCTTATCAGAACATTACTTTTTCTTATTTTTAAAAAAGTTTGTAATTTAGAAAACATTCACCTGCTTTTACATAAGAACAATTAATTATATATACATAAATTGTAATATAACTTTAAGTGAATACTTTCTCTTTCCACCTCCTCTTTGCCTTTGACTGGAGAGGTTATTTTTGGTTCCTCTTGTAATTAAACCTTCAAAACCTTTCCTGCAATCGACTCTTACTGTGGTTAGTTTCAAATCTGAGAGAAAGAAGTGCTTAGGGTTTTTCATCTGTACACCAGAGAGCAGTCACAGTGCAGTCGTATCTAGGCCAGGGAGAGCTGTACTGAGTTGGGAAACAAAAGTGAACCCTGATAAAAATAGATATGCAATATTTTCCATGGAATACTTTAACCAGTGTCTGAAGTTGAGTTTTAATGCATGTACAACAGTGATACCATTTTAACATTTAAATCAAACCCACACAGTGTATGAAAAAGCAGCACATTTCCAGTTTATGTTCTTATTATAGCGCCTCATTCAAATCAAACCACAAGCACATAATCACTAAACACACTATAATGTTGCTAATGAAATCCATTTGCAAAAGTGTCCTATTTAATGGCAGCAATATTCTTAATCTACTGCCTATTTAAAAATAAGAGAGAACATGTTTTTTGCTTATGAAATCTGTTCCCGTCCAAAATGTTTGTAAGTACTGTAATGCATTTTCCTTTTAATTGTTAAAACTGCTATTTGCAACAGTACCAGCAGGTGACTCCAGAGTTTTAGTAAGACAGTGATTGTTACTTATTCTTTTAAACCCTTCACAGGACGTGTGAGCCAGGAAACAAAGCTCACAGCCCAGTTCCGTTCATTTAAGACCTGGGCTCCCAGACTTGTTTTTCTTTTGCTGCCAGATATAGAAATAGTATTTTGAGAACTCAACTTTTGTTGCTCACTATGCAAAATAAATAAATGAATAAAATAGTGGAACAACTAAATCTTGTTAGTACATCAACCATTTCCCATTTCAAAACATTGCAGATTGTTTTTTCTTCTTTTTAAATCAGCAATCCAATTTTGATTGTAAAAATAGTACAGTCCCAGGACAGGTCTCACATCCTGTGTTTCCAGACAGCCAAAGGCGATGGGCAACAGGGCTTCTGTCTGAATTGTGCTCCAAAAAGTCGGTCATGTACAAGTGTTTTCAAATCCTTTACAAATAAAGGGCTCTATAGATATTCATGTTCATCTCAAAAGGAAGGCTTATTTATTGTTGTTTTAACAGCAGTTTAAGTCAGACCCACTCCCCTCTTCCCATACAGTAGGTGGAGAGTCATTTTGGTGCTGGCAAATCCACGTAGCAATCACACATGTTAAGTGAAGCTGGCCCGCATTCGGTGGACCTACACAACCCATCTTAGCTACAGGTGTAGGCCAAATTATGGCAAATTATGAGATCAGTATATCGAATAGGGAATGTATTATATTTATATAGGATGTATGCTATTTTTCTAAAAGTGTTAGTGGAAAACCAAAATAAAAATATGTAAAGGAGGATCTGTTTTCCCAGAACCTTCTTAGGATTGCTTGTGAAGTTTGTAGGGTTGTTTTGTAAGAGGGGACAGGATGATGCTGACATAGTAGATCATGTAAGAAATGAATCCTATATATCACACTGACCCGGTTGCAAACTTGAACTGTGTTCAAGTTTTGGATTTATAGTGTTATCTTTGTGGCCGGGGTGTGGGGCAGGAGGTTAAAGCAGAACTGGCGAGACTGAGTGCTCAGAGCTTCACTGTATACAGGGATGGTTTACTAGCTAACAGATTCTTGTTTCAACTCCTCCCTGAAAAGTCAGATGCTAGAATTCTGTTGGGATCCTGTGTGAGGGGCTGTCATATAATAGATATTTCTGTATTGCTAGTGCTGTTTAAATCCCAGAGGGGGCACCATGAGGTTAATATTCAAGATCATTGAGCACCTACACTCACCTAAAGGATTATTAGGAACACCTGTTCAATTTCTCATTAATGCAATTATCTAACCAACCAATCACATGGCAGTTGCTTCAATGCATTTAGGGGTGTGGTCCTGGTCAAGACATCTCCTGAACTCCAAACTGAATGTCTGAATGGGAAAGAAAGGTGATTTAAGCAATTTTGAGCGTGGCATGGTTGTTGGTGCCAGACGGGCCGGTCTGAGTATTTCACAATCTGCTCAGTTACTGGGATTTTCACGCACAACCATTTCTAGGGTTTACAAAGAATGGTGTGAAAAGGGAAAAACATCCAGAATGCGGCAGTCCTGTGGGCGAAAATGCCTTGTTGATGCTAGAGGTCAGAGGAGAATGGGCCGACTGATTCAAGCTGATAGAAGAGCAACTTTGACTGAAATAAGCACTCGTTACAACCGAGGTATGCAGCAAAGCATTTGTGAAGCCACAACACGTACAACCTTGAGGCGGATGGGCTACAACAGCAGAAGACCCCACCGGGTACCACTCATCTCCACTACAAATAGGAAAAAGAGGCTACAATTTGCACAAGCTCACCAAAATTGGACGACTGGAAAAATGTCAGAATTTGGCGTAAACAGAATGAGAACATGGATCCATCATGCCTTGTTACCACTGTGCAGGCTGGTGGTGGTGGTGTAATGGTGTGGGGGATGTTTTCTTGGCACACTTGAGGCCCCTTAGTGCCAATTGGGCATCGTTTAAATGCCACGGCCTACCTGAGCATTGTTTCTGACCATGTCCATCCCTTTATGACCACCATGTACCCATCCTCTGATGGCTACTTCCAGCAGGATAATGCACCGTGTCACAAAGGTCGAATCATTTCAAATTGGTTTCTTGAACATGACAATGAGTTCACTGTACTCAACTGGCCCCCACAGTCACCAGATCTCAACCCAATAGAGCATCTTTGGGATGTGGTGGAACGGGAGCTTCGTGCCCTGGATGTGCATCCCACAAATCTCCATCAACTGCAAGATGCTATCCTATCAATATGGGCCAACATTTCTAAAGAATGCTTTCAGAACCTTGTTGAATCAATGCCACGTAGAATTAAGGCAGTTCTGAAGGCGAAAGGGGGTCAAACACAGTATTAGTATGGTGTTCCTAATAATCCTTTAGGTGAGTGTCTAGTATTAGTATGGTGTTCCTAATAATCCTTTAGGTGAGTGTATGTTTTCAGTCCCTGGTAGCTCACAGCTTTGGTTACTTAAAGCTGTCAGGTTGTGGGCTCAAAACCTGGGTGACCTGCTGTCTTCTGGAAATGTTATTGTTTGTGTGCTGCTAGTGCTTTGTTTTAGTGTCAGAGGGGGCAGTGGAAGGTTGATACACCAGATCTTTGAACAGGGAGCTCTGTGTCTCTTTATGGAGTGCTGGTCTGAAAGCTAGCTGGTCTTGAGTTCAAATTGATCTTGTGGTGATGTCTATTGAGAATGTGTTGTTTGTCCGAAGTGGGCAGGGTGAGTTTGATATTGAAGATCTTGGATAACAATAGAACTCAATACTTTGTGGCCCCACAGCTTTGCTGACTGATCTTAAAGCTGGAAGATCATATGGTCAGTTGCGGTCATTTGAAACTGTTTGTTCAGTGCTACTAGTGCTTTGTTTTACTGCAACAGGGGGCAGTGTGAAGCAGATATGCCAGATCATTGAGGTAATAGATGAGTCCTAACATTAAAGGTGGAAGAACTTGGGTTAAAATCTTATAATATAATATATAGTATATAGTATTTAGTATAGTCCTTTGTGGCTCACCATGCAGAGTGCTCCTGCTAGTTTCAAAGCTTGCAAATCCTGAGTTCCGATCCCGCTGGAGACCATCTCTTCTGAAAATCTCTTGCTTGTCTTCTGTTGTTGTGCCAGAGGGGACAGTGTAAGGTTGAAATACCAGAACTTTGATAAAGTAGTAGAGTAGTACTTCTCAACTGAAACTTGGTAGGAACTGGGTTCAAATCCTGGTGCAGTATGTTTCTTCTCTTTATCTGATGTTTTGTGCCAGAGGAGGCACTGTGTAGTGGATATACCATATCATAACTGTAGTTATTTGTGGCTGACCATGCAGAGTTCTGGTCTCAAAAGTAGTAAGTTCTGAGTTCAAGTCCTGGTAGAGCCATTGTCTTCTGAAAGTCTCTTTGTTGTTGTCTGGCAGTGTGAGGTTGATAGAACTTTAAGCAAGTAACAGGAGAAGTCTTTGTGGCTCACAGCATGCAGTGCTTCCCTGGAAGCTGCAAAGGACCTTGGTTCAAATCCAGGTGCATTGTGTGTTACTCATAATTGTATCTGTGGTTTTACTGCTGGAAAGGGCAGTGTCAGGTTGATATACTAGATAATCTAGGATGAGAGTATGTAGTCCTTTGTGGCTCACTGCATTGAGTGCTGCTCTCGAAGCTAGCAGGATCTGGCTTCAGATCTTGGGGAATCATCCGTCTTCAGAGAATGTGTTGTTTGTGGTGTGTTTTAATACCAGAGGGGGCAGTGTAAGGTTGATATACCAGAACTTTGATAAATTAGAAGCAGAGTCCCTGTGGCTCACTGCATTAAGTGCTGATCTAGATGTTAGCAGGACCTAGATTCACATCCTGATGCAGCATCTGTCTTCTGACAATCTCTTCATCATAAACTAGGACTTTTTTTTTAGGGTCAGGAGGGTGTGAGGTTGATATATCAGAAATCTGATTATTTCAAAGGAGAGTTCTTTGTGGCTGAGTAACAGAGTGCTGGTCTTGAAGCTATTAGGACCTAGGTTCAAATCCATGCTGAGGAGGTTGCTGGTGACCAAGGTAAGTACATCAAGGGCTATGATGTTGAGAGTGGGGAAGCATAGAGTGAGTAGTAGTGTGATGTGAGTAAGGCTGTTGTAGGATAAACATAATGAGATGTGTGATGGACCAGGATAAGAGGCATAAGTGTAGGTGTCAGGCTATAGCATGTAAAATCCATTTAATCCTCCTCTTACCCACCTCACACCCTGGCCTTACCATACACTCCTGCCTTTCCCCACCACCTCTAACTCAGCCCACCTCTCTCTAAACATTGCTTAGTATTATATGCCTTAATGTACTTACCTCTGTCACCAACACCTCCTCAGCCTAGATTTGAACCTGGGTCCTGCTGGCCTCAAGACCAGCACCCTGTGACTCATCCACAAAGACCCTGCTCCTAGTTCATCAATGTTCTGGTATATCAACCTCACACTGCCCCCCCCGGTACTAAAACACACCAGAAACCATAGATGTTATGAAGACAGATGGTGCCCTAAGATTTGAACCCAAGTCCTGTTCACGTTTAGACCAGCACTCAATGCAATGAGCCACAAAGGACTACATACTCACTTGCTTGAATATCTTGTATATCAATCTCACACCAGCACTAAAACAATCATGAGTAACACAAACTGCACCAGGATTTGAACCCAGGTTCAGGCAACTTCCAGGCAAGCACTGCATGCTGTAAGCCACAAAGGCTTCTCCTATTAGTTGCTCAAAGTTCTTGTATATCAACCTCACACTGCCCCCTCTGGCACAAAAACTGAAGACAACCAATAGATTTTCAGAAGACAAGGGCTCCACCAGGAGTGGAACTCAGTTTGTATCATTTTCGAGCCCAGCACTATGCATGGTGAGCCACACAGGACTACACATATAGCCTAGGTGTTTGAAGATCAATGACAATGCTCTGAGGAAGACCAATGACTTAAAAAGGACTGAGGATATGGACTACTAATACAAAATAATTCCTTAAACACAGCTCATAATATTATATTGGTATAAATGTATATGTCTTTATTTATTATTTATAAAAATTATATATTTTATTTTATTGATGTAACCATTTTTTAAGTGAAAATATATACACTAAATGTGAGTAGTGGGGTTCAATTGAGTTTCAGTGGAAATGTAGAGTTTGTAAGAAAGAAAAAGTCAAAACATGTATTGTTGGTTATTCCAATAGATACGCTTCAGTTATTTATTTACGTAATTGACTACAGAAACAATTAAACCACACATGAATGTGCTGGATAAGCCAATACGTGTACTGGATACTGCCCACTAGCTGTAATCAACAGATTGAAAAATAAAAATAAATACAAGAACCGCTTCAAAATGTAAAAGCGCACTGAGAAATGTAAATAGCAAAGCAGCAAATGGGAAATAAATAAATGAATAAATAAATGTTGAAATAAATATATGGCTAAATAAATAAATGTCCATCTATTTATTTTTTATTTCAGCACTTATTTATTTATTCATTTATTGATTTATTCTTTTCTCTGTGTATTTATTTTGAATTTTGACGTGGATTATCCTCCATAACCTACATGCCTACTGGATTGATATTTCAAAATCCCAGCATCTAAATTTAAATGACAACTTCTTAAAGCACTGTTTAGAATAGATTATGCCTAGCTTTCCTATCTTCTTTTATATCTTCTTTTTTATTCTATAATAATTCATTATAGTAATACATTATGCCACAGATCCTGGAAGTGGAAGTGGAATAGACGTGGTATTGGACTTGGGTCAGATTAGGGGTATACAAAAGTGGCATATATAAAAGCTTATCCAAATTAGGCCACTGGACTGTAATATATTTATTAGCCTCCCGGTACTGGACCAGCACTGTCCCATATGTCTGTGCTCTGGCCCAAATCCAGTATCCACATTTAAGTCAGAAGATGCGAGCAGCAAACTGACACAGGCCCTGACCTGATACACGGATCTGGGCCAGCTCTCCAGCCACATTTGGAAAGGTTCTGGGCCAAACAATTTTGCTGTCCAAGATTTTTTGTTTTATAGAAGGGCTGAGTGGGTCTAATGTAAGTCTGGTACAAAAAGTTATTTGCCAACACTTCACTAAATTCACTTCACATAGCATTCCCTGGACCTGGTTTTAAAGCTGTTTGGTTACTTTACACATGGCTGTCGTGAACAGTATTTGCCGTGATGCAGTGGCTGGCATTTCGAGGGCTGCTCTTTGCCATAACTCCTGTGCGGATGTGAAATGTGCAGCAGTGAGAGAAGCCTATTATGAGAAGAAAGTTACCTCAGAGAAGTGGAGCAGCAGGTAACTCATGGAGGGGCTCTGAAGGTATCACAGTTACATGGTGAACAATGGCTGGTTTTCATGGGAAACTGAGCAGCGCCAGTGGATGGGCTACAAAGAGCTGAGGAGGAAACTTAAACCCCCTGACAGCCTCTGTGCTCTGGACAGTCTCATCTGACTCAGAGAGGGACCACATGCTCCTATGAAGTGATGTGATGTACCAACCCCAATATGAGGCATCCATGCTGGAAGGGCCGAGCACAAGGTCAGAGTGGTCTTGGTCAGTGGTTCTCAACCCTGGTCCTAGAGTACCACCTACCCTGCTGGTTTTAATTCCAACAGAGCTTTCAATTACGTAATTGAACCCTTAATGATGCGAAGGGTGTTTGTCTGCCCCCTGCCTTTAAAACACCCCCCGCTGCAGTGCATGCTGGGATGCGAGTCGGTCGAGCGTTCGAACTGCCAGGATCAAATTGTAAATTAAAAAATGTAAACACGCCTTTTATTAAATGGAATATCCACGAACAAAACTCACAGTTCCTTCATGAAGAAATGCTACTCAAGTGATAAATAAGATATTTACGAAACTCAGAATTTGGCTATAATAATACGCTAAGTTACTATCCGCAGTTTAAATGTATGGCACTTTTTTTCACAGGTTCAAAGGTTATTATTGATTAGGCAGAAGTGCTGGATATGAATTATCAGTAGAAACATTTTAAGCATTTTGTGAACTGGTTTTGATAAACATCACCATAAACTCATGTGCCCGCAATCCTCCTTTTCATTTGTGATAGGAAGGGTTTTTGGTACCTAGTGTCTGTTAGGTGTTTTTGAATCTCTCAGTTTGAAGGTGGTGTCCATGTCAGGATGTGTTTAGTGGTAATATGTCTGACACTATGATGACCTATGCTGTTGGGTGATGCCAGACCTGACCTCTGGACTGAGGGTTCACTAGACAGTGGAAACGGTCCTGATGCAGCACCAGGTGCACAAACACATCTGTTTCCTCAGGACAGTAGGATTGCAGGGGAAAACAGGTAATTTCCTCAGGACTGCTTACTGCTGTATTGCTTTTTGAGGTATTGTCTACCCAGTTGATTATTTGAATCACTTGTTTACAGAACTGTTTTCATTGACAGATGTATCTTAAATGATGAAATCATAAAAAACTACTATATTGTATAAGAAAAATAATATACACGTCTGAGTTTAAAAGCGTTTATTTTCTTCTTGTGTTTTTACAAAACGCGATGTATAAATATAAATGAACATTTCTTAAAAAATGTTTACATATAAAACATATAACATTAGAGTTATTGGCTCATCTTATTTCTTTAAAACTATGTACACATATCGGTGCCTACAAAATCAGGGCACCATAAGTTAAAACCAGTGCTTTGTAATATTTGTTTGAAATTTTATTGCAGTGCAACAGTAGATCAGTGGTTTACCCTAAAGCATTGCCTTCTTTCAACCTTATACAGCTTTGTTAGGATGTGTACACTGTTTGTAAGGCACTAATTTAAAATGTCTAACCAAACAAGGTCTAACATCCACCCTGTGTTCGGGAATTTGATTTTGTTTAACAATACACTCCAGTGTTAATTTTAAATTCCAGGAAATGTCCCACCCCATCTCTTGAGATAATGTAGCTGATATACTCCATTAGACAGCTTCTCATGTGAAATGTGTTGATTTTGTTTGGAAGATTGTAGTATTTAGGCTTCATCTTTCTGTTGTGGTTTTGCATTTGTGTGTGAATGCAGTGCATGCTTTATTTAGCAATCCATTTAACAATATTTTTCTTGTATCCTTTTAATTGTTCAAGCCCTAAAGTTATCTATTCACCCCTGCCTCTGCAGTCTTAGGGGGATTATATTGGGGGATGGGGGGATTATATCCCTTACTTCTAAAGTGACACAATCTTCCAGTGTCCTTAACTTTAATAATTAATTTAAAAAAAATCACTTGGCAATGTACTGGAAGATAAAGCACAATTAGGGAGTGGGTATCTTAAAAAAACTGGACAAGTAGACACCCTGGACAAATATAAATTCATATGATCATCCGAAGGTGTGTATCATGTTAAGAATGAAGTCAAACCCCACAGTACAGGTTTCTCAACAGGTTTGGCAAGAACACCAATTTCACTGTTCTATTCAGGACAAAACAAACTTAATGGTTTGTCCTGCTGTCAGTCAGCTCTTAGGACAATGGACTAAACTGCCTGTGTTTAAGAAAGCCATTGTTTAAACTCTCACAGTGCAGTATATCACACTGAACTGTGCTGTGTGTAACTCCTGTGAGGAACATTATCTTCCTAGAGAAGGGAATATTCGTTCAGGTGATCATTTGGGCCACCTTGTGTCACCTTACTCTACAATTGCTAATGAATAGTTCTTAAAAAAGAAACAAACTGTGTGAATACTTCTATAGTCTTCACATGTAAAGAAGGAATTGTACTTCAACTTGCATTAAAAAGGAGTTCCATTACACTGGACTAAAACAAGAAAAGCCCACCTGTGTCCGCTGTGTACTGGAATTTACAAAAATCTCTGGGTTTCACCCTAAGCACACACCGATACCAGCACTCCTTTCAAGTCCTCACCCAGATGAGGGATCCTGACAATCTGACATACAATTATCCATGATCAGCTTTCACGGATTGTCGAGACAGAGCTTCCTCTGTTATTCAAAAGCCCATTGATGTCATTTCATGAGAGGTCCACATTTTCATACTCTCCGTGATCCGAGTCGCCGAGGTCGATGCCTGGCACCAGGTTATAGTATTCAGTTGACTGGGTGAGGTAGAGCTTCTCCCTGTCATTGGAGTCCTTCAGCACCTCAGTCACACTCACAGTTTCCAGGTCTGGTCTGCTGTCCCCCAGGTGCTCCGTGGCCTCCTGAGACTCTAGGCTGGAGGACATGATGATGTTTTCAGACGGCGGCTGCACCAGTGAATCCACGGAGCCCAGTTTGATCTCCACTTCCTCATAAAGGTCCCGGTTGCTGCCAAGCAAGGCAGTAGAGGGCCTGAACATCAGCTGGTTCTTGAGGAGAATGTTCTTCTCCCTGTCCCTGGGCAGAGCCACCTCGCAGGGCTTATAGTGGTGGCGCCGGTCCATCATTCCATCAGAGCCATTTCGGTCCACCGTGGACAGGTGGGAGGCCCGCTTGGCCAGGTCAAAGGTGCCTTCCTTTCTCTTCCTTTTTCTGCCACAGCACCAGCACAATACCAGGGCTAACACTAAAGTCAAGGGCAGCAGAATGAAGAGGGCCGTCAGCCCCTTAGACCGGCAAACCTCTGTCTTCTTGATAGACCACACGCTCTTGCCATACAGGTGCTCAGGAGAGGCGCAAGTTAGGTTTGTGATCAACCATCTCCAGTCACTAGCATTAACTCTTTGTGGTTTATTGGACTCCTGCAGAAGCTCAATGAGGTCGCATGTGCAATCCAAAGAGTTGTTGGAAAGCTCCAGTCTCTGCAGCCCTGGTTTGAAGATGCTGAGGGGCAGACTGGATAAGTGATTGAAGTCAAGATGCAACTCCTCTAGGTGATGGGACTCTTGCAGAAAATTACCTGGCAGTTTCTGCAACTTGTTGTCCTGCAGGTGAAGGACCCTCAGGTTTGGGGTGTTGGCCAAGAAGTTCTCAGGCAGCTTCTTTAACTTGTTGTGGTCCAGGTAAAGTTCCTGAAGAAGTCCAACTGGGCCACTGACATCATAGATCTCGGTGATGCTACAAGCAGAAAGGTCCAGTATCCTCAGGGTCTTCGATTTAGAAAACATGCTCCATGGTATACGATCAAAGGAAGACCTGGAGTAATTTAAGCAACACTTTCCAGAAGGCAGCTCTTGGGGAAATGTATCTTCAACAGTTGCTTGCGGACACTCACACCTGTCTGGTTCGCCCTCCACCACAGTGAGGACCCACAGCACCAGGAGAACCCCAAGGACTGTTGTCCTCCACAAATGGCCTATGGAGAAATAAAGAATATTAATTAAAAAATGCTTCTTAAAAACATAACCACAGATTTATGAATATGACAGTTTATGCACTTTGAATTAGTCTGAATTAGTTTAAATTGAATTAGTTTGTCTGAAGACTTTTTAGCATTTGCACAGATTCAGAACACTATTTCTGGTGTAAACTAATACATAATAGGTGTTAATTCATTATTGTAAACACTTAACTGTCTAAATTATCACTTTTTACATAATACAGGAATTTCATAAAGAATATCGAAATGTATCTTGGAGAAATTAAATATATATCCTTTAATTGTACTTCAGTTTGTTCTGTAGCCTTAATAAAGGATACAGTGAGGGAAAAAAGTATTTGATCCCCTGCTGATTTTGTACGTTTGCCCACTGACAAAGAAATGATCAGTCTATAATTTTAATGGTAGGTGTATTTTAACAGTGAGAGACAGAATAACAACAAAAAAATCCAGAAAAACGCATTTCAAAAAAGTTATAAATTGATTTGCATGTGAAAGAGGGAAATAAGTATTTGACCCCTTCGACTTAGTACTTGGTGGCAAAACCCTTGTTGGCAATCACAGAGGTCAGACGTTTCTTGTAGTTGGCCACCAGGTTTGCACACATCTCAGGAGGGATTTTGTCCCACTCCTCTTTGCAGATCCTCTCCAAGTCATTAAGGTTTCGAGGCTGACGTTTAGCAACTCGAACCTTCAGCTCCCTCCACAGATTTTCTATGGGATTAAGGTCTGGAGACTGGCTAGGCCACTCCAGGACCTTAATGTGCTTCTTCTTGAGCCACTCCTTTGTTGCCTTGGCTCTGTGTTTTGGGTCATTGTCATGCTGGAATACCCATCCACGACCCATTTTCAATGCCCTGGCTGAGGGAAGGAGGTTCTCACCCAAGATTTGACGGTACATGGCCCCGTCCATCGTCCCTTTGATGCGGTGCAGTTGTCCTGTCCCCTTAGCAGAAAAACACCCCCAAAGCATAATGTTTCCACCTCCATGTTTGACGGTGGGGATGGTGTTCTTGGGGTCATTCCTCCTCCTCCAAACACGGCGAGTTGAGTTGATGCCAAAGAGCTCGATTTTGGTCTCATCTGACCACAACACTTTCACCCAGTTCTCCTCTGAATCATTCAGATGTTCATTGGCAAACTTCAGACGGGCCTGTACATGTGCTTTCTTGAGCAGGGGGACCTTGCAGGCGCTGCAGGATTTCAGTCCTTCACGGCGTAGTGTGTTACCAATTGTTTTCTTGGTGACTATGGTCCTGGCTGCCTTGAGATCATTAACAAGATCCTCCCGTGTAGTTCTGGGCTGATCCCTCACCGTTCTCATTATCATTGAAACTCCACGAGGCTGAATCTTGCATGGAGCCCCAGACCGAGGGAGACTGACAGTTATTTTGTGTTTCTTCCATTTGCGAATAATCGCCCCAACTGTTGTCACCTTCTCACCAAGCTGCTTGGCGATGGTCTTGTAGCCCATTCCAGCCTTGTGTAGGTCTACAATCTTGTCCCTGACATCCTTGGACAGCTCTTTGGTCTTGGCCATGGTGGAGAGTTTGGAATCTGATTGATTGATTGCTTCTGTGGACAGGTGTCTTTTATACAGGTAACGAGCTGAGATTAGGAGCAGTCCCTTTAAGAGAGTGCTCCTAATCTCAGCTCGTTACCTGTATAAAAGATACCTGGGAGCCAGAAATCTTGCTGATTGATAGGGGATCAAATACTTATTTCCCTCATTAACATGCAAATCAATTTATAACTTTTTTGAAATGCGTTTTTCTGGATTTTTTTGTTGTTATTCTGTCTCTAACTGTTAAAATACACCTACCATTAAAATTATAGACTGATCATTTCTTTGTCAGTGGGCAAACGTACAAAATCAGCAGGGGATCAAATACTTTTTTCCCTCACTGTATATATTACTTGTAAACTGTTAAGGAAACAGTAATAATTTAAATTATTTTTAATAAATGCAGTTTAACACATCATTTACAATGTGGATGGATATATTTAAGCCCTTCTGGAAAACTGAAAGCTGAAAGTAACTGATTATATTTTTATATATTTTCTTTTTTTTTTAAGTTGTTACTTGGTTGTTTGCCAAACACGCCATCTGTGGAGCGTAATTCACATAGTTACTAGAGGATATTGCACTATTTAATTCTTAACAGGATAAGAATTACATCAATATTACATTTTTGTCTATTCAATAATTATTATACCATTTGTTGTTGTTATGAATGTGTTTGGGTACAGGATACAGTAATGGTCTAGCAAATGATTTTCTGCAGACTTGTAAGTGGAATCTCAATCTGCGTCTCTCTGGTTACTGATATTTCATTCTGCAGCTTGTTGTGCTTTAGAAGACACACAATGGCACGACTGCACCTTGACAATTACCAGGTGATCTGAAGGTGTAAACATCTGTCATCCCTAGCAACTGAGCGCCAGTGTACAATCTATTACGGCCTGACCGGGGGTTGACATGGGAACTGCTATGGCTTGGGCCCCCGAGTCCCTCGCCTGATTTGACGGAGCCTCACTGAGCAGAGGAAATCCTACCCTGGGAGAGAACAATGCTGTCTAAGACCGGGCCAGCGCTGCCCAGGTCCAGTGTGGCGGAGGGGAATGAGAGACACAGTGAAGTGTGCAGAGCTCCCTGTGTCTGTACTTGAATGCACGGCAGAGGTATAGGTCCTGATCACAGTCCGTTTGAAATGGTGATATAATGGGAGAAACGTGTTTCGTTTGCGAGTACAGCACCATTCCCTCCACTTCGGTGGCCATGACTTCACATTTCCTCACCATAAACAGCAGCCGAGCTCTAACTCCCGTCTCACAGCAGGGGGGGAATAATGCTACCGTGCGACAGCTCAGAGGAACGCAAGCACTTCTGTAACTTAGCTCAAATTCGAAATAGTTGTGGTTTTGACTGATTCTACAGAAGTACGTTTATTTCCAGTTCGGACTGGAACAGCTGGGGACGGTCTGTTCTTGAAGGAGGAGCTGTAGCAGAACGAAGTTCAAATTCAGTAGATATTCAGTGATTAAAAGAGCTAGAGCTTTGCTAATTGCTCAGGTGCACTGCGACTTTAAGTGTAGTTAATGGGAGGTGGTTTTCACTTGTCACTATAAAACATAACAAATAGGACTTGGTTTCCAGGGATACCAGATAAACAGGGCTGATTACTCCCTTCCTCTTAATAGGACCTAAAGGGCACAAGGAAACAGAATTCAAACAAAAGCCCTGACTAATAATGCGTTATTGAACAGATTAATTAATACCTGTACTGGTTTTATATCGTTAAAAGTAGTGCTCTAATAAGTGACATAGCAGATGACCTTTTGTGAGATGAAAATCATAATTTTGTAATAAAACTTTTAAATCAGACATTGAAGTCTCCATCCCTGAACAAAACACAAAAAATATGGCATGTGAAGTGATTCCCATGAACTCTGTAATGTAAACAGCAGCCACGTCTCTGGGGTAATTATAAATGGCAGGCCACAATACCCTGGAGGCTTTCTGTACCTCACTTAACTGGAAGGGACTGAATGAAAATACTCCCTACTCCTGCTCTCTTTCCTTCAGTGTTATTTTTCCTTTAAAGGTAAAAATGATATGGTACATGACAAACCAAGAAACTTGAGAGTTATATATATCAGTGCAGAATACAGAAGAATACTTTACATGTATGCTGTTCTTAACTGAATGACAAGAATTAAGTTAACTACTGTTTATAGTTTGTAGTCAGGCTTTGTTTGGGATCCTGTGATATTTAAAGTTGATTTTGTGCCTTTCCTTTCTTTGTTTTGTCTCCTTAAATACAACACTAAATGTAGTCTGCGGCTAAAGAAAACAGTGGTGTAAAAAAGACCCACCATCATCCATGGCTTACTGTCAAAGATTTCTAGACTAGAGAAAAAATGAGAGGGTTTGGTTTTAGTGCCTTAGCCAAGGATTTCACGTCACCTACCGAGCCCCTGTAATCAGCCTCACCGAGTCATCCAGTGAAGGTTAGGTGTTACTCAGGAAGAGTGTGTGCTTTTATCGATGAAGAACAAATTCAATGTATGCATCCCTGTTTATAAATGTGATTCACATAATATGTACACCTGGTTATCTTCATTGAGCTAAACTAGCACATGATCACCTGATAGACTGGCTGATAAAATATGAATTTCAGATGAACACCTCTTGCCAACATGAAAACAATGGAAATTAAATGTTATAATAATATTATAATAGAATAATGTCATCATATTATAATAGTAAAATATTAATTTCAGATTTTCTAAAATACTATATAGATAAATATATTATAGGTAACTACCTTTTTACAATAAACTTTTGACAAATATCCTCTTATGCTGTAAGTTTAAAAATGCATTGGTTGTATATATTAGTGCTTCTGCTTGAGCTGTCTTCAAAGTAGGCGCTGTATTTAAAAATCACAGGAGAGAGGTTAAATGCAAATTGCCAGTAGTGTGTGGGAAGTGGCCTTCATGCTCTTTCTCAGGAGGCGACTAATTTGCTTAGTTACTGTACTGCAGAGTTGTCATGCACTGCTAATTAGTGTCAGGGTACAAGTATCTGACAAACACAAGTGCCTCTGTAACTAACTCAATACTGGAGAAGTGAGACAGACCAGAGTAACATCCTTCTTCTGGTGTGCCTTCATACTTCTGTAGCTTCAATAAAATAGTGGAGTCTAGTTTTCACATGCATCTAGGGAAATATGATTTGGCTATTCTCATATGTGGAAGGACATCATATTGGCCAGCTGCTGGTTATTAATAAAAACAAGTTATAGGAGACAAAACCGTCCTATATGTTGTCCTATCAGTGCTGGCACTTTTTCTAAACTTACTGTGCCCACGATTTAGCTTTGGGAAGAGAAGTGTGAAAATCAATCTCTACTGTCTTGCACTTCACAGCAAGGACACATTAGGAAGAAGTCGGATTAGCCATTTGCAAATACACCCTAGAGATGATCTCACTCCGCAACTATGCGCAGTTTTAGAGATTTTTCTTTCTGTTTTGTATTGCATCGTTGACACTAAGTTTAGTTTACTTAAGTGCTTTTTCCGATGGCTGTTTCTGAGTTTCTGCTTTCGGTATTAGCCTATATCCCTGTGTGGGTGCCATGGCAGTCTGTTTAAAGCCTGGCCCCTCCCTGCACGGTTACAGTCTTGGTTATCATGTTATAAAGGGCAGCTTGAACAACAGATAACATGGGGGATGACCATTGAAAATGAATGAATCTTGTTCAAATGCGGATGCAGACTGGGCTCTATTCTTTGACAGTAACAATGGGTCTCTTCATGCATGATCATTTCATTTTCATTTGCACAGACAGAAAAGTGAAACGGGAGCGGGATGCAAAGTAACGTATGCAAAGCGTGCTACTGTATTAACTGTTGTGTTCCAACATGCCAAATAACTTGTATATTAAGTAACACTTTTAATCTGAAATAAATCAAATGTCGAGTGAGGAATTTACGCAGGAGAAAAACGAGCAATCCGCATCAGGGTACATATCATCAGAAAGAGCAGCTTTAAAGATGCAAACATGAGTGTGTGTATATATGAAACGAGTTTAAAAGTAGGGATAATATCACTGCATCACGTCCTTTCTCTATTCCCATTGCAAACTGACAGCTGTAACCCTCCCACAGCTCACAATCAAAGACCTGCAACTCTTTCCTCTCTTTCTGTGGCCGTTCAAAGCGGTTCAGGACAGTGTCCAAGTCTCTGCCTCTTACCCTGTGGAGACATGGCCGTGTCCTGTCCGTCTCGGTCGGTGTGTCCTGGTCCCCAGCCCGGCTCTACAGGCGGCCGTGCGCGGTGTCTCCTCGCCCCGCAGCCCCGCAGCCCATCTCCCGCGGCGCTGGCGGCTCGGCTCGGCTCGGCTCGGCGCCCTCACTCTGGGTGTGTCCGTGTGGCTTTCAAAGGACCAGGAATGTGGAAAGTCGGGCTCTTTAGTAATAGTAACCGTCGTCCCTCAACACAATGCGCACAGGCTGATGTCATGGACACACTTGTAAGCCGAGGACAGTGTAGAGGAGACACCTATGAGGAAACAGGGAGCAGGTTTCGTCCTGTGCGTTTGGTACAGCACTGCCTACTGCAAACGCTGCTGCCAAGTCAAGTCAGTGCCAGGAGAGGAGAAATCTGAGTGAGTCAACAGGATACTCATAAAACACCCCCACCTTAAAAGCGCCATAAAGTACCTGATAACCGTGTGCCACTTTCACATTCAGACCACTAACTTGTTTATTAACTTTCTTTTTCACAGGTGCAATGTTATCAAAATAAAATTATATCAAGGACCCCCTAACTGTCTAATTGAATTGGGAGTAAGTCTTTTAACCTGAAATAAGATTTTCAATATGCGTCCAGTATGTCAAATGTGGTGAAAACCGCAGTTATAGATACTGTAGATATTATTAGCAGTGTTTTGGTGGGCTGTGTATCAGTCTGAGTCTGCGCAGTAGCCCCCTCTAGTCGTTACTTTGTTTCCTCGCAGGTGTGTCTGTAAGTTCTGTATCTCGGTGCCATATATTAGGACTCATGGTCAGTGTCCCAATCATTAAGGAACACTGTCGTCTGACATTTGGACACAATACTAATTTAATACAGTTTTGAATATATTGAATCAATGGATTGATAAGTGTGCCCTATTTATCAGCAATACATGATCGATTTCATTATGCCAAACACTGACGTATGAGTCTTCATGTTTTACTGCTTATTGAAGAATATCTCCATCCTTGGTTCACAACAGCTAGTGATGTGTTTTGTTTTTCATTTGGTCCACAAGGTGGCAGTCAAAGAATAACCCAGTGTATAAGTCAATGTGATGAATTGCAGATGGTTGTAAAGAATTGGGTAATTGAGGGATTTTCTTTTCCCAGGATTCTTCCCTGTTAGAATTCGAGTTTGTCATTAACCGCTTCTACTGATGTACCTCAGAGCCCAAATTACACATTAAATAGCAATTCATGGTATCCAGTTTTGCAGATCTGGGTTGGCATATGGTAGTTCACACACACACACACATATATATATATATATATATACACCAATCAGCCATAACATTATGCCCACTGACAGGTGAAGTGAATAACACTGATAATCGCGTTATCATGGCACCTGTCAGTGGGTGGGATATATTACGCAGCAAGTGAACATTTTGTCCTCAAAGTTGATGTGTTAGAAGCAGGAAAAATGGGCAGCGTAAGGATCTGAGCGACTTTGACACGGGCCACATTGTGATGGCTAGACGACTGGGTCAGAGTATCTCCAAAACTGCAGCTCTTGTGGGGTGTTCCCGGTCTGCAGTGCTCAGTATCTATCAAAAGTGGTCCAAGGAAGGAAAAGCGGTGAACAAAGTAACCGTCTTTGATCGTAACACGCATATCACACCAATACACTGCAAAACTGCAGTCGCACTGCGAAAAAAAAAACATCACTTTCAGTAGCGTTTGCAGGTCCCAACAGATTGCAAACTTGGGCAATCGCAACCACACTGCAGTCTCTGTATCACAACTACAGTGTCCGAACCACTAACTGTTGTGGAAACCTGTCTGCACATGACCTCACCACTCCTCCCAGGCTCACTGATGCACGTGGGGAGGGAAGGCTGGCCCGTGTGGTCCGATCCAACAGACGAGCTACTGTAGCTCAAATTGCTGAAAAAGTGAATGCTGGTTCTGATAGAAAGGTGTCAGAACACACAGTGCATCACAGTTTGTTGCGTATGGGGCTGCGTAGCCGCAGACCAGTCAGGGTGCCCGTGCTGACCCCTGTCCACTGCCGAAAGCGCCTACAATGGGCACGTGAGCATCAGAACTGGACCACGGAGCAATGGAAGAAGGTGGCCTGGTCTGATGAATCACGAGTTCAAGGTGCTGACTTGGCCTCCAAATTCCCCAGATCTCAATCCAATCGAGCATCTGTGGGATGTGCTGGACAAACCAGTCCGATCCATGGAGGCCCCACCTTGCAACTTACAGGACTTAAAGGATCTGCTGCTAACGTCTTGGTGCCAGATACCACAGCACACCTTCAGAGGTCTAGTGGAGTCCATGCCTCGACGGGTCAGGGCTGTTTTGGCGGCAAAAGGGGGACCTACACAATATTAGGCAGGTGGTCATGATGTTATGGCTGATTGGTGTATATTAAGACCATCAAGACACAGACACAATTCAGATCTGATCAGTCAAGGAGACACAAACTCTTTATGGCAAATTTTGAAGAAGTGTTTAAGGCTTTAGACTGGGAAGAAAAAGGTATCAAGATAAACAGAGCTTGCTTGAACACTTTATGATTTGATGATGACATTGTCAAAAATACCTGAAGACCTGCAGCTTCAAATTCAAGAACTATCTGCCTGAACAGAAAAGTATTTGATAATTGCAAACTACCAGTGCTCACTTGTATATAGATGCCTTTAAAAGAAAATACTAACAGAAATGATCATTTTGATTAAGTGCCCTTGGGTTCAGTCAACAGAGTGAAATGTGTGTTAGCTGGGCAAGCCAGAGGTAATTGTGCCGACCTGCAGAGAGAAGTGTCCCACTCGGCGCTCAGCTCTGGTAAGTGCCCCGAGATACAACATGTAGCACCGATTGCCTGGAATACACGTCTAAAACACCAATATACATAAATTCCTTAACTATTGCAAATGCCCTAGTGAAAACAACATTGTTCAGACATATTTAATAGACCACATTAGTCAGATATTCAATACATTATACTATACAACATCAAACTAAGAATCTGAATAATTGTCCATGTAAATAATGAATTCCAATATCAAGATTCAATCAGTGTTATTTACCAAAGGCATTTTATATTTGTTCTTTTACTGCATTTGCATTGGACAGCAGACAATCAAATCTGAAAGGCAAATTAAAAACCTGATTGTGTACAGTTCATTGAGCTTCATTTCTATGTACTTGAAAGCATCAAAATAAGAGGAATATTCTCCAAAGATCTGAAATACCATTACTTTTTCTCATGAAAATATCTGAAGGATATGCAATCAACTTAAAGACTTCAAATGATTTTCCTTTCTCATTAGGGATTTAAAAAATATTGAAATGCTCTAAAAAAAACTAAATAAAAACAAGAAACATCTGCATGTGTAATTAAATAGCATGGACGCAAACTTTAATCTTAAGTCTCTGTATACAAACAGTGGACTTCTGAGTGTATACATTGTGACATTTAAAAATGTCTCAATCTCTTTCAGTTATCTAAAAATTAAATGCATCTGATATTTTCCAACCGCACAATGTTTATTTTATACAGAAAAACCAACATAAAACCCCACCCATTCTTTTCTCTCTCTCTCTCAATGCATTTTTTTCTTTAGTGAAGGGTTTAGAAGGAAATATAATTGTTTTACAAATATGATTTGTAGTATTTGATTTGAAGGAGAATTAGTTGAAGAAAAATTTGATACAATGTTTCCATTTTATGTGTTTATTTAAATAGGAGCTTTTAAACGTGTATGAGAGTGAGTGACAGACATTTTGTAAAATCTGTAATTGTGAGCATTTTGAATAACTTTTCAGGCATTTCACAAAATGACTGATTGTGGAGAAATGACACAATTTGGCTGTTTTATGTGGCCATTTAATCAATTGCAAAACATTTTTAAGGCATGTTGTGAAATGACTGCAATTCTAAATATCCTTTTAAACTATTTGACTGACAGAACCTGTCATTTATGTGTCAAGATTACACGATGTTTCAAGATCTCAACTGCTTAGAATATCTCCTGCATTTCTATTGGTCTGGAATATTAGATGATTATAAGGTTTGTAGTAGGAGAATGAATCTCATAGCAGAGGGTAGATAGTAGGTATCCCTTATGGTATGTACATTCTTGAATGTAATTATATTTCGTTACATTAACATCTATACATAGCAAGATTTGCTCATGAAAAACAATGAATATGCTCTTGAAGTAATATTAAATAAATGAATGCCATAATACAAATATTTTAGCACACTTATTTTATGCATTATTTTAACATTAGTTATATTTCAGCCTAAAATGCACTCTGAGTGTTCTTTTCCTTGTGGCATAATTTACTTTTTGTGATTACAAACATGATATTGATGTGTGGAAACATAGCACAAGTTATAAATTAAATCTGAGACAGGGAAGCTATGGAAGGGAATGAATAGGGATAAGCTTGTGTCACTCTCTGAGGCTGTTCTCCATTGTTCTCAGGTACAGGTCAAAGTTTTTGTAAAATGTAGCTGCAATGGACCACAGAGAAGTAAAACAAACATACCTACATGATAGTACAAAGTGTGATAGCTGATGTCACAATAGCTTCAACAGTGAAAACAGGTCCTATGTGTAATACTATATAATGCCTGAAAGGTTTAGGTGTTTTGTGAAATGCCTGATTGCACAACATATATAAGATATAATTGTAGTTATAACTTATTATTTCCTTTAACTGGTAAAAGTACTTAAACTGGGAAAAATCCAAATATAAATTAATCAACCTACATTTTCCTTAGAACGCTGGAGTCAGTGTTTTATCAGAGGATATAATTATGTTTGTGTGCACTGATGTTATGACATCTGTATCTGTGTACAATGTCAAATCTTAATTAAAATCATACTTTCATACTTACACTAAGTGCTTCACATAACTGGCTTGTTTTAATCACAACTCATTTCATATGGCCACTGCAGACTAATTGTGATTGTTGTTTTCTATTCTGAAACTGATGTTTACAGTTAAAAATGTTTTAATGGAAAGGAGCATATTGTATCTGTTTATCTGTTTTATTATTTAAATCAAACCTTATTTTAAGACAATTGCACAATACTGCTCTTTTAAATTGGTAACAAACCAACTTTCAATCCTTCAGAGCATATCATTTACAAGAAAACAACAAACCACTAGAGGGCAGTGTTGCTCAAGAATGGGATATTAATTCATCCCTACAGTATCTTAAGTTTCTACGAATGCATCCCCAGTTACTGCCCTAGTGTGCATTTCTTCTCGGGTTTCTTTCCCAATAGAGAGTACTAAAGTGCTCATGCTGTACTGAACGATAATAAACCAGAATAAAGTGGTATTAGCTGTTGTGTAATCCCCTTTTCATTGTTCTAGCCTCAGCCAAAACTA
The DNA here is from genome assembly GCF_036373705.1 of Amia ocellicauda. Taxonomy (NCBI): domain Eukaryota; kingdom Metazoa; phylum Chordata; class Actinopteri; order Amiiformes; family Amiidae; genus Amia; species Amia ocellicauda. The sequence continues at coordinate 16,516,362 of NC_089868.1, read as the reverse complement.
TTCACTCTCTCCTATCTAGGTTGCACCACAGTTATATTATTATAATTGAAAACTGTAGGTGCTGTGAAACTCATTCATAAACACAGGATTGATACCCACACTTCTTGCATGTATTCCCATATATAATAAGATCACAGAGTACGTTCAGCCACTGGCTACATTGTTGAATGGTAATTTATTTCTTAAAAACTTGAAAATATATGAACAATTTAGAATAACTGCTTTAAACAAACTGTACATTTTATACATTTGATCACAGGACTGCTACATTGTGTAAACAGACCAGAGAACTGTTAACAGGGCCAATGGTTTTTGTGTCTTTATCTTTTCTCGCCAAGTTTTAAAAGGCCTTCAAAGCCTACTTCTGCTGTGCAACAATCATTATGCCAAGATGCTACAGTATCTGCGACAGAGAACAAACACTTTCTGTGTCAAAAGCATTGACAAAACATCACAGCAAAATATATTTTCTGAACTTTAAAATATAGGTTGTTCCAAAAAACATAAAAATGCAGACAAGGCAACTGCAACACTGCTGGAGTGTAACATTAATTTAAAAGAACTAGAAATCTGCTCTGGCTAGAATGGGTGGGACCTGCAGGTCTGCGCCCCGTGCCGAGGTCAGACGCGGGTTTCATGTCTCAGTGTACACAGAGGAGATCTGACTCAAACAACGGTCAAATCCGCCTACTTGAAAAAAGACATTCTCCTCGGGGCCGGGGGAAAAGTCCTGTCCATTTCCGGCTGGCAACTCCTGCACCATACTGAAACCTGTGGGAGAATCGGGGACAGAATGGCAGTTTCACTTGCAGATTCATAAACTTTTATTTCAGGTTAAGGCTGCTGTCAATACTGACCATCTTGGGAATTACAGTTCTAGAAAGACAAGATTGAATCACCCCGACAAAGGCAACACATGTTATGTTGTTTTCTTAACCTAAGTCTCGGATCATCTTTGGTCTTATTTAAACCAGATTTGCGCTTTGTTTTTCTTTAAAAGGAGAAGTGAGTTACATTGGGTACAGTGCAGTGCAGTATATGTGGACACTACTGCAGTAACTTTTATGTTTTAAATTAACTGCCACGTGCCATTTTCTTTCAAGCCGTATTAAACTACAATCAAGGGTAAAAGACTGCATACACACTTGACACTGAATGGAGCCTGTCTAGTGCATATTGACAGTCTGGTTGTAAATGAGGCGAGTCCAGTCGCTTCACTTCTGAACAGCTGCCCTTGCTTTTCTCTTTTTTTGTGCGTGTGTATTTATTTTTTGTTAGAACTGACGCCCTTTTTTCTGAAGGTAAACGCTGAACAGATTTGTATTGTTTTTCAAATCTATGAATGTCAAAAGATATAAAATATGGTGAATCCACCCTCGGTTTCTTATTTGTTTTTCATAGCAATCATTGGATCAGACTGGTAAAATAGTGTCTTTCATATACAAGCGAATATTTCCTCTTGTTGCCTGAAACAGTTCAGTGGGCTGGCTACAGGCTTATTATTGTTTGGGATCACACAGGTTCTTTTACAAGCTTAGCAGTCATGCTGCACAAAATCCACACAAGACAGCTGGTAGTGAGAGCTGGGAGTCCTTTCATTGACTTCAGTGTGTTGGCGCAGTTTGGTTTCCCTGTAAAGCCCTTTTCTATATTGAGTGATCAGGGTTTGCTAAGAATAGCGCTGGTAACTGATACACCGGTTGCTGCACTGTAGAACTTATTTAAAATTTATGGCAATGAGGGCTGAACGTTCAAGCACTGTAGTGTACAATATGTTAAAACACTATCATCAGAGCACAAACATATTTTCACTATCTGGCAGACAGCTAACTTGGAGAGAACGTTAAGAAAAGAGGCTGATCAGATTAACAGATTTAAAGAGAACGAGGACGGACATGGACACAATTATTATATAAAAAAGAAAAGCTGTTGCAGAGTCATTTTAATCTTGTACTTCTGAGTTCAACAGGAGAAACTTAAAAGTGTTTCCGTTTTCGTAAGCAGCTATGAATCCCGTCCAGTTAGACACTGGTTTGAGGTATAGAAACAAATTATATACTTTATAACCAAACCAAACGTTTTTAATTGTGTTTATATTAATGCACTTTGCCTCGAGTGTGAGTAACCGCGATCAGACTCACCGGTGGAGGCCGAGTGTGTGGAGGTCATGTGATACCCATTTTGCCGATGAGGATTAAAGCAATGGGAGTCCCCGGATAAATGCGCGTCACTGACAGATTGTTCCATTCTGTAATTGTCTCCGTAATGGAAGCAACTCTGAAAGCTGCCTTGGTAACCTGCAGAGAGAGATAAAGAGAGAGAGGGGGAGAGAGGGACAAAAACAACAGAAAAGCCTAATTTAATTACTTTTATTGGATTTGGAAACCCCAACTATAACAATAACAATGTGGACTACAGTTAATTGCTTTAACATTTTCAAATATTTACATCTAACAAAAGTGTGTCATTTTTGAAGTAATGCCCAGTCTCCTGCCTACAGGTTTTGATGTATGATAGCTCATAGAGGCAACAGTCAGTTATCTACGCTTTTTGACTTGCATTAATAGAACTGCTGGGACGACAAACCGTATTGTGTAAACACGCTTTCTTAACACAATAAAAAAAAAAAAACAGTACTGCAAACTTTCATTTTTTTTTGTGTTCACAGAGTATTTTCTTGTAGAGAGATTTATGTGTAATATTTAACTAGTTTTTAGATGCTAATACAATTATTGTGCTTCCATCTTTGCCTACTTTGGATAACACGTATAAAAATAATAGCGAATAAGCGGAGCTATATAACATAAGTACAACCATAAGGACAACAGTAAACAAACACCCTTTTCTCATTTTCCATAATGGTATTAAAACTGTCCAGTCCATGCTTACACTTGCATCCAAGATCTGCAAACAGTTATTCAACCAGCACTTTATAATGGTACCAGGGGTGACTGAACTGTACTAGAACTGTTTTCCCGTGTTGTTTTTAGTAGATTAAGGGAGGTATGTTTTGTTACATAACAGTGAAACCTGTTTCTTCTAATAGACTGGATTAAAATAAAAAAAATACTTTAAACCGAAATTATAATTTTGTCATTTAGAGACAACATTAATCAAATCCTGTGCATGTATTTATTAAAAAAGGGAAGCGGCTTTTAAAGTGATTAGGGACTGGGGTTTCCTGTGACAATAAACTCAGCTTTTGTAGTCCTTTCAAAGACTATTCTCTATGAATGTTCGACACAATAATAACAGTGAAGAATCTTCCGCTTGTGGTTTTGCCTGCTCTGTTTCACTGACAGTGATCCCAGCTAACCGCTGTCATAAAACTCTATAGCATGTGAGCATTGTGTGTGTATGTTATTGTTATTATTTTATTAACAATTTATTATTGTATTTTCTATGTTATTTCTATTACGAACACAGATGGATATAATCAGAGTAATTACTCCAACCTGTTATTGTTAGCTTGAAGTGCACGTCCATGTCTCGTGTTCGTTGTAAATGTTTGCATATGAAATTACGGGTTAGTTCTGAGCTGTTTGGATAAGAGAAGCGACACAGAACATTTCTCCCACAGTTTGAGCTTCCCCTATGTGGACAAAGAATTGTATTTCTCAGAACGCTCAGCAGACATTTTATCAATAAGTTGAATGTGTCGTCTGTATGAGATTTAAATTTTGCAACTTCTCCTGGCTCTGTACTAACACTTTATAAAACACGAGGGGACTTAACAGCAAATCAAATAAATTGGTCTTTGCATGTCTTTGTTATAACAAAAAACAAACCCCAAAAAAATCTTCCACCAGAAGATTAAAGAGACCTTTGGCAGTGCTAATAAAACTTAAGAAGTGGTTGTAAAATGGATTGTTTCTGTAGTTACTCCCTTTTCAGCTGAATCTCGTTATTTTTCCACAAGGATACAAGATGGCTACAAGATGAAGCCGTTATATTACACCACTGTAACACTTTTTTCATAACCTGTAAAGGAAATAAGCGTGTTTTACATATGGGGGAAGGGGGATAAAAGATGGGGGTGCAGGTAAGTGTGTATGGAACTTTAATCTCAAGGTCTGTATAATACTGTAAAGGAAGATGCACAATTTTGAAGAGACAGATTTAAAGTCAACATAAAAACCCCCTTGATTCGCACCTTCATGGGTAGGCGGGTCATGGAAGTGGGTGTATGCTTTGTGGTGAGAGGAGAGCTGCTGCTCGGGGGGCAGCTGGGCCTGGGAGGACGCAGAGCCGTGCTTCTCCAGTGCTGTGGATGGAGGTGCAGAGTTCTTCATGGGGCTGATTCCCGGAGACAGGAGAGGGGCGGCTAGCCTGCCAGGAACAAGTGACAAACACACGTGAGCTGATGGGCAAAAATGGAAGAGCTCTGACACAAGCTTAGTCACCTTTACGTCTGCCTCCCACAGCTCTCACTATCTCCCCATAAGATCATCATCATCCTCAGACACATACTACTTTCAAATAAATGTGGTTTGAGTTTGGAAAGGAATCAGATGCCATGGCCTGTGTGCTAACTGCAAAACAACATTATAGACCAATATCATTATTGAATTACAACTACAATATTGTAGACCAGTATCCTATCTAGATCAAGACCACTATAATTATTTAATTTAAACTTCAATACAACACAGTAAAGACCACTGTCATTACTGGTTTACAACAATAATATAGCAGCCCACGATTCTTTCACAATGACAACTATTGAATTACAATTATGACAGAGTATAGCACAGGCCACTAGCACCACTACAAAACCATACTTACACATCAGTATTTTTCCCATGAATAAAAGTGAAAGCAGAGATAGTACTGCCAGGTTTAAGTGCTTATTTCTGTCCACCCAATTTGCCTTTACAGTCCACCTCCCAACATACCACAGAACAGCGGTTTACAAACTTGTTCCCACTGAATCCCAGCTATTTGTGGTACAGGCAACATACATTTTATTGTATTTAAAACATACGTTCATTCTAAATTAGATTTAGCTCTAGATTAACTATTATACAGCCTAGTCCACTTTTAGCACTTAATAACAACCACAGAGCAATAATGTCAGACACATATGTCATCTATTCTTCGGATGACAGGGAAGTGGAGATAATCTAACAATGTTGACAGACCAACATTGCCAAAGCTGGCCCATGTCTGGATCTGTGCTCAAGGCAGGCTGCAGCTACATGATTCACTGGGACCAGAGATATACATACGTGGAAACATAGCTCCCCTTTCACATCCACTTTCTTGGGGCTGAACACTAATAACTCCTGCATAGGACCATTACGGTTTATAAATGATACCCTGAACAGACAGAACACGCCAGAGGCTCTGAACACTGTTGACATATTCTTACCACCCAACTATGTTAAAGGTAAAGAGGTTAAGTCAATGTTCCATGTCAATATTAAAAACAAATTTCAAGCCATTACAGTGCTGCCAAATAAAAAATCTCACTATACTGGTTATGACAAGCATTGGTTTCTTCAGAGAAGTGATGAAAGTGAGACGGCAGAGGAGTGGAGTCTAATCTGGGACTGAGACACCCACTCATCCCTCCTATCAACAGCCATCAGCTCCAGCACACTTATAAAGAATGGTTAGTCATCTGTCTTGAACAATGATGGAGACAATACTATCTGCAAATATTTTGGTCAAAACTATTTGATGTCCTTTCATCTTGTGCCTAAAGACAAAGTTTTGAAAGTTTTCTAAGTGACACTGTCATCTAGAGCAACACTTCTAGGAAAATGTTTGCTATGACATAGCTAATAAGGGAATAAGCTTAAAATAATACCTTTATGGTTCCTGAGTACAAAGCCAGAGACTGCCTTTTGAACTTTCTTTGCGATAAGAAATATCTGTCATGACTAATTCTGCAGAATGCCTGTATGTTGACTTTATCTCAACTGCGCAACTGAAACGGTCAACACAGTGAGCTGGTGGGCAATTCCTCATCGAGAGGGCATAAACGAAACAATAATTGAAAATGCTAAACTGGAAAAAAAATGAAAATAATTCACTTAAAGGGGTTTGTATGTTGAGTATAGTTGCTAGTTCCTCCACACAATTTAGCCTCCAACTCTTTCTTTAGATTTTCTTGGGTTATCATTTAGATTCGTGCTGATCTGTAAACACCAATAAACCACTCAGTAGCTCTTCATCTCTGACATTTTACTGGTGCTTGTGGTTTCACTTTCTGTCTATGGTTTCTCAAATTCAGCACAAAACATGTTGAAATCTGTCTATTGCAGTGATCCACATTGTGTCTGTTATTCACTATTAAGATTGTTGTCTCTTCCTTGTGGGTTTTTTTATGACAAAGGGGAAATGTTGAAGAATTTTGAGAATGTAGCTTTTGAAATAAAGCAGCTGATTGCAAACATTATACATTAAAAACAAACTAAAGGCATGTCCTCTAACTCTGCAAAAAGAAAACAGAACTCTTGAAGCAGTGTCAAGAAACAGATTATTTCTATAAATACTACAGAGGGTGAAAAATCACTTACAAATTCCAAAATATTGTCTTTAATTGACATTGGTATAAACACTATATACCAGACAGAACATTTACAAATATTTATACTATTATACATTCCTTACATGGTTAAAAAACAATGATCACCCCCTCCCCCCATCCCCTTGGTGTACATAATAAAAGTGGAATTGTATTGAAGGGCTCTGATGACACAGGGACTTCCAGGCTTAATGGGTTTATTCATGTCACTTGACCTGTGAGATAACATTACAGTCTTTTTTCTCCATTGATAGTTGCAGCTTATTTTTTATAATTGCTTGGAAACCACAGAGGATGTGGCTCATACTTGTTTCTGACTGATACAGTTTCTAAAGGGACTATCATGCTTCTTCAAAGGACTGCCATTGATTTGTTCACCTTCAGCAAAATGGATGTGGTATTATATTAATCGGCTATATTTTCCTTCTTCAAAGGTGAATGCACATCTCAATAAGTGGTTTCTCGGGATAGGAATGGCTGGGGGACGCGGTTAACTATCTATGCATTAAAAAAAAGGTTAATAAAGAAAAGCCTCTGTAAGTAATATATTTAGCAGCTGTTGTGTAGGATTTGAAAGATACTCATGGCTGACATGTTTAAATCAGTTGGAGACAGAACTCTTGAGAAAGACGGCTTCACAATTATTTTGTGTAGAGAAATGCTTTATCTTTTTACTGACCACATCAAAGGACCTTGTTTGCAATTTAAAATTCCATATTTCAGAATAACAAAATAACCCCAAAAAAGGAAAAATCTTGAGTAGTTTCTTAAACAATATTTATTATAACTAACAGATGCCTAATTTAATCAATTGAGCTTGTAGTAAAAGAGCTGGAATTTTATATGGCTGTGCAAATGGCGTGACCTTAGATCTTTTGACATTATTGAAATATTTTCTTTCTACTATTTTCATAATGGATTCCAAGTAGTAAACCTTCTTTTGCATCAAAGTTATTATTATTATTGTTTCCATGGTAACTTGTAGTACATAGTATAAATGAACCAAAAAGAAAAAATATATGAATAAAATCCAGCCCTCAAATACAAGCAAAACAATGACTGACTATATTTTTCCTTTTGTGTAAAACTGGTTCAGATCTGGTTTCTGTAGTCAGTGACAGATTTAAAGCAGATCTGGAGAAAGAAAGCAAAACAAATAAATTCACCATAATTGGTTCTAGGGTGGGTTATCCGCACTAAAGGTTATATCTCGTTCCATAATGTCCTGATAAAAGCGGTGGCAGGGAAAAACAAAGATCAGAAGTATCAGAGTAAACATCCTGTATCATGAAACTGTTTAAGGATGCTCAGCAGAACAAGCAGGTATGTTGTTCAGAGCTACCAAGCGTGGCCGAAGTGTGAATTCACTCCATGGTGCCAGAGAATAGAAGACAGTGGGCGAACTGCAGTCTCTACCTATTTTATGACGTGTCAATGACTCATTCATCCGTAGAAAAACATTTGGCCTTCTTCTTAACAACTGTAAGCAACCGCACTATGCAAACTGAATAATATGCTTTGCAACCATTCCAGCTGTCCTCCTTCTACCAAGTATTCACCACCAAACAAGGTGAAGAAATATACATATTTAAAAATCGAACTAAAACCCTTTTCTTTCACTCTTAATAAATATAACCTCCCTACTAAAATAAGGTCACGTGGCAGTGCTGTGAACACATCGGCGGTTCATGATCCATCAGGACAACACGTATTCACAAACGCTTGCCACTGGTTTCCAAACCTGAAGCCAGCCAGTGTGAAAACCTCATGCTCCCTTTAAAAGCAGCTTTGGGCACAGACTTTACATACAGTGTCAGTATTTCGCTGTAGTCTTCATTCTGACTAAAAGTGAATATTGCTAATCCAGGCTTTGGACGCTGCCCAACGTGTTGCCATGTGTTTCTGTGGAGAGCTGGCCCTCTGGGGAGCTGCTGTCAGCACAAACTCAGGAAACAGTTATACTGTTCATATTTTTACAACTAGCCTCTATATGCAGCTAAAGTGAATCATAAGCTAATCATTGCCAGGTGCCTGCGCCTAGTCTGCAGGAATGAGAAGAATCTTTCATATGCAATATAAATCTTTCAGTGGTATTTACCTTGCTGATCATCTTCATGTTTTACAGTCTTTCCAAAGACTCTGACACGAGTCTTTACTGAGGTCCCCTGTGTGAGACTCAAAGGCCTGCTGAGAACAGGGTCCTCTCAGGGTAATAGCTTTTGAATGAATACGGGGACTTGATGAAATGCCAGCCGCATTGTGAGGGGTGCACATCAGTGACATTATATCACACTCCTAAACCTCACATTACTATCGGACAAATGCAGGAATTCATCCCTCTTATTTGACGAGAGTAATCTTCTAACATCTGGGGTATTTCTGGTGTCTCCAGAAAATCCCCTCTATATTAAATATCATATTTGTAAAGATTTTTTTTTTTAAGCAACTAATACATACCACCTTAAGCAGTACAAACCAGTATAGTGGTTATAATTACATATTAACTAGATCACTTCCATGCTGCATTGCTACAGAGATAAAATTATATTTAACTCTCTTAAGATTTGATCTTATAAACATTTGAGTAGAGTTGGTAGTTTGCCCATATACAGTACACATAGCCAAAACATTTACGTTCCACAAGGTTTCTCTCAATTCACCATACTTTTGGAATACGAAAACGAATAATCTGAGATTTACAGCATGTCCAGAGCTGAAGAAAGTGAAAGTGAGCAATCTGACGTTCTGTTATTTTACGGTCGGAGATCTCTCTCTGAAGGGGGCATTAAACTGAAAAACACCCACAAAAGAGCAGCATGTGCTTATAATTCACCCTGAAAAACAACAAAACATGCATCATAGACTCAGATGTACAGTAATTAAGTTACAACATCCAATGTTCTTGTTTTACAGTTTTCATTAGCTCCCACTATACTTTTCATGAAACACCGCTGACCTAAATCTATAAGTTGAATTCTCCACTTTGAAATGCACAGGCCTCTATGTCACACTGCCCATTCAGAGGTATAATTCGAGAATTCGTTTTGTTCGACTGCACTCTCCAGATTTATGGGTAACAAGAGTTTAGTTCTCTCTCCTCCTCCATCACCTGTGTGTGTTTTGTTGCTTTGGTGCAATGCATCAACATCCTCCACTGCGTGCCTAGATTTAAAACACTGATGAATTGCCCTGGTGTCTTGGCTGAAGTCGGTGGGAATATTTCTTGACATGTCGTATATCTGGTTCTAGTTAGTAAAGTAAAGCCCTTTATGAAAGACCTTGCCTCACTCTGAAAACCCTAGGCACCGTGGAACAGTGGGCTGTATGAAGAACTTGAACATATTAAAGTGGCAGTGAGTTAATGCAGTAGCCTTGTACTTCTGAAGACCAGGTGGAACCCAATCCAGGCTTAAATCAAGGTTCGCTTAGGCACTACTTTCAACTCGTTTAAGCTTTAACAAGCAATTGTCACTCTCCAGTTTATAAATTCCAACTTTAACTTCCAATCGGATAACCTTGCCATCGCAACTCACATTGACATTCAGATTTACACTTAATTCTTGTACTTGTATGGTCTGTAAATCAACACGTTTTGGGTCTACTGAACAGTGTAGTAATATGACTCTAGACCATTACTTTCCCTGTGTTTGATGTTGCTTTTAATGCTGGCTTTGTTTTTTTTTCCCCCATTGCTGTTTGTAATAAACAAAACAACAAACAAGCAAAACAACCAATTACAGACACACTGTTATTGTACACTGTACAGAAGACTAACACAGGCTTAACGATGTGCGCCTGCCAACCAGTTGTGTTTTAGTTGTGTGACAAATCAGGCTATGTATTATAAACTTGGAAGGCCTGCATCATGGACGCTATGCAACTGGTTAGTAATTGAATTAAACAAATCACATACATGTGAGGTTGTTGTTGTTGTTGGCAGTGGTTTGGGCGGGCCATTAGATGGCACTTTTTCCTCTGCGCAACATATTCCAACCCAGTCCCCCACTATGGTGACAGTGCTGTAGCAGAGCGGTCTCTCAGATTGGAGATTAAACTGAACTTCTGCCCACACTGGGGACATTATACATCCCATGGCCATTTCCATAAGGTCAGAGGCATTAACCCTGGTCTCGTGGGCAAATCCAAAACAGACTATATGAGATCTGACTTGTCTAAAGACCCCCAACCTTAATTAGGTTTAAAGTCAGTTTCCTACCTCAGCTATTCTACCCAGGTCTCCCTTGGAAAGGAGATCTTAATCTCAGTGGGACTTCCTGGTTAAACAAAGGTTAAATAAAAGTGGCAGATTCCCTTTGAGCTGGAGAGTGTATATTATTGTAAAGACTGTTGTCTATGATGAGATTTCCTTCTGAACCTGTGTGGCTCAGCTGACAGTCTGATTTACACCCGTGTTTGCATAGGAAAGGGTCAGATATCGTGAGTGACAACGCTGTCTGTGGACTATTTACATTGCATCTGTCCTGTACAGTTTCAAAAAAGAAAAATTTACAACCGGACAGTACGGAGGACATTTTTTATGACTTTACAATCAAAGGGCAGGGCACATGCAGACATTTTCAGAGATGTTTCTCTGGTTCAGCACTGTGTGCAGTCACAGAAGCGTAGAGCAGGAGAGAGCTTCCTGAATGTCTTGTAATGGGAATGTGCCATATACGACATTTTTGTGTAAAACTGTGGACTGATCCACTGCTTTAAATACTACAGATGTGAGGCAAGCAAGTACCAAACTACAAAATCTAAGCCATGACAAAAACTAAACTGCATTTTGAGGCAGTAACTCAGCTTTCTACCTCCAGCCCATTTCCATGATTCCAGATTTTGATGATTAGGCTTACAGATTCCTCAAGGGAATTTGTATTATACTGGTTTCTATGAGGATGTCACCCTTGAAGCTTTGGCAGAACATCCATCACCCCATGTTCTCCTTCATCTAAGTGTGACATCTAAGGACCTCATCATCAATAAAGCACCCTGCTGGCTGCATATCTCTGAGGTCTGAACCAATTAACATTTCATATGAATAAGTCAATGAAGAGTCAAAGACCTCCAGAAGAGAATTAACCAAAGCTATTTGATGTGGCACGTGACTTGTCTATGATTTTGATTTCAGGGTTTGTACCAAAGTCAAAGGCAATCTGCGTGAAGCTGATTTGTTTTACATATCTGACGGTGCTGTCCTTAAACCTTGTACTGCCCTGGGCAAATATAATGGGCAATTTCCTGCCTCTAAATTGCCAGTATAGATTGTATTTTCCAGACTGTTAAACAGACTCCAGAAGCTTGGAAGTTGGAAACTTACGGAGACTGATATTAGTTAATGGACATGAATCAGCAAGGCTACAACATACAATATAGAACTGAACAACACTATGCTGAAATGTCATTATTGTTCATAGAATGAAAGAAGATGTTTTTAAATTAGTATTGTAATTCATACAGCCTAACTCCATTCTAATGATACAGCAGTCACAACATCAGTTAGACTACAGTCTACCAATCCACTTCATCCAAACTCTTCTGAAAGACAAACTCAACAAGGAACATGCATTGGCCATAAAGTCACAAACAAACCCTGCAACATGCATCTCTATACAGTGTATCCAGCAACACTGGGAGGAATTTAATGGAAGGCGCCCTAAGATGATTAGCCAAAAGTGAGGAGTAAAGGCTATGCTGAAGACAAGACACATCTAACCAGCATTTGAGATCTACCAGCATCCAAGATACCACATGACTGAAATGGAGGAAATCTTTTACTTGTTCATGTCTGCAAGAGATTCACAGTTTAAAACCCATTTCAGTCAAAACTGCTTTGACAACTTATTTCATGTCTGGTTCTGACGCATAACTGTCTTGCCCTAACCAAGAATTATACATACGCCTAACATTGAAATATCTATTTTAACTGGCAAATTTTAATATTAGCTTCAGAAATTACACTAGTATTTAATAAGTAAAATTACTATAAATGCTTCATTTCAGCCAGGGTAAACACATTTAGTAATGAGGTCAGATCCTGCTGGTGCATATTCAAGTTAGTTAGATAATTTTGTCAAAATGTTTAAATGTCTTGCTAAACCATTTGGGAAAAACAAGTGCTGCACTGATATTGACTTTGGCAGGGGATACGATACCACAGACTTTAAACATTTAAATCAAATGCTGGATCTTCAGGCAAATGTAAGTAGACATTTTGTACCCAGCTTGTTGTAGGTCCTGGCAGAGTACATTTTCTGATTAGCCAGTGAAGCGGACATTTTTCTCTCCCCCAAATCAGGCACATCGTTTCAATGTAATTCACAAATAAAAACACAGCAAATTCACTTCAACTGGTGTTGTCATCATATTTTTCCCCCTTATAGGCTCCAACTGCAAATTCTTTTAAGTCTCTGAAAAGCGGAGTGCTGAAAAGTACATGGTGAATGACAGCAAGACGAATTGCATTTGGTAGGTTGAAACCCGCATTTCTCAATTTTTCTTTCTTTCTCGCTTTTTTTTTTTCCATTTAGCTATCTTGTTTTTATTTGACCCCTACTGGGGAAATTTAGTTATTCTACAGTTACACACTCCCAATGGTGTTGCACTACATTAATCATCAAACTCAAAGTGCTTCAGGTAATTTCTGTCAGACTTACCACCAATGCAATTAATTTTACCAGGAAATATTTTGATGATAATGTCATATGAGGTTCTATTTTTTATCCCTACTTCCCAGAAGCTTTAATTATGGGAGAACCATAATCGCATGATAGGTTGTAAGAGCTATCTACCTGTGTCAAGTCTTTTGGAAAAGCAATTTAGCCCAGTAAATCAACTGTGCCAAGACAACACGACACCATCTTTAATGTTGAATATATCTCAGCAATACTTTATTTACAGTGGAAAGCTGAATAGTTCAGTGTTTAGCTAGATCAAATGCAGTTTGTGGTTTTCCACTGCCTAGCTGATTCCTTTTTTCTTTAATAGATAAAAGGCATTTTTTTGTGACCATAATAGTATGATGATAATCTTTGGTGATAATAATTTGGTTAGGCTGTATTAGTTCGTCGCCATGAAAAGTTCTGCAGTAAAAGTTTTCTTTTTAGTATTTTGGTTTTAAGGCATTTTTTTAAGTACATACAGTCCTGTTTGTACAACAGGGCATTACTTTGAAAACATGCTTCGCTGACTCTTCAGGGAAAATCACAGCAGCTTTAATGGACAACATGCCTTCAACAAGAAACACAAGCAAGGACATTCTGGTGAAGTTCATGTAATGTTCTTGGTATAACTGCGCTACAGCGATTGGTGGTTGATGGTGGGTAGATACAGTACTTACTTGAATCTGTTACAGATGGTTAGATACACTACCTACCTAATCACTTCCTTGCAAAATACAATTGATAGCCATTCTTATATATATTATTTCAAACCTGGTAGCTGTTACTATGTATGTATGTATCTCCTGCTAACACACACTAGCTCTTTGACCTACTAAAGAAATCAAAAATAAAGCAAAACAAATTAGTCAATCTGACCGTGATGACAAATAGCGAATGTACCGCCCACCTAAAACAAAGCATTTCCACAGTGCACTGAATAAAAACACACACACAGACAGTTTTGAAGAATTTACCAAGGCTTAACCAATGAGAAGACAGGGTTATTACAGAGCAGACATCTGCGCAGCAGTGGGAGGACTGCCGGGGACAGGGAGGTCAGGGAGGCTGACCGCCCTACCATTGACGTCATCAACCTTATCCTCCTACACTAAAGCACCACGACACAGCCCTCGTAGCTCGGCCTCGTGCATCACAAAGGCTGCCTCCTGCATTAAACGCACTCTTATACCCTTGCATTGGAAATGTTGTGGCAGCACTGAGCATGGTCACAATATTTGGGCGTGCTTGCTTTAATGTGGCGGGTGTTCAAAGTCTCTGAAATCGCTACGCTGGAGAGTGAATTTAGCTTTTCAATACACACCCTTCTCTGGTGTTCTCCACAGCAGGCAGAGGTGACAGATGATTGTGTGGGCTGCTGATGCTCCCCTCCAGAGCCGACTGCCTCGAGGACATGTCATGAGTGGGTGGAAGAAGCCCAGATGTGGATCCATTTTGGGGGGCACTGGAGCCAGTGTACATGCCTGAAAGGCAAACAAAGTTAATTCGCAAACTGGTTAAATTAACCAAGAGGACTTCTAGGCTCCTCAGTTACATTTTCTGTTTACCAAATTATGTAATTATCATAGCAACATACTTTTGTTATGACAACAAACCTCGGACCGATCTAATCAGGGGCCTTAAAACAAATGTTGCATGTTTGTGCCACATGCAATTTACAGTCCATTGTTTATATTACACGATGTGTTTAGATTAATTCCATAACCTGTATTAAACTGAAAGTATTGTTGTTCTTTTTTTTTTCTATTTCATTTTCACTGCCTGTTTTTTATTTACACTTTAAAGACTCGATTTCTGAACAAAAAAAACATCTCAGTCCTCAGCAAATGGACCCACAGTGTGCATTAATTACACTATTGAGAAACTCATGCTGTTCTGTGTGCTGGTCGTCATGTTCTGTATGACGTTGACAGTGGGGTGAGATACAATTGGCTGAGTCCCTTTTTACATCCAGTTTACACCAGGTGAGTCTGAGCATATTTAAATGATTAATGACAGCTGTGGTGCATCTTACCTACAGCACTAACTGATGGTGAATAGGATGACTTTTATATTCCCACATTCTGCAGCGGTTTTCACTGCTTTCCAGGACAAAGTGTATTATTCTGTGTGTGTTTCCCAGATACAACTCAAATCCTTGGCGCTACTGTGAGGTAATTGAAATCGCAGTTAAATACTTCTGCAGTACACTGGTACTTCCATTACAACTCATCGGTTATCTACATACACTCGACACACCATAGATCTGTCTTTTGGGAATTTCCTATACAAATAAGATCAAACATATATGTCTGTGCAATTGAAGAAACCGACAGTCTAAAACAGCCCCCACATGATATATAGACGTGCTTTCTCAATACCCATCTTTGTAAGCAGAAAGAAGACTGGAAATGTAACCGAAACACGGCAACAATTAAATATATCCTTTAAAATGGGCCACTACTACCCTGCAATAGAGGGATGCGTCTTTAACCACCTTTAAAATCTCAAGAAGCATAACCACATATCATGGAGGTCAATGTATGGGGTGCACATTAGCATTTATGTTGGAGTGCATCTGTTCAATGGATTTTGCTAATAAAAAAGCAGGACAATTACAAACGAGAGGAGTTGGTTGCTGAGCTTGGTTTATTTTCTTCTGTTGCCTGATACAGAGGTTAGACCTAAAAATACATATTAATCCTTTAATAAAACTGTTCTTCTCAATTCTGTCCATAACTGGTGTTCCAGATTCCTGTGGGAAACCTGTGCGCTGACTGTCCAAATCACTTAGCTGGGAAGGTGCTCCTGTTTCTCTCTCTATCCGACCAGCTGTTTGCCAGTGGAATCGGGGTAATCTGACAGCTTTTTGAAATGGTTACAACTTCGATTCATTACCCAGAAATCATCAATCAAAATCCTAAATGGTTTCCCCTTTAGCCTTAACATCTGTTACTAAAACAGCAACATTTAATGAACAATGCCCATGATTGCAGCAATTTTATAGGTTACTTAAAAAAAAAAAAAAACACACACACACACACACACACACTATGAGAGTCCAGAAAGGGAGGAAAAAAGAAAAAAAGCTTGAGAGACAGAGAGGCACCAAGCTGAAGCCACACTACCCAGAGAGGGTGCCCCGCGTGCGGGCGCACTCCTCCACCAAACTGTTTGGAATAGTTGAGGTTTGTCATTGTGCAACGCCGAGCGCTGCCGAGCGGAGAGAGAGGGATACAGTGGTCCAGTGCCTTATTACTCCTCATGTCATCCCATCCTCCTGCCTGCTGTTTCTGCAACTCGCTGCAGCACAAAGCAACTTTGAAGCAGCACACAAGTGTGGGGGGGGATCTTTATAAATAACATTTTATTTTTTCATTTATTCTGCTTGGCTTCCTTCCCCAACATTTTCAATTTACACTGCAGCGAAAACCTTGGAATCAGTAAATGAAGGCCACGGGAACACAAGACCTCCCCGGGGCAAATGTTTTACACTAAAGTTGTGGCTTCTTTGAAAAAATAAATAAATGTATGATTCTTTTTTTTTTTTCTAATTTCTGAAACAGAATATCAAAAGAGATTTATAAGTAGGAGAAAAATGGTAATGAATAAGGACAACTTCATTAAGCTTTTTAAAGCCCTGAATAAGTAAACACCGTGTTCTCTGTATAATTACAGAGTATCTGCTATGGGCCTAGATTTGAAGAGATGGGGAGTTGAATTGCTACTTTTCTGATCTACGTATACTTGGTCAACTACTTTTTTTTTTTTTTAACATGGCTTTAGCCATCTCAGTTTAAATGTCTTCACCCTTCACTGCCTAGCACAGAATTGGAGAGTCAAAAAGAGAACTGGACTGGAAGTTCCCCTGAAGAGGAATATGGAAAAGCAACCCTGAATAAAAATAAATACAAATGTGTGCGAAGCTTCTGGGTAATGGCTAGTGGAGGTGTCTGTGTTCTTTGTGATGTAAAGTGAGCCTTGTGTTTACCCCCACAGCTGTCCCTTACCTGTGAACATATCCTGGCCCATCACAGGTGACCTGGCACACTTGCCATTGAGGAGGTGCTGAGAGGTGGTGGAGCTGTGGAGGTGCTGCACTGCCAGGCACTCGCTGAGCACGTCTTGGTCCAGATGGGTACAGGGACGCAACTGCCATGCAGGGAAAGAGAGAGAGAGAGGGGGATACAAAGAGGGCAGTCCAATATAAAATTAGTGTGGAAACAAAAGTGTTTAACACATTTGTGGACAGTAACAATAACCTCATGTGAATAAAGCAATTCATGTGCCCCTGTAATGCTTCCCAGTCCAACTATTTATTACAAACCCTTCTAAGTATTAGGAACAGTTTCTATTGAATGTTTTGTGTTTTCTAGATTGTCCATAAATAGATTTAAATAAAAGGAGCGCATTGATCTGACAACAAAACACAAAATGCCCAGTGAAGGCTGTGGGCACAGTACAACCATTGAGTTAAGAAGTCTTTGCATAAGAAGTAAAAAGATTTGCAGCTCTGGGGAATATCAATTTGTTTTTAAGCTAAAGTCTTTCAAAATGCATCAAAATTTTGTGATAGTTTCTGAATTGTCTGTAAAAGTATATAATGCACTTATTATCAAGTTCATAATTACCATCTAGACCAGCAGTTTCACACTGTGGCCCGGCTATTTGTCATAGTTCAATATACTTTAATACCACAATGTGAACTATACAGTCAACACACATTTTACTGCATATAAAACATACATACATGCACAAAGGATGTAAATGCAATACCAATACAGCACACTTGAAGCATTTGGAATTATTATCTTAATGTTTTGATGGATTTTAAAATTGTCTGAATGTGATAGGGTGCAAGAGGAAATATGCCACGGACCAGTACCAAATGTGTTATGGACAGCTGTTTGGAAACCATGGATCTAGACTACTGCAATGTTATTATGCTTACATTTGTAAAGCTTTATGCATAGGCTGGGAAAGAAATAAATGGCAGTTCTTTAAATAAAATAACAAACAAAAAAACTAATGTCTAGTAGGTTCATTTCATACTGCACTGAGCCGTTTCAAGACTTTGATTCTGATTCGGCACATTGAAGTTCTTCATTTTTTGATCGACACAAAATTGCTTTTCCAGCACACTAGAGATTTGTCTCTGAAAATCATCCAGTGAATGTGAGTGGCAAATAAAAAGCTAAGTCTGTCTCTGGATTAAGGATGTACAATTCTTAGAATCATGCATTGTTATGTCATGTCGAAAGTGATAAGTGATCGATAATAAGTTAACTGTCTTTCCTGTTAACTTTTCATCCACACATAGAAAAGATAATATAATTTTCCTTAACAATCCTTCACCTTTACTTCTTCATGTCAGGATTATTAACACTACAAATGCCATAATTAAAAGGAAGTAAAACAAACAGGATAAAGTTGAGGTCTGATTACAGTATGGCCTGTACACCATCAAATACAATAAGCTTTTTTTAAAATCCAGCCCTGCATTTACAAATTATTCTACTCTTCCTCCTGTTTTTAATATTTTCTTTCTGATTAAAAACAGTTCAAGGTTTCTTTTGGCACACAGTTGTTCAAGAGGGTAACTGTGTTCACTGAAAAGAACCACATGACCTGGAGTTTGAATGTGTAAGATTTTAGTAGCACGAAATGTATTGCTTGACTCAGACGTTAGCAGGACCAGTACAGAACATCTCTGGAAGCTAAAGAAAAGGAAACATTTTTTGTTTGCTATTCGTACACACACTGGCATAGTCTACTTATAACGTGTTCCAGTTCATGCCACTCATACAAATGCAGTGGGATTCACAAGCAATAATTCAACAAAATACAGCGTCAATGCTTATCATCTGCATTATGCTCCTGTATAAAAACAATTCTCATTTCTGATCCCCAGGGCAGGGGTTTACAATGCAGTGTTTATGTGAATGGGTGTTTTTCAGTGTTCTGTTCAGGAAATAGATTCACGTTTGTCTCACAATCAGTGTGAACCAAGATTCAGCCATCTATCATTAGTCCTCACTCTACAGGCAATGCCGAGTGTTGGTGGGAAAAGTACTGCAGGTTTTTACATCACCTACTGTACTAGCCTGCATTTTCTCTACGAGGTCTTGACGTGGAGTCATAATATTGGCTCGGACTACTTTTTAATGTTAATATTGTTTTTAATTACAGAGCTTTTGTAAGGTAGGCAGTTGACTCCTGTTTCTAGGTTAAGTTTGTTTAACTGAGTTACTTGGCTTTGTTTGACATTCGTGGACAATGACGTTTTTTTCCTATAAATGTGATGCTTTTTCTGAAATGGGGAAATAAAATGTGTAAACTGGATCAGAACCAAACAAAAGTCTTTAATAAAAATATGTAACAATTCATTGCGACATTTAGCCTTTATTCTTCAGAGGAAATTACTTTCAGAGAGGCCTGATTTTGAACCACAGGCACCCATCTTATTAAAAACATGAGGAAACAGGGATTAACAAAACCAACCTTCCTCCATTTACAGTTTAGAAAGTGGCTGCTGCAGCCAAACATTTGTCACTACGCAATGCTGAGCGCTCTTAGTGGAGCTGACTGCTCCGTGTTCCTGCTGCATTCATAATTGAAACATTACATTATTAGGCATTATCATGACTGCATATCCATCTGCCATGTGTTTAACGCACTGTTGAAATAATCTTTGAGTGCATATGTATGAATGCAGACCTGTTGTTTTCCATTAATTGACAGATGTGCGCTGCTTAAAGTCAGCACTGCCATATTACAATTAAGTGACTTACATAATATTACACGGAAGGACAACATTCAGCAAAGCCATTTACTCTAGGACCATTCTGCTTTTAAGACTATACTAGAATTAAATCCAGGTATATAGTTTGGTGTCCACCATCCCTTTTCCAGGTCACACCAGCAAAGCTTCTTACTTCATCTTCCCATCTCTTATGTGGTCATCTTCCAAGTCTTTTTCCATCTCTTAGGATCCATTCTGAAGATACTTTTTGTTCATCTTTGATCTGTTCTTCTTGTAAAGTGTCTGACCCATTGCCATTTAAACATTTTCACTATTTCAGTGATGCCACATACCTTTGTTTGTTCTGAGATCCATGTATTTGTTTTTCTGTTTTTCCAAGCATGCATCTTTCCATGCTTTTTTGTGTTTTGTCCAATATCAATCTGTATCAATCCCCCACAGCAGAATAATGTAATGTACTCTCTCTTACAAAAGCACAGTGAAGTATCATAAAGCACTGAGATCATGGCAAGCAAGGGACCGAATGGTAAACCATGATACAAACTGGCATAAAACCACGTACTTTTACGTTTACAGCATATTTTATTAAGTAAGTAACTATTTGTAACTTATTTAATTATTAATTAGAGAATTCTAATTAATTTCAAAGAGGTTCTTAGATGTTTTGTTTGAGATTTTTTACAACACATATGGCCCCCAAGGCAGCTTTCACTACAGCTTATTAACAACATGACAAGATCCCATGTGTTTGTGTGCATTGCACAATGTTTGACTACACAGAGAATGACACCACCCTTTTTGGTCAGTAATTCAGCTGAATAATACAATAGGCATTTTCAATTGAAGTTCACAATTAAAGCTTTTGAAATATACTTTAAACATGCATTGTACTTTTCACCATTTGATATATGCAACTACAATTATTTCTACAAAGTCGCAGTCTAAAGTCTAAAAATTATGGAACAGAGCAGAGTAAAATGGGTTAATAATACTATGTGTCAAATTGATAGGATTCGTACAATCTTTCAAATTATATATCACAAAGATGAATAAACAAAATAACAGCTTTATTCTGAGTGTGTGTGGGCCCAATCTGACCTCAAGACAGATACACAGGCTGAGGTTGTACTTTGAGCAAACTCTGACCCACTTGTTTTTTTCTGAGTGAAATATGAAACTGTAATAAGAAATGGAAAATAAAACGCCTGTGTATAACCTCTTAAATAAACATTTGGTGCTGTCAATTCATAATTCTGAAAGAATGGTATTTTAATTGTTTTTTTAAAGGCAAACAAAATAAGTAATTCTTTACACTTGAGAAACAATTGAGGCCTTTGTGTTAATGTTTCACTTTCACATCGCAGCCTGTAATTTGAAGGTCTTTTTCAGTGGTACATATGCTTATTTCAAAACCTCAATCAAAATGCATTTTTATCTTATCAGCTCAGAATAAATATAAAATTATAAAATCATGGATTCAAAGCAGTCTATTCAGTGACTGAATTTAGGGTCAAGACAGAATTACTAAGTTTGAAAACCAAAAGAATGGGAATCCTTTTTTGAGGTTCTATGTCATAAACATATATTGCAGTGTGGTAGATGCAGACGGTACAGGAGTCTCCTCACATATACACACACAATGACCAGTGGTTCAGCTACCTGGTAATAGCTTTTCCCACATGCATGTAGCTGTTGGTTGTTGGAGTTTTCCACACTGAAGCAGCAGACACATAACTGCCAAGATATGGTCCAAGTGTAGTGCAGAGATGTGAAAGGAATAAAATACACTATAAATGTACAAGTGAAACACCTGGACTTTTTCCTTTTTGTTTTGCAGGCTGCCACAGTTTTGACAGATGCCTTACCTTCTTACGCACCTGTTGCTCTTTGGCAGAATGGGCTTTCACATGCTTGCGGAGAGAGCTGGGGTCTGTGTAGCGTTTGGTGCAGCCAGGGATCTGACACGCATATGGTTTCTGTGCAGGAGGAAGAAACACAGAAGAAACAAAAGGGAGAGGTGTAAAAAAAAAAAACTAAAACTGAAACAGATAGAAGACCCTCCCAACCCCATTTATAATATTAAATGTATAGCTGCTCATTCTCTTGAGCATTAAATAGACAGGGGAGTCTTTAAAAATGAAAAATCGTGTTTTACACGATTTACAAAAAAATGTATATAGATGTATGCATATTTACGCACATAGATTGCAAAGTGTTCAAACAACTGACAAGTCTCTCATCTCTGGTGTATTACTTCTTTGGCAATCTCCCAGCAGTACATAATGTTAGTGACAGCACTACTCCTGGAGTGACTCCAAAACTCTCAGAGCACTTACTGCCTCTGAACCTGGAGTCAAGCTGCAAGTAATTAATATGTGTGCTTAACCAATAGATCATTTATAATAAGCGACCGATACAGGGCATAAACCTTTGCGCATGTTAACGTGAGACAAACAGGTTTTAATACAAAAATGGGAACATATGCATGCTTTTATTTAAAGGAATACCAAGATTTTTTTTTTTTTCAGCTGTCCGATAGCATTGTATTTTTCTGTAGCATACATTAAAATCGCAGCTGTTTGCAAGACCAAAAAATGATTTGAGCTGTTTCACTGCATAGAAAAACAATTACAGTCAATTATACAAGAATATTATTTCCCATTTCTTGAGTAAACAATGAGGGTATTGGGTATTAAGGTTCATGTGCTATATAGAGGCTGTTTGGCTTTTTGGATAACAGTTTAGTGCTAGTATTTATTTGTTTTATGCGCAATGTAACAAAGCTGTGTGTGACGCAGGAGAATAGTGTTGAGAACACTTCATGGCCTGACCTCAATCCAACAATTGAGAAATTGTCTTGTCTAAATACACTAGAAACTGGCCTTCAATGCAGAAGGATGGATAGAGTATTAGTGTGTCTCTATGCAAAGGACTGCAATCATCTTTAAGGCCACTGAAAAACATTGTAAACAGCTATCTGTTGTATTTATTATGTTTAATACTCAATAAAACAAAGAGAGTAAACCATTCCCTCATCTTAACACCGACTCTATCACAGTTTCACTGTAAGTCGGCCTGGATGGCCTCTGGCTCATGCAGAATGGAAAGTCACAGACAGTGGATTTTAAATGAACATTTAAGAGCTGTCTCCGGCCCCGGCTGCAGTTTACAGCCAAGAACCATCTGTGCGTCAGTGTACTGCAAAGGGGTTTGGACCTGCACCCGGTATTGAAGTGTGAGCGTACAGGTAAACATGGACTGGAGAGAGGGTTAGCTTTGATTGAGAGAAGTTTATTTTTTAAGGTAACTTCATTTGCCAACATTTTGTGCAGTATGTATTAGCTGGATAATGTGTCTGTGGTGACCATTTTAGGTGGTGACCAACAGTCCTAATGAAAAAATGGCACATGTAGTGTTTTGAGAATTTTAAAGTCAGAAAGAAAAGAAAGAAGCAATACAGAAAGTGTGTCACTACCTTTCGTGACCCTCACAATGAATAGCACAGTTGTATCAGTGGAGTCATCTACACTGACTCAAAGCACACGGAGCATCAACAAACCTCAGTTACAAGTAAAGAATGACAATGCTGATTACGAACACTTCAAGGAGGCCTTTGAGACCTTTGACTTGGTTTATAAATACAATCAGTGTAAGGGTGGCCACAAGAATACACAATATATATATGACAAAGACAATATGTAAAACAATGTTTTGTTAAAATAATGAAAGCGGTGCATTGAATGGAATGAAAAATAGCACAAAGTCAATACCATACCTTTCTGCTGCACACTCACAGAAGGAGAGAAAGACAAGAAGAAGAAGAACAAGAAGAAGAAGAAAGACAGAACAGTTTAATTGAAGAAGTATACATTTCATAGAGAGCATTATTTTAGAATGTAAGATAGAATGCCTTTATGGTCTACATTTACTTCAGTGCACTTTATGATAAAATTACATTTGTCTTTGTTTTCATGCCAAAGTCAAATGTAGTCAAAAGTGAAAAATATAATCCAACATATCTAAAAAATCCTTAATTAAAAACAAAAACTCTCATTATGGCATGCAAACGGACTGAAAACAGACCAAAGCTCTAACATTTACAGCTACATTTGCATTATTTCATTAAAAGTAAGTTGTAGCAGATTTGGAAAGGATACGATTTCTCATTGTTCAAGGTATCTTGTAAGCAAAAAAGCAAGACACATTTCACTCTCATGAAGCAATGAAAAATGCAAAGTCCGGCTGTATTGACTTAGTATTGAGGTGCAACTGATTTCATTAGTCGAACTGTTTGTCAGAAACCTTTATTAGCTGCAATGAAACCCAGACACACAAGACTAAAGGGAAATTAGGGGCTACTCAATAACACAATAAATGCTCATAGCAAGTGACCACCCTCTACCCAGTAATGCCCCCAGCGCTCCCCCCTTTAAGAAAAAGGTGGTCATTAAAGTGAAAATGGATACTGCAGCTTTAATAGGTTTGAATTCCTCATTTTGACTTTTCTGTAAATAAGACATTGTTATTATAGGAGTTCCTGGGTTTGGAAAAAGTGACTGACTAACTCCTCTGACTTGTTTGTTTTTCTAAGCATAATGCGCATTATACATTCCTTAATGCTGGTCTGTCGAAAACACAGAGAGAGAGAAAGAGAGAAATTGTAAGCTGTGTAAAAAATAAATATAATTAAATCCAAAGGGTTCTGCCCCATGAACACTCGGCAAAGCAGGAGTAAAACAAGCTTGACGACCACATTAATACATAGTGATTGCCATTTCTACTTATTAGCTTTATTATTCCTGTCAGTACAGTAGTTCTCACTGGAAAGTCTAATGGTGAAATCTGATAAAGGAGACTTTGGTCTTTTCTCAGTAAGCGTACCGTTACTCGCAGCCAAGATACGGAGCGAGAAGTGAGCCATGGCTTTGCCCGCCGCTTAGCTGAATGAGGGATTGATTTCTTTAGAAACTGGCAATGGAAAGAAATATGCCATTTCTAATATATAAGGTCCTTGGCATGTTCGTTTTCTTCTCTAATTTGAGCGAATACATTATTAATTATCTTCCCATGGAATTACGAAGTCAAATAATATATTCCTGTCAAGCTTGTGCAGGATAATATTCCAAAAATATGTTGTTGTTTTTTTTTCTGTTCTGGAATATCATGACTTCTGTATTACACCTGAGACTGCTACAATATGTAATCCAGTCTACAGTGTTGCTATAATTTGTATTGTTGTAATATTGCTAAGTAGTTCACAGTAACTACACACAATAGAACAGATTCATTTCATGCTAAAATATTTAGCAGCACCCTACATTTACACCTGCTTTTTCCTACTACAAAAACAAAATAACGATGTTGTAAAGTGTCAAATAAATCTTTCAGGATGCTCAAGAGTCCCCATAGGCCCTTTAAAGATTTCATTTTCATGTTGTAATGTTAGGAATTTCATGTTCCTTTCTGACAGTGTTGGAACATAGCATGATGCTAAATACTTAATTCATATGAACCAATGTGCACTTCGGTTAGTATCTCTCTTCAATATAAAGGCAAACATGAATAGAATAAGTATGCATAAATTAACTTATTAAAAAAAAAAAAACTGTCGGAATGTAAGTGTTTAATGGTAACGATTTTGTCAACTGTGTGCATCCTCTAATTGTAATTCAAGGACTGTGCTACAATGTCCCCTTCTGGGCCACACTAATGACCCGCTGTCTCCCCCGATCAAACCTGCCGTCCGTCTCTGTGTGTAGCACCTCATTGTGGCAGTACACAACTGGGTCCTCAGCTTTAATAAAACCAGGCCATAAATCTAACGCCGAATAGGAAGCAGTAGCACTTCAATTTAGTAGACATTAATGACAATATAATTACACCGGAAACCCTTTCAAGTAGACTGTAATACATTACAGCTTCTTAATGCATTTCAAAAGATATTGAAAAGGTATATTGTTAGGTATTGTTTTTGGGGAGGTTTGTTATTAAACTCTGTCTATTCAAATACGTTTACATAACGTAAAAAAATGAAGCACCTAATTACATTAAACATGTCACATTAACAATGATTTGTTACTATTACACCTGGTTTCTAATATATTTTTCTCAGCTGCTTCCAACACAGCCCTGTCTATAGAATAAGCTGCCTGACCAATAGTAATTAATGCATGTGATTGGTCAACAGGATTAGTTACCATGAACAAGTACCTAAGCACCCTGCAGCAGGGTCTTTACAAGCAAGTGAGAGCCGAGTTTCCATGTGCTTACAGTGTCCAGGTGTGTGCGCTGGTGCTTTGCCCGGTCACTGGAGTTGCTGAAAGCTTTCTGGCAGCCCGGGTGCTGGCAGAGGTATGGCTTTTCTCCTGTGTGACTGCGCAGGTGGATCTTGAGGTTCTCGAGCCGTGAAAAAGCCTTGTTGCAGCCTTCAAACTGCAATAAAAGTACCCACACAACACAGAGAGAAAAACATAAATTAGTGGGGAGAAATATTCAATAAACCTGCTCCCGCCACAATGAGCGCAGTGTATGCCGGTGTTGGTCCCACCATAAATCACTGCACGGCACAACATCTGTGCTCAGTCAGGGAGAGAAGACAGATCCTAAGCCATTAATTTAGATTAGCAGCAGAGACAAGTTGTGTCAGATTGGTAGATACACTCTGGAATTAGCACCCTTTTCTCCTTTCCCCTGCTTTTTCCTGCATAAAAAGCAATATCTGCTGTTTGTCACATTTATTAGCCTAACTAAAAGGGTATAATTTCTAAATGAATTCCCAAACATGCATTTGATGGTGCAGCTTTCTCACAATCTGGCTGCCACACACTTTGAACACACACTACAGAGGCGTGTGCACAGGACCACCTCAGGGTGTAATAAAGGATTTAAAAAGAAAAAGGAAAACTTTATGCACAGCGGGTTATGCCTGGTATAACAACTATATTAAAGAGATGCCATTTATAGCCATTCCCCAACACAAAAAATAAATGAAACACTAAATTAAAATCTTGGAAAAATGGCTTGAAACTATAAAATAACAAGTACCTGGGTGATATGTGACAGGAATATGGTTTAGAAAGTTACTGTACAGTTAAAACAATCTATGACGGTATAGTGTTACTGCACAGTGCTCCACCAGAGCATGTTTATTATACCTGGCTATTTTTCACAAGGATATACAGCTGACATCAATTTTGCACCAACGATTGTGAGTGTGAAATTTAATGAAAAGGTACTGTATAAAACGTCTGAAATGTTCAGTTGCAAAGGATAACTGTTTTCAAAGGTTAATGTTAAAATCAGAAATAATCACAGAAATCTCATTTAGATTCCATCAAAAACATAAATATGCTGAACTGCACAGAATGAGGACAAGACTGCTATTTCAGGGAGGCTTGAACATAAAGGAAGGCTATAACTATTTTTGGGTAGAATAAATTGAACTCATCTTGAATGGTAAGAGATGGTGAAATGTATATTATCTATATTATAAATCACATATGAGAAACCAGCCATTCACAGAGCAGCATCTCCAAAACATCTTGTACCTCTTATCTTGCGTATAAATGTCATCCCGTGCAGAGAATTATCAGTTACCAATGCCGTTTCAGGGCACTTAATGCTAGCGGTGCATGTTTTGGACCCAAAAAAATGTAGATGGAGAAAAAATATTTGTGTGTCTTATGCTCACGAGTGATTTATAATAAATTAACAGGTTGTGCGAAGGGTGTCTCTTATTGTAGAAGAGATTTCATTTTGTGAAGTTTGTGCAGCAGTTTTTGAATCAGCTTCACTTTGCTGTCCTCTTGTCAAAACTGCATGAGATTACATCTTACATACAATAAGAGACCAACTTCACACATTCTTTTCACTTATAAAAGGTAAATAGCAGTTAGTGTTGTCATTAATTAACCAAGCTTGTATAATGAGTGAGAGTAAATATAGCAATATAGAAGCAGGGGCAAAACAAACTAATTAGGCTTTCTGGGAGCTATAGCCCCATCTATATAAGATAGACACAATGGACTGACAACAGTGCTTTATACTGCAAGCAGTTTGAGAGGTTTTAATCAAGTAATACTAAAACAAATCTACTGATAAAATATCCAGCCTTTACAAAAAAAACTCCTACAGGTACAATTAAGTCATGCATCAAAACTACTTTAGTCTGTTTGCAAATATTTTCTCTTACAGTGAAAATCACTGATTGTAGACACATGCGTCTCCCATGATCAATGCGGTATGGGAGCACACGCAACTGCACATTTGTAATCACCTCTATTTCCCCCAAAGGGACACAATAATATCTTCAGCTTGTTAAATCTATCAACGACATTTGTTAAAAATTGGGTGAAATCTGGAGCTCAGATGGTTCAGACTATAAGTACACGTTTACAGCCCGTGCTGTTTTCCAGAAGTGACAAGTGAACTGGGCTCTTAAACACAGCTGCCTGGGAATGCTTACAGTCCACAGTCCGTGTCCATTAGTAAGCTATGACAGCATGTGAAATACTTTTCATTCGAGCTGCCTAGTTGTTTTGGTAACATACAATTCCACATTATACTTTGACATAGAGGAGCTACCTCTCCTGCTAACTGCAGATGCAACAAGGAGATAAAATGGTGAACCAATGGGTGCTCACTCTGAACAGGAGATTCATACATGTGAACGTGTCCCTGAAG
This sequence comes from Amia ocellicauda, assembly GCF_036373705.1. NCBI lineage: Eukaryota > Metazoa > Chordata > Actinopteri > Amiiformes > Amiidae > Amia > Amia ocellicauda. The sequence goes on along the minus strand of NC_089868.1, from coordinate 16,487,726 downwards.
AGACCGTTCAGCATGGCTCTTTCATGAGGTTGTACCGTCTGCTCATCAAAGCACCAACGTATGGAGTAGCACCATATGTAATCTATATCCCCATAGTTAATCCTGCTGTACAATTAAGTAGGATGCACGGTGGCTGTAGCGACAGACATCAATACACACATGTATTCAGGTTGCCTCTACGTAACAATGAGTTCTTTGGTCCAGAGCTGAACACATGGTCCTTCCTGTACAATTACTTATCTGTTACACTATCTCAGCTCTCCATCTCCTGCCCTTTATCAACTGATCGTGAGCGAGACACATTGAGCTCAATGCGCCCCGGTTGAGATTCCAGGTTATCTTTGTAGCTTCTGTAGTGAAACCTGACATTGAAATGCTCTCTTCCTTTGTCGGCTGACCTCTACCTGAATCTTCTTTGCCAGCTCCAGTTACATCAGTGCATCACAGTCCTATTCTTCTAAGAGCTTTTTAACCCATTTTTATTCCCTGCTCATCTATGGCTCCTGCATTCAGAGTTTCCCTATAGTTAATACCAGCGTAACTGTAGCTGAAGTGAACTACGGATGGCAAGGTTGACCCGATCAGGGATGCTCTTTAGCAGTAGAGGACGATTCAAATAGGGTTACATGTGTTCCTGTGATTGGGCTTAAAACACTTTTTACTCTCTTTTAAGTCCCTGCCGGCTGGTTATATAATATACTTTAAATTTTGGATTACAAAAAGCCACTACTAGGAATTGTCCTATTTAGCACAAAGATGCCGTGTCAGTCTGGTACAGCAGGGGGTCATTAAATGAAGTCCTGACTGTGAATGATAAATAATCAGCCAATTTAATCCTTGACACCTAAACACCCATCAATTTAAATTTAATGTAATCATACACTTCTACATTCTACATTTCTTTTCTATTTTATGAAGAATATAAAATGTCCGTCTCTCAAACACAGATACGGATATTTGGGGATTTCGAACGTACACCATAAAAAGTTGTGACTGGAATTACAAATACATGGTTCTTGGTCTCAGGGATTCAATTACACAATGCATTTGGGGTTACTCTGGGATAATAACAGACTATAAAAGCATTACTTGTATTTACATTGCATTGTGTTGCCATATGCCCACAGGACCACACACCCATCCAACCAAAAATGAGGTGTGAGTGGTAAGTTTAAAATACTGTTAGTGCAGGAAAAAACGTGACATGCATAAAAAAATCCCACAAAACCATAATTACTGGCCTGCCCGTTTTCCTTAAAAGTAAAAAAAAAAAAAAAAAAAAAAGGGGGGGGGGTTCTGTTTAAAAAATACGAGACGTCTGCTCTGTAAACACAACTTGCTTTACAGTTAGAATAATAAAACTGCTTGAAAGTAAAGAAAGGGAGAACCTAATAAGGCCTCAAAATTGAGGCCATCAATACTGACCTACCTCTTAGGATAGACAGGTACCATGCTGACTAAAAAAATATTGGCAAGCACTCACTTAAAAATAACATGGGAAAAACTGAAGTTTAGAAAATAAATAAACAGAAGCGTAATAGATGTCCTAATTGTGTGTGTTTCTAGATAGATTAAATAATCACTGCTTTATAGTTTTCCTTTAACTTAATATGAAGCTAAAGTAAAAAATTTATGACCCCATCGAGAAAGCTGTGTTAATCATGTAAAACCTGCCATTAGTCTAAATGGATGCTGCCAAGAGGTCTGTGCCTGTAGTTTTCCAATTTCCCGTATACATTAGGCTTCCTCAACGTACACTGGCATTTTGTGAAGTTACCCAATGATATATTATGTTTGTGGTACTCAAACTACATGTTCAAAGGACCATGCCAGTTTAATCCATAATCTGTAAAGCCATAATATATGTTTATAAGCGTTTTTTGGGAAACGTTTCAAAATATGGGTTCATTAACAACACTGTAGTTACATGGTAGTTGGACTGTAACACAAATTGTAGTAAAGGTAGTCATTACTCATAGTTACAGCAAAATCCATGGACTGAAGAGTAATTACAAGATGAGCGTAGATCTTGATTAAGAAAAATGATCTATCTCTATAATAACATTATCTGTAGGTCAAAATATAGTTTGAATTGAATCTTGAATGTCAGCAAAACCTTAGCCGAAGCTCACTTACAAAATATAAGACATGAAGAAGTAAACACACATTTTCTTTATTTCTGCATTTTGGAAAAAAGTAATAAAGATCCAATTTACCCATAATTGTTAAAACAGAAATAAATTAATGAATGACCTTTGACAGTTTACTTCTTTGTGCTTTAAACATGATTATGTAAGCCCTACATATTGTACCATGAAGCATGGATGTTTCCATGAACATCAATTATTTCATATATTTCTACATTAATTGAATGGAAATGTTTTGTTGCCCGTAGACAGCCTCACTTTCTGCAGGTGCCACAACAACAAAATGCATACAATTCACAGCTCTAAGGACTTGTTGAAAGTCTGCCAATTCAAAGAAGTAGTTTCGCCTCTTCTTTCAAAGCAAACCTTATACATTTGGAAGCTCTCCTTAGAATGGCAGATGTGCTTTGTGAAAGATGTCAGAAATAGATGACTGTCTTAACCAAAAACGGAAAACCCAAACCCACAGTTCTTCGAAAGGATCCCGTTACTAAAAATTGAAATGGGTTTGTAAATTTTATGAACGTGGGAACTGCCTCGTTTCAAGCAGTTTGACTCGTCAAATCTCGATCCAGTTGAGGACAAAGGTAAACAATTTATTTCTAAGCACAATTATTAACTTGACTGTAAGTATTATAAATATTGCCTTGGTCTGTTTCAATTAACTTTAGCTGCACATTTATGAATTTTGTCTGATTATAAAGCATGCACAGACCTTTGCTTATAAAATAATTGTGCAGTTGAGATAACCCAATAAACACCCATTTATTTTCAACCACGACTAGCATAGCAACCGCAGTTATGAAAAGCAGACAAAACCAATCAACACCACTGTTTATTATCTCCACGTGCATTGTATAAAACTTAAATGTATTGAACAGATTCATATTCACCCATACTTCAGCAAAAAAATGGCCAAGAACGGCTCATTTCTAATGGGGAAAGGTCGTGGGCACAGCAGAGAAACCTTAGAGGACCCTTTTTTTTTTCTTCAGTACATCACTTTGATATTATTCATGAAAACAGTTTAACACTAATCACATTAATTGCTTTAAACATGTTTTTCTTGCCCCTCATAATTATTTTTGAAAGTGAATCGAATAATAATATTACCATAGCTTGTAGCAGTATTTTGAAATGGCCCGATTTGGACTGGATTTAGGCTTTTTGTAAACATTTGCATGACAGTCTTCATCTGACATGCCTGTTAGGAGCAGGGGATCACAACAGACAAGCGCTGAGCCAAACAGGCTCGGCAAGAAGGTGGAGCAGTAGCTGATGTTTTCATGGGAAATGAGTTATGACTGCAGGAGAGAAGGTTTCACAGTTCTGCAGTTAAATAGGTCCAGTGTACCATTAAAAAAGCTCATTAATATCCAGCATAGCCATAAGATCATTCAAACAAACTGCCCATTATTATATAGTGCTAAGGAAAGTGCAGGTCATATTGGCTGCTGACAGACGAGCATCTGATGGAAACCCCCCAAAACAAACTGCAGCCCAAAGGGTTTTCAACCATCATTAGAAAATCTTGTGTCTGAGCATTAAGGGGTCTTACAACCTGGTTCATGTCTTGCAACCTGGTTCAATATGCTTTTTGTCAGAATAATATTGCAGATATTATTGCAAAGCTGATTTTTCCAGTGTTTGGTGTCGACTCGCTGATGTCTCAGAAAGTCCAGCCGCCCTGTGACTCTCAGGGGCAGCAGCTAATGATGGGAAAAGCCAGATTAAAAACTTTTGAAGTGATTCACCGTTAAATACCAAGACATTCATCATAACTCAGTTCTGGCTGCAGATTTATTAGAGGGTACAAAGAGTAAATTTACATACTCTGAGATGTATTAAATAAATATGTAGGCTATGTATGTATACACAGCTCTGGAATAAATAAGAAACCACTGCAATCAGCATCTCTACATGTATGGCAGCCATTCCATTTCATTCATATTTTTATTTGGAATTTGGAAGAAATGTTGTCAGTAGTTCATAGAATAAAACACAAATGTTCATTTTACCAAAACACATGAACCTATGAATAGTAAAACCAGAGAAACTGATAATTTTGCAGTGGTCTCAATTTCTTCCAGAGCTGTATATAGAACTACTTTATACCACATTAAAATAAAAAACACATTGTTACATCAAACTTATTCTATGGAAATCAGCGGATTTATTTCCTATTGGAAACACACTTTGGAAACATCAGGATCACAACAATAAATATAATGTGTGGATCCCACAACTGTTCAGCCGATTGATTTTGTTAAGTTAAAGTGTAGCATTAGGAATGGTCCTTTATGGCAGAATGGATTAACACTTTGATAAGGGAAAACAAACATTTCCTATAATGTCAACTGGTTAGAAGAAAAATACTTAAACAGTACTTTCGAAACCAAAACGATTGTAAAAGGCAATTTATTTTGTCGGTACAGTTTTTATAGTGTCCTTTGGCATTATAAAAGCACAGTGTACAAACCGCTATGCAGTTACCAAATAATGCTCTTGCAATTCACGAGTATTCACAAGAAGGTTTGATAAAATCTACAGTGTTGCTCGAGTTTATTACAGCATGGCTCAAAGCACTGACCTCTCAGGAAAACCACAATCACTTCTGCTACCTTAAGTGGAGACTTTGAAATGAAATGTTCCAACTGCAGGACCGAGGAACATGTGCATTTAATCTTACTGGTTAAAAACACCCTGTGGCTACCACAGTAAAGAGCTCGAGAAACGTAAATGGATGAAATTATATCCATATGATTAAATGAGACAGTTAAGGAGAAACACGTTTCTCGTGTACTTCATCAGGGATAAAATTAAACACAGCTTTGCCTAAATATTCAGATTAAATAGTTTACACATATCATTTCCACATAGAGCTGATATTTCTTTTAGCAGCCCACCGCATCTGTTGTAAATAAAGCTTCATCTGAATCTAACATTCACTGCACTTTTCACATGTGCTGCAGTTCGCCGTAGATGTGTTCATACACTAATACTGCGGGGATGTAGTTTTTTTTCCTTTTTTCTAAATAATAAATGTTAAAATGCTTCCTTTATGGATGGTTTAAGTGAGATAATAAATATATAACCCTTTAAATGATTTCCAGATGTAATTTCACACTTAGACTGTAATGTTTGAAACCAAAGAGTGAGTAAGGGAGGTAGTCATTAAGGGAACATATTTGAAATAAAATCCTATTGAGCAACTGTTTTATGCTTAATGCAGTTTTCCATGTGGTTAGCTTAGTAATCTGAAGCAAAAAAAAAAAGTAAAAAAAAATAATAATAATAAGTTTACACACAAAATAATAAAAAACGGACTCGTATACACTGCAAAACAAAAGCAAACAATGGCATGAGTACTGAATTAGGCATTTCACCTAATTGGCAACACACCGTGTCATTTTTTCTACTGTTCTATGATTGTTTGCTACAAAACTTCTGATTAACTTTCCACCAGTGATTGAAAAAGGGACATTATAAACATCTCTACTGCAGCCCAGCCTCTGTCCTTTGCCCACTATGTTAAACACGGTCATACTTCAGCTGTGATTGTTTTTTCAAAGCAAAGCTGAGCCACAACACAAAACTGACCACAGAAAGCCTGGAGATAAGAGGGCGCAGCAAATGTTTGCTCTGTAGCAGTTAATGGCAGCACTTTTCTTTAAGTGACATTTACACTTCATGTAATTATATAATAACTAGCCAGACAACAGACTAATACCAAAAAACATACAGCATGGGTTTCACCTAGTGTTACCATATGGTCCCATAATCCCCTGGACTCATTTGTTCCTAAACTGAAACAAACATTTTAAATGGAAAACATAAGTGTAAAGCCTTTGTTAAACTGATATTACTAATTACTGCAAGTGATTTTTTAATGCATATATTTATTTATGATTCGGTAATAAATGTATTAAGTAAATTATTACTCAGCCATAGCCAGTGCTCTATTTCAAAGTTGACAGGAAATTTGAAATATGAGTAACCTGGAAAAAATATTCAGGATGCATTTAAATTTTTTATTTCATAAAAATATAGTCCTGAAATGCTGCTTGGCAGTAATTCAAAATATCAAGTTAGCAAAGATTTAACACTCAATGTACGAGTTAATTATTTTCCGTTTAGGAGTAACTTTAAAGCCTGTCCTGAAGTGTGGGAGATTGGGGACATATGGTACGCATAGATGCAGGAATTATACAAATCATTGCCAGCCTCCAAAAAAAACACTTTTTCAAATGCTAATTCTGATTTCAAAATTAATTAAATAGCCAACAATCTGTAACTGCCTGTGTAATTGGTTCCTAGCTGCAAAAAACAAACACAAAGACTACAGTAAAACACCAGCTGTACACTTTCCCAAGGAAGTACTTTCTAAAGAACTGAAATACACGCTAAAGATGTGAACCATCTCCTGAGACAATATGGGATACAGTCTCACTCACCTAAAGAGATCCTATTATCTCACAGGCACTGAAAGGACCCCACACAGAGTGATACACTGCCCCGTCAGATTGTACTATTCTAGTACACATTTCTGCTTTAAATATGCAGCACCACATGTGATTTAGTGGTCATCATATAATGAGAATCCCTCGAACCCATTACACATCTGAATGTAACCTCTGCTCCATATTGTAATTTGCCTAGTCCACTTGTATAGCCAACACACAGCATCACTTCTCATTATCTCTTCAGCAATATAGCATTGTGACCAACAGAGCCTGTTGAGTATTGTAGTCACTGGGGTGACCCCCATTATGACTTACCTTCTAAAAATATCAGGCATCACTCATTTAAATATTTCAGTCTTCTGCGATATGTAAATGTCGCTCTTTAGTGGAACTCCCTTCCCTAGCCAATGTAAAGAATGTCCTATTAAAGACAAATTATTAACATTTACTTATTTCATAACAGAACATTGCAAATCATTCAGATTGCCATTATTCAAAAAAATCTTAATACTTAACTGTAATAGAAGAAAATACTAAATATAGACCTACCTCTGCCCCCATTTATATATTTATTTTCTAGTTTTCAAAGAAGCAACTGACTTATGACAGCAGCTTGTTATTTGAATTGCTTTGAAAACCTTACTATTAATACATTTTTATTATATAATAATAATAATAATAATAATAATAATAATAATAATAATAATAATAATAATTAATTCTGTACTGCCTCTCTTCACTGAATGAGGGGGAACTTGAGCTGTAAGCGCAATGCCCACAACCACAGAACTGCCTGTCAAACCAGGCTGTTTATGAGTTGGGGTGCACGTCATGTAAAGGAAAGACTAATTACAAACAGGCAATCACATAAAGCACACAGACCATGTTTTACAATGCTACTGCATTTTATATGGTATATAATAGCGTTAAACACAGGATCTGATTAAATATCACAACTGCCAGTATTATCAAAGGACATTTAGAAAAGGCTAACTAGAGCATGCAATGCATCTTGTGGCAGGGGATTCATAAATCTGATATTCTGCTGTTACCCGATTCTGTAAATATACATGACATATTGTGGTGTTTTGGCTGTGTATAACGGGGGTTATCAACAGATTCTCCTCATGAGCAAATATGGAAAAACTACAAGACATAAAAACATCAGATGAGGAGTCTTAACAGACACCACAAGAATCAAGAATAAACATATACATACATACACAAATACACAGAGAGCGAGCGAGAGATCTTAAATTGACAAATGAAAAGTGCTTTATGATCAGGACAAACAACACATTTTGTGACATAAGTATCTAGTATACAAGTGCAACATTTTCCTCTGCGACAGTGCTGTGGTGAGGTGCACATGTATCGTGAGCCCAATTCGCTGCAGCTCGTGGGTATTAATTGACTCGACAGCAGGTGCACAGTGGCTGCAATGCAAGCCTCACGAACACCTGGGTCCACTCTCACATAAACTCCAAACAGAATGTATTATTTGGAAGCGGAGCATATATAAATACTAGCACAACTGAGGTTTTCAGCCGCTATACACAAACTGTCAGTCTGTTTACAGATTTCCCATAGCTGACAGAAGTGAAAAATGATTCAGGTCTCACTCAATTCTGAGAGCCCCAGAGCAGGGCCCTGTGAGAGCAGTACCATCTTCAAAACGGACTTAATTGAAACGTTTTGTCTGGATTTAATTGAGCTCCTTTTATCTTGTCTGTCTTTTATTTACAAAACCACAACTTTAGACCTGGTGCAGCTCTGCTCTTTTAGTTTTTTTCACACTTAACAAATAAAGAAGAATGTAATGGCAAATATTCATGAAGCATAAATTAAACAGACTCTTTTACAGCCCTGTGCCAGAATACACTGATTGTGTCATCCACATACAGCATCAGAAATCTGTAACTGTTAGTTCTGCAAATGCAGCTGCAGCTTTCAAGTATGTATCAGTATGTTGGTGGCCTGCCTGGACTGCAAACTCAAACACCTATTTTACAGTTTCAGGATAATTATCTGGCTCGTATTAAGGCTTCCTGGAATTACTAGGCTGTAGAATTTAACCCAGCATGAGCATCTTTACTGCCAGCGTGAACTACTGAAATGAGTGTTGTTTAAATACAGAAAACTGAGGTCTACACATACTTCCACTTTAACATACTTGAATTAGTTTTCATTGCTCATTCTAGAGGGTAAACATAGACATATTTAATGGAAATAAAGATCTTAGTCGCTGAGAAAAGCTTGAATTATATGTATATATGTGACTTACATGTGAATTATGATTATATATGTAATTTGGCCAGTGTGGCAACAATATAAGTTGGTCGACCAAAACAAGAGAAAGTTATATTATTAATTTGCGTGCATATGCTTGCGTAATCCAAGGATTTGGCCAAGCAACAAATCAGCATTGCCAAATATGAAATTATTCTTTCTATTCACGAGCACTCATCTTAAATTTGTATGTTCTTTAAAAACTAAAACTGTGACCAAATAAAAGGCACAATATTGCGAGAAAGGGACCCAGAGGGCCAAAATCTGAAATAAAATTAAGTGTCTCTGATTTCTCAAATCAGATTTCAGCAGCACTCCACATACACTCACCTAAAGGATTATTAGGAACACCTGTTCAATTTCTCATTAATGCAATTATCTAACCAACCAATCACATGGCAGTTGCTTCAATGCATTTAGGGGTGTGGTCCTGGTCAAGACAATCTCCTGAACTCCAAACTGAATGTCTGAATGGGAAAGAAAGGTGATTTAAGCAATTTTGAGCGTGGCATGTTTGTTGGTGCCAGACGGGCCGGTCTGAGTATTTCACAATCTGCTCAGTTACTGGGATTTTCACGCACAACCATTTCTAGGGTTTACAAAGAATGGTGTGAAAAGGGAAAAACATCCAGTATGCGGTAGTCCTGTGGGCGAAAATGCCTTGTTGATGCTAGAGGTCAGAGGAGAATGGGCCGACTGATTCAAGCTGATAGAAGAGCAACTTTGACTGAAATAACCACTCGTTACAACCGAGGTATGCAGCAAAGCATTTGTGAAGCCACAACACGTACAACCTTGAGGCGGATGGGCTACAACAGCAGAAGACCCCACCGGGTACCACTCATCTCCACTACAAATAGGAAAAAGAGGCTACAATTTGCACAAGCTCACCAAAATTGGACAGTTGAAGACTGGAAAAATGTTGCCTGGTCTGATGAGTCTCGATTTCTGTTGAGACATTCAGATGGTAGAGTCAGAATTTGGAGAAAAAAAAGAATGAGAACATGGATCCATCATGCCTTGTTACCACTGTGCAGGCTGGTGGTGGTGGTGTAATGGTGTGGGGGATGTTTTCTTGGCACATTTAGGCCCCTTAGTGCCAGTTGGGCATCGTTTAAATGCCACGGCCTACCTGAGCATTGTTTCTGACCATGTCCATCCCTTTATGACCACCATGTACCCATCCTCTGATGGCTACTTCCAGCAGGATAATGCACCATGTCACAAAGGTCGAATCATTTCAAATTGGTTTCTTGAACATGACAATGAGTTCACTGTACTAAACTGGCCCCCACAGTCACCAGATCTCAACCCAATAGAGCATCTTTGGGATGTGGTGGAACGGGAGCTTGGGCCCTGGATGTGCATCCCACAAATCTCCATCAACTGCAAGATGCTATCATATCAATATGGGCCAACATTTCTAAAGAATGCTTTCAGCACCTTGTTGAATCAATGCCACGTAGAATTAAGGCAGTTCTGAAGGCGAAAGGGGGCCAAACACAGTATTAGTATGGTGTTCCTAATAATCCTTTAAGTGAGTGTATATACATTGAGGAAAAAAGTATTTGATCCCCTGCTGATTTTGTACGTTTGCCCACTGACAAAGAAATGATCAGTCTATAATTTTAATGGTAGTTGTATTTTAACAGTGAGAGACAGAATAACAACAAAAAAATCCAGAAAAACGCATTTCAAAAAAGTTATAAATTGATTTACATGTTAATGAGGGAAATAAGAATTTGACCCCTTTGACTTAGTACTTGGTGGCAAAACCCTTGTTGGCAATCACAGAGGTCAGACGTTTCTTGTAGTTGGCCACCAGGTTTGCACACATCTCAGGAGGGATTTTGTCCCACTCCTCTTTGCAGATCCTCTCCAAGTCATTAAGGTTTCGAGGCTGACGTTTGGCAACTCGAACCTTCAGCTCCATCCACAGATTTTCTATGGGATTAAGGTCTGGAGACTGGCTAGGCCACTCCAGGACCTTAATGGGCTTCTTCTTATGCCACTCCTTTGTTGCCTTGGCTGTGTGTTTTGGGTCATTGTCATGCTGGAATACCCATCCATCAATGCCCTGGCTGAGGGAAGGAGGTTCTCACCCAAGATTTGACGGTACATGGCCCCGTCCATCGTCCCTTTGATGCGGTGCAGTTGTCCTGTCCCCTTAGCAGAAAAACACCCCCAAAGCATAATGTTTCCACCTCCATGTTTGACGGTGGGGATGGTGTTCTTGGGGTCATTCCTCCTCCTCCAAACATGGCGAGCTGAGTTGATGCCAAAGAGCTCGATTTTGGTCTCATCTGACCACAACACTTTCACCCAGTTCTCCTCTGAATCATTCAGATGTTCATTGGCAAACTTCAGACGGGCCTGTACATGTGCTTTCTTGAGCAGGGGGACCTTGCGGGCACTGCAGGATCATTAACAAGATCCTCCCGTGTAGTTCTGGGCTGATTCCTCACCGTTCTCATGATCATTGAAACTCTATGAGGTGAGATCTTGCATGGAGCCCCAGACCGAGGGAGACTGACAGTTATTTTGTGTTTCTTCCATTTGCGAATAATCGCACCAACTGTTGTCACCTTCTCACCAAGCTGCTTGGCGATGGTCTTGTAGCCCATTCCAGCCTTGTGTAGGTCTACAATCTTGTCCCTGACATCCTTGGACAGCTCTTTGGTCTTGGCCATGGTGGAGAGTTTGGAATCTGATTGATTGATTGCTTCTGTGGACAGGTGTCTTTTATACAGGTAACGAGCTGAGATTAGGAGCACTCCCTTTAAGACACCTGGGAGCCAGAAATCTTGCTGATTGATAGGAGATCAAATACTTATTTCCCTCATTAACATGCAAATCAATTTATAATTTTTTTGAAATGCGTTTTTCTGGATTGTTTTGTTGTTATTCTGTCTCTCACTGTTAAAATACACCTACCATTAAAATTATAGACTGATCATTTCTTTGTCAGTGGGCAAACGTACAAAATCAGCAGGGGATCAAATACTTTTTTCCCTCACTGTATGTACACAACATTTGTCTGCTTTACTTCACGTGACAAGTTTCAGTGGTGGAAAATTCTAACCTGAGAAAAACGATTTAACCTCTTCTTCTTATTGAGACCTATACAGAAGGAAACCCTATTATTTTTTCATTGTCCCAGCATTAAAGCTCCTCAGATTAAATTATTTTTGGTCCAAGAGGTGGCATATTACAAAAGTGGAGCCCTCCAATGCAATCATTCCATATTCGCTCCAATTAATGATGACTTAGCACCTTTGTAACAGATGTGGCTTATTTTAGCTTTTGGCAAGTCAATCCAGTGGATAGTGGGACCACATCCTGCGTTTTATGTACATAAAAGTAGCTACATGTACCCTAATTCAGGACCAACCACAGAGAAACTGCCACTGAACTTCATTCATCAAAGTCCACTGTGGTTGCTCCTTCACGTCACAGTGAAGCCATTCTTCAGCATTACTCACACCTCCATTCGGCCTTCTCTCCTTCGCTGGCACACATCTCCTTTTATACAAAGAAAGTTGACACAGCTGTCTCAAATGCAAACCAAGGCATGTCATTTGATAGCTTGAATGTGACAACAAATAAACATTTTAAAGATCGCTGCTGCCAACCAAAACATTTCACATCCAAATGCATAATAATATTTGGAAAGAAAACAGAAATTAGAAATTGAACAATAGGTCAAGCTGGCATTGTATTCAATACCAGCCAGGGAGTGCTGTTAAAAAAAAAAATGTGTTTTGCAATACTAGTTATTGAAACCAAACCTTGCTGTACGCCCATCTACACGCCTGACAGAGAATCGGGCCATTGCTGCCATATTTCAGAGCTCAGATATCTAATAAATATGTGGTGAAATTACCTTCCCGCATTTTGTGCTTGTGCCTGGATTGTGTCTTGCTGCCTCAGTCCTGTGTTGCTGAAGACACCATATCAATGTGTGGTTTTTCCAGCTCATTGCAGCGATATGCTCACCCTATTACCACACACTCCCTGTGCAGTTCCTACAAATGCCAAAATGCTTCACATAGACCTGGATTTTTTTTCATTAACTCATAGCACTCCTCCTTTAAGTTTCAACTGATGAAATTACCATTTAACAGTGTAATGATTCAGTATGTGATTTGTGCTAATGAAGTGATGAAATAATCTATAATGTTTTGTATAAACGAATGTTATTCTCTATTTCTGTTCCACATATACATAAAAGCAGTCTTTATTTAAGGCGCCTAAAGCTGGACTATAGCATTTATACATTTTTCCTTCGATTTAAACATTTTATTATGTTGGCTCGAGTTTCTGACAGTGCTCTCCACTGCTCTGCCAGAGATGGGTGGGACGGCCTATCATCTCCATTTTAACGCTGCGCTGAAAATATTATTTCTCTGAGCTCTGATGGAGTTTGCTGGACTGTACACTCATTGTTTTCCCCCAAGGTATTTCCCACAAAGTCACTTTCCTATTATTCGTTTATTCTATTGTTCTTTGCACAGCTTTATTTTCTACTGGCCAAAGCATGTTACAAAAGTCTGTAGACAGCTGCACAATGTAAATATACATACTAGCAATTGAAGTCCACAGGATGTAAACATTTATGAAGGAGTGCCCTCATAATAACAACCAACAACGATGACGACAACATCATCAACCTGGCATCAGTACACAAAATATTCCAACAGTTTCTTGTGTTTCTAATTTGTAAGGGATTGTTCAAGATCTGAGTGAATTCCCTGATTCTGGGTTATCTCTATGGTCACCACACTGTCCTCAAACCTACGTTGCTGTTTCCCATTAGTGCCTTGTTCTGGCTGTGCTTGTGATAAGCTGATGATGTCAACAAGGCAGGTTTTTTTTCTTTTTCCTGCCCCCCTGGGTGGTCATCTTGGGGCTGAGATCTCCCCGCAGACGCAGATGTTCAATCCAGCACACACATGCTGTGGTGGATCTCAAAGGCCTGTTTGGCTCGTGGAATCTCCTAGCGCAGCTACACAACGATAAACATATAACATCCGAACATTCAGAAACATTCAATATCATTTCAACCGTTTTCCTTCATTGTGGTTTTTGTCTGTGGCTTTGGTTGCAGGGAAAAGGCACTTTTCTGCATTGGGTAACATGCTTCCTCGAACTTCTGCCATTTCATGACCATGTACCTACTAAATCGTGCCCTCCTACTACACATCTTCACTCAAGCAAATAGAAACTAAATGAATAAATCTCAGGTTCAAATGCAGATTGTTCACATGATACATGTTTGTGATTAATACAACAGCTTTTTATCATTTGAAAATGTTTCCTACAAAACATTAATTGGATAAAAAAAAACTTCAATGAACAAAGTATTTCCAATTACATATCTGTTTCAGCGAATATTAAATTATATCTGGTGAATTTCTATTACCACCAGATTACGGAATACAACATTTCTTTTTTATAATGCTGTTACTATACAGATACAAAATGGCATGTTGTCTTTTTATATTTACAGTATATATTGTTTTAAATTACTCATCAGGCACTTGTTTACCTTACCAGTAATATGAGTATGAACTTGGCACTTACAGATTTTCAGATGTTTGCCAGTAAGTCCACTGACTGCATTACAAAACGCGCTATGTTTATTCATATGTAATATCCATTTTCCATCAGCGTACTAAATTGTGCATGACCTAATTTTATTCTTGGCTTAATCCTTTTATAATATTAAATTGGCCTATCCACTACTTTATTTTTTTCTTCAAGATAATAATTCACCATTTCTAAGGGAATATTTCAAGTGACACGTTTTTTAATGCTATCTATATCAGTCAGACAGAAATGTAATGACCAGTAATTTACACCACAATCATATTCTTTTTCCTTTTCTTATTTTATAGTACTAAATAGGAAAAAAGTGTTTAAATTAGTCACAGTTTCAACCAGTTGAATCTAGGAAAAGCTCATTAAGAGTGTGAAACAGTAACATGTTTCCATATGTTGTAAATCTGTACTATATTTCTTTTTGGAAGGTATTTCAACTCTTGACAAGTAAGCTAGAAAAATAAACTAACACTTATTTTTAATGAAGAAAACAATACATAAAATGTGGCATTATATCAAATAACAATACTTCATATCTTTAAAGCTATTAAGACAGTGTTTCCAGAGGGATATAAAAAATAGCCCAATAGCAATAAGCCTCAATAAATAGCAGTATCTCTTTGCACAAAACAAGAAGGACTTTGTCTCCCAGAGTTTCTTCCTTAGCCAGTGCTCCTCTGCTGCACAACGAAGGGCTATCCCTCTATACAGGATGAAGGATGGAGTTTTCTGGTCAGCGTGAAATAAATGTGTCATTAGCCATATTTCAGTTTTAAATGGCGCAACGCTTTCTCCATGAAACTATATTCCTCGCAAATTGTTCAGCTATTCATGGCAACAACACGCTCAAACGGGAAACATAAAAACACACTGTACTTTCTGTGTTGCTAATAAAATAAGTCAATCAATGAAAAGAGCCAGACTTTTAAAAACGTATTTTACTAGCATCAATTCAGAAATGGACTTAATTTTTGCCTCTCTTAAAACTATAATGCAATAATAATTCAAATGACTTAACCATTAAAACATTACCCTTTTTGTGGTAACAGATTTTTTTTTTTTTCATTCAGCAAAGCTAAGTAAGCAAGTAAATAAATAAATAAATAAATAAATAATTACTTAAGTGCCATTTGGAATTCCAAGAGTGACTCAGCTAAATGCAGTTCTAGCTGCAGTTTTTCCAGAACCATTTGCCAAGCTTTCAAAAGTCTAGCACTTTATTCTGTGAGCTGACCTGCTGGGACAGCTCTCCCTGACAGCAGACACTCAGCCACACGCCCCAGAGACCAAGCTCAGGCAACGGGCACACATGCTCCCACGTCTCGGTAAAGATGCTCACATTTATGAGCAACCTTTGAAGAGAAAAATAAATAAAACACCCGCCTGTTTACCTTAAAACACATTTGTGTTAGTTTAACAAGATTATTTCCTAATCAAGGGAAAGAAATACCCCTCTCTCTCTTTCTTTTACTTAAAGTAGCAGGACAAAATGCCAAACACAACATAAACTAACCTCCTGAAATGCCTGTGAAAACATATTTTAGTCATGTGTGTGTTCAAAGCTGATTAGTATGGTCTATGTTCAAATTACAAATATTAATAGCAGTGAATTTATGAACCAAGAGAGCAGGGTTTATGAGTCCTTGGCTGTGGATTTTCTCCCATCCACAGCAACTGGAAAGTCTGCATACATTTGGACAGACTACCCCTTCGGGTGAAAAAAGAAGCTTATTGTTGAAATGTCAGGGCCTGTAACATTGTATAAAACATCCAGGTCCGAGCTCCTAATTAATGTGTGTTCAAAAGCAGCACTGTACGCCTGTGAAATTATTGTTGGCTGCTCAGCTCCTTGAGTAATTGTCAGCGGGCTCTGCCATGGGCACTGTGCAGGACAACCATTCACATAAATCTGTGATGTTGTTGTTGTCTTTAACAAAGCAGTGGGAGCGAGCGCTGAGGGAACCCAAGAGTAGTGCTCAGATGCTCAGAGACAGCACAAACTACAGGGGAGAAGGTCTGCTTTCAGACTGTAAGTCTAATGGTAGCCTTTGTGCATCAACGTCCCTCACATAAAAGACAGGTGCACAGTAATGCTGTCAAAACAAGTTTAATCTGCTTCATTCGGTGCACTGTCACACACAGAGAATCACTCTGGCCTTGCTCTCACTGTGAGGCCTACTTTATGAAGACAGCAGAGTGACCAGCAGTAATGTGACAACATGAGTTATAGTATGAAATATCACAGCCTGTCTCCGATGCCGTTTATGGGGTTCATTTTGACCGTGTACATAAAGAGTTAGTATAAGAGCTGCGACTCACTCTCCGCACTGACAGTGAGGAAATTAAAGGCACGCTCGGTCGGTGTGTGTGCTCCTGGGCAGTGTGAATTAAGTGACTGGGACAGGGTGGGGGGCTTCAGGCCGCTTCAGGCCCACGTCCTGCAACACTCTATCGGTGCGCCAGTGATGTGCAAGAAGTCTGACCTCAATGGAGACAGGGGAGAGGGCAGGGAACCCAGACTTATCAAAGGGCTTCTTGTTTGGCTGTTTATTGATAGCAGAAAAGAGTGGAGCAGATGTTTTTCTCAGTAGCTACTTGTGATCTCCCTGTCGCTCTTTTTTTAAGTGCGTCATCCTGACGGTCAGCTACCAACTACATTAATACCTCAGCAAACCAGAATCTGGACGTACTGAATGCCTTTCTTGGCCTTGTGTAAACCCCAGCCAGACGTTATATACAGTGGTCACAAAATATCTGTATTTAAGACACCTTCAAAAGTACTACAAATTAAAATTCAACTCAATCATGCCTCTGGATACAGGTCCATATAGCACATTCACTGTAGTTGACTGGTCCTGATAATTATTTTAATTAGTGGTTGTTAATTAAGGATGTAATGCATGAATGTGAAAATAATGAGCTGTGAAATTATTTTAAATGCCAACAAATTAAAAAATCAATGCAGCAATAGGTCAATTTACTGAATACCAGCCGAGATTAGGGTGAGAGTGAAATCTAATCACACTGTTCACCACACCTGATGTGCAGTTCTTGCCAAATTATTGCAAAGTCAAAGTTGAAGGCTTCACTCAGGCCCAGATCAAATCAAAACGTCCACCCTCCTTGCTAATGGCATAATCCAAACATAGCATGTCAGCTTTTTCTTTTCCTTGACACTTCTCCCATGCAGCCAATGGAAATTATGCGCCCAAGTCCTGGATTTGGAATTGACATCAGTGTGTGCGTCAGAACTGGGAATTAATTCAGGTGTTACCTGAGCAAATTCACCCAGTAAAGTGTGAATGGGTGCCATCAGTAGTGTCTGTTACTCCGACAGCGATCAGCACTAGGGAGGGTCCGGTATTTTCCATAATTAAGTGTGGCTCGTCAGAAACTTCCAAATGCTGGAATGATTTCTATATGAAGTTCAACATTTCCGAATGAAATTAAACCAATGCCCATGGGAATAAATCTGATCACAGCTTACTGAACTAATAGTCCTCAAGAACTATGTCACACATCTCTTCAGATCTCTTCAAGCTGATTCAAGTCTTGGTTGGGGACAATAATTACACAATAAATGTGCAATGCAGTGACAAGCTCAACTAAAATGTTTCCATCTCAGAAACATTTTAAACATCTAGGAAATTACTAGCTGAAAAGAAAACCATCTGTGTAATTAATACCGGCCTATATCTAAAACACCCTTCATACCAGAGGAAGGGTTTGGAAAATACATTTCAGAAGAGAGCGGGGAAGGAGAGCAGGGGGCGATTGTTCTCTCTCTCTTTGGGCCACGATACTGAGACCGGTGACGGACTACTATGATGCTCTACTATCAGGACTTCTAATATATCAGAAAACTTGCCATATCATTATGTTATGAAATGCATAATAATAATAATAAATCCTTAAAATTGAATTAAAATATTTTAGACCAATTACATTGTTACCAGTAACAAGGAGAACAAACCGTTTGGAATCGGTGTCTGCTTTATTAAGAAAAAGGATTACATTACTGTAAAGATTGACTGGGTAACTTTTATGGCCTGACAAGATCTTGGCCCAGCTGATTCAACAAGAAAAACAATCATGCTTGATGCATTTCCAGGCCTGTACTTTTATTGCCAAAACATCAGTCTTCTGACATTTCCTGCCAGGAGTTTCATCATTTTTACATATGTATTTATCACATGTGTTCACTATTTATCTGCCATTAGCATGAAGCCTATGCAGCAAAACGCCACATTGCATTAGGTGTTGATATCTAATGATAAATATGATTGAAAAATTACATATATTCCCACTTCTTGATGCAGTATGTTGGTCAGCACATTTACACACTTGTAGGTAATCTGTTTTGACACCTTAAGGAATATACATCTTTCTTTGCTTCAGTAAACTTGTGACTGAAGTTACAGAGCATCATCATTAGTGCAGGTGAACAAACGAGTTTGGCGTTTCAGCTGATTTACAATAATGTTCGGTAAGAGGAGTTTCTAACACATGGAAAAATATATAGACCTGGGAGATGCCCTCTTCTTTGTTATTGCAAAAATAATTTTTGAGACTCAATCAACAAATAGCCTATGTTTATGTTTGGATTAAGAATGAATACAGTGGTCAGAAAGACCATATTTTATTTAGTGATCAAAACACATTTAAATAATTTCACTTATTTCACAGCGTGTAAAACATGAAGCTCAACTGCAGTTCTCTCAGGATAAGAACTTTAATCACCCACAATTAGTTTTCTTTCAATCTGCAAAATATTAAATATAATTACACCATCAAGACATTTGAAATGCAAATTACTTGTAAAATTGTTATTTACACAATTGACTCCAATTAGCTTCTGTCAACTTGAGAGTAAAATGATTTTGTTTTCCACATGAGCACAGAGCTCCCTCTTACACGTGTAACATTTGTCAGATTATATCATTATTTAGGTTTTCCACACAAAAAAAGGAGTTTAATCATAATTGTTAATTACATATCGTCACCGCTGCTCTTTGGAAGGTCAGTCAGAGACGCTGTGTAGGAAAATCATTAAGACAAGGCTAGATGCTTAGTGTTTATGGGAATACAAATAGATTAATATCACTGTCTGTGTCTGCCTTTTACAACTGCAAAGTCCTCCTCCAATGTCAAGGGCCTTAGAGGGAAAGTAAGCTCATGTATATACCTCAGCTTTAATTAAGTTAATAGAGCACATTTATTATCTTCAACATCTCACTCAATTACTCATCAAAGTCTTAGTTTACTGCATTTACAATCTTCCCCCAGCTAGCCTTCTGGGCAAAATAGTCCCAATAGTAATGTCTGCTTTTTGGGATTTGAAGACCAGTCCCAAAAGATGATGCAATATATAAGAAAATTGAGGTTTACCTATTTACTGCCAAAGGCAAATTTATTGACATTATTTTTATTAAATTCCATGATTTATACTGACAGTCATTTTCCTTAACGTAAGCCTTCAATGTTCCTTCAAGATATTTAAGATGCCTTACAATGTTCTTCCATTAGTCTAGTCTTTAAACATTTGCTACTTGATTATATTCCTGTAGGTGTTTGTTCAGCGCAGGGGCAGCTAACCTGAATAAATGGTTGCTGTAAGGGTTTAACTCTCTTTGAAATTAAAATTAACACAATTAAACAACACCACAGTGTATGTATACTAAAAAGCATGATAGTTTAAAGGTTAGTAGACACTATTTTTTACTGTTTACAACTATTAAAGTAAAAACAACAAAGCTAAAAAGCTACGGTACAAAAATCTGACCCTTTCTTTTCCAGAACTGAGCAGCTTAGTTCAAAAACAACACCAACATATTCATCCTTTTCTTTATTTAATAATTCAAAATAAAGTCTTAGGATATTAAATCTTTCCAGTCCAACATACAGAACATCAGATTAAAAAAAATTAGGAGCAGAGCTAATAACACTTTAAATAAACAGTGAAATATTAGTCTTGCATGTGATGGCCTAAATTAAACAAACAATTAAAAGAAAAAGTCATAAGTGTTTAATTTGTTTATTTTCTTAATGCTTAAAAACCACCTGTAACATTGTGCATCCCTATTTTAGGTTATTTTCTTTCAATAAAGATGAGTAGGGGTAGGATGTAAATGTTTAAAGTTGTCTTAAAGCTCTAACTAGAGTGTGCACACACCACTACTGTTTTAAATTATCGAAAGTCAATTAAATAAATGCGACACGGAATAACAGGGTGCTTATGAGTTTGAAAGATGAGTAACCGTCTACTCGTGATTAAAAAAACAACAATGCCCATTGTTATTTGTCAATAGTGATAAAAAAAAGTCATAAACGGATTTCCTCAAGACAAGACCGCAGTCCCTTGAAACCACTCCGAGACCACAACACTAGAAAACACCACAGGGAGGAAAACAGGCAAGAAAACAACTTGTCAGCCGAGTAAAACAAAGACTCAAACATAAAATACGTATATTAAATAATGATATCCATTGTCCTGAATTTTCTCTATAAAATAAATAATTTGCTCCATGACTTCTGGCAACTGGTCTTTCTTACTTAGATACCAATAAGAAATCCACATACAATTCTAAAATAATCTATTAAAAAACAAACAAGAAACATGCTGATCTGTATGCAATGTTTAAAACAAATAAAAAATTGTAATTATCAAGAAATAGGTTTTGGCTTTTCATTTCCTTTGACTCGAAAAAAACAAACAAAAAAAAAACAGACGCTAGCATTTACAGTGAAGATGACATTCGGTATGAAACAGTGCCGTGTTGGTTTAGATTCAATCTTCCACTGTCATTTTCCATTATTTGATCTTAAATCTAGGCTACAATTTGACTCATCCATTGAAGATACCTCTAATTAAATTTGCTACAAAGTACACATACAGGCATAGCAGAGGGCTTAGAAAAGTTCAGGTCATAGCATACCATATGGTTTTATCATATGTAAATATTATCTGCGTAATTGACAACAGGGTTTTGAAGCTTTGATAAATATTTACGTGAACTTTAGGTTACCAATTTGAATAGTCTGAGACATCAAATTCTCAAAATTGCCTTAAATTGACCACTAAGATATCAAAGCCTTAGGACTATAACAGGGCTATTTTTGTTGGATATATTTTTAATATTAATGTAGACAAAAGCGAAATGTAATAAACTAAAACAACAATTGAATTAGGTATGAAACATAACAGGATATTGCAGAGAGATTATGTAGTTTCCTTTTAACTACTGACACTGCCCTGAGCAACTACTGTAAAAATGCTCTAAGCACTGATTAATTGGAACAGAAAATAATACATTCACAGATCTGTCTCCGTGTACAGATTTTACCTGACCGTCAGACACAGGCAGCATTGGAAACATAGACATAGGTGTCGAGGGTGACAGAAGACTGTCCAGATTAATTCTGTTGCTGATAATTACTTTTTTGGTTGGTGCCAAGACACTGCATGTAACAAATGTAAAGCAGCTGTGACAGAGAGTGTTATACTTGGACATGAGGAAGCTTACCTCATGATTGTACAGTGGAAACTGCTGTTGGAAAGATAATAAAGGGATTAACTGGCTTTTTGTACAGCGTTTGGTTTTAAATCAAAATGTCTCATCTGTTTCCTGTGCACGAATAGTTTAAATTCCAAAATGCCTTTGTCTATTACATACATACAGCATACAGTCACACACACACAAACACACCCAATCCTAGTCATATAAGGCCACAAATGCTAATTATTCTGTTCTTTAAACGGTCACAATGATTGTGAAAGGTAAGAGTTAAAAATGTCTGTTGATCTTTTCATTGAATCTTTATTTAAAAATCAAACGGAATATGCGAACACACATTAGAAGTATAAATATGCCTGTAGCACACACTGTTTACCTTTAAAATAAATAGTTTACCATGCGTCTCCTGTCAGTTCAGCTTGCTTACATACTGTTCAAGAAGGATCCCTCATAATTTCAAGACTGATGTGATTTGGTTACTGAGTGGTTCACCACCATCACAATAAGTCATGTGACGCATGGCATCAATTTCTGGTTGGCTACTGGCAAAGCATTTCCTTCCACCCACTTAACTGACATAAATAAGACCCAAAAATATCAATGAAACTGTAAACTCTTCTCCTCACGTCCTGGCATGGCAGAGCACACCAAGACAAGGTGGCTATGCTGTGAAAGTGCCTCTGCTCAATATCCTGGGACTTTATAACACTAAGCATGAAAGCATCTGGTAAGCATCTTTAATCCACAGAGCACTTTACAGCAAGGGTTTGTTTGGTTTTCTGTCTCACGTATCATTTGGCTGTGACATCAGTGCTGGAACTTAATACTCGCCTATCAAACAACAAGAGGAATTACTACAAATGTAGCTGCCACTCCCCCAGTACAGGGCATGGGATTCTGGACAAGAGAAGTGAAACACAACCAAAGCATAGAAATGCACCCAAGAAAACACAGTGGTTGGCAATGATCTCTACACCAGTACAATTCATTCAGTCTACAAATGACTTCTTCAGACCAGCATGGACACACAGTAATAGTCTGGCAAAGTGATTACGCAACCAAGAGGATAAAAGGGGTTACACATAAACACATTCAGTTCTGCTGAGCAAACATACAAGACCAGAGGGAGGAAGTGACAATAGCTTTTTTGGTCTTTGATGGTATCAGACTATTCATTCCTATGAGGTGTAATCATGATTTAAGAAGCTGTATAAGCAGTGAACATGTAAACTCTTTGCGAGAAAAAAAACAGGCCGATCTGAAAGCCTTTTTTTTTTTCTAATTCTAGTGAATGACTATTCATCTTCTTAGAAACACAAGTTCTGAACAGTATGTGTATCAATACTGGAATGTATTCACTACCACAACTGTATTGTACTGGATTTAAACTACCATGCTATTATGAGCGGTTGGTTTGAATAAAAAGGCAATTCACTCAATCCTTTCGGGACTGCAAAACATTTAAATCTCCCATTTTAAGGGGTCAAGTGCATTCATCGTTTGGTTATGTTAACCAGATGTGTTATACCGAGTCCGAGCATTCAGCATCTGAATCAATTCTACTTAAAAAGGGAAGGTCATAAAAAATAAATATCTAGTTTCCCCCATCGCAAATTAGAGAATAACTGTGTATTTGGTTTGAATCCTTATGACTCTTAAAAGCAGGCTGGTTTTATTTTCATTTGGATGGCAAATCTGAGCACGGCAGGTCTGAGGCTCATTTGCATGTTGATTAGTGGAACTTGAGAATGTGCCCAGGAATGAACAGAGGCAGAGCATATTTAAAGCTCAGTATGGCAAAAAAGAGGGATATCCATTTTCAAATGTATATTTTCAAATATTATGAAAACATCAGGTATTAAACAAGATTTGCCCACCTAATATATAGAAAATAAGAAAAAAAATGATGTTCCCTTTAGATAAATGCATTAGCAGTGTTTTGTCTGTTGCCATTATTTTCTTTAGGTCATGTGACTTAATATCGTCCTGGGGTACCATGTAAATGTAGGATACTCTGGGCAGTGTACAGTACAGTTATTTATTTCTGTTCAAAACCCACATCAGTGGAAAAACTAGAAACTGCACATGTGGAGTTAAAGGGTGAAAACCAGCAGCATCCAGCACATGACAACGGCGGTCAGCTCCCCGATGGCAGCGCTCTGTCCTGTCAGAGAGTATGGGACTCACCATGCACTTGTTCGGCTTCTCCCCGGAGTGGACCCTCATGTGGATCAGGAGCTTGTAGCGGGCGTTGAAGGGCTTGTAACGGCGGATGCAGCCGGCCCAGAAGCAGGTGAAGTCCTCGCCCTTGCGCTGGTCGATGTGCACCTTCTCGATGTGGCGCACCAGCTCCTCCTGCTGAGTGTAGGCAGCGCTGCAGTCAATCCAGCGGCACACCTGGCTGTCACCGCCGCCCCCCAGGGCCGCCTCATCTCTGTCAGAGGGGTGGGCGGGCTGGGACAGGGGCTTGGGGGGCAGCAGAGTCTGGGGCTGGCCCTGGAGGTGCAGCAAGGCCCCCTGGCTCTGGTTGATGTACTGGTGCAGGTGGTAGGGCGGGGGCAGGCTGCGGTGATGACGGTGGTGGTGGTGGTGGAGGTGGTGGTGTTGAAAGAGCTCCTCTTCGCTCTGTGAAAACTCATCCACAGGCTCCTGTTTCAAAGAGCTGGCTTTCTGACAGCCATCCAGCAGTCCGTGGTGCATCATATTGTTCATGATGAAGCCGAAGCTCTCGGCCGGCTCCAGCGGCGGCTGTGGGGGGTGCTGGTGCTGCATGGGGAGCTGCTGGTCGCAGTCGCTGCGCTCTGGCTCCCCCGTCTCCGCGGAGGAGGAGGAGGAGGAGGAGAAGGAAACCAGGCAGGCTCCGGGGGACGGCAGGCTGCAGCTCTCCTCTGTCTGCGAACAGGGCGGGGGGCTGAGGGGCTTGCGGCTCCCCGCGAGGTGGGCGCCGACGGCCCGGGGGTAAGAGGAAATGCCGGGAGAATTAGTCCGCAGCCCGTTGACACAGGCGACCAGGGACATCTGGGAAGAGCAGATGATAGCGGTGATATCAATTCCCTCAGACGGAGCTGCTGCCGGGGCCACAGAGAGGCATCGCCTCTTCAGGTTGCCTGTGTGGAGCAGCCTTGCTGAATGACGGGAGCTGCCGACGGACAATGAACCCGGGGAGGAGCCCGCTTCATTATTAAACGAGTACGATGAGAGCGAGTTGGAGAATCTATTGTGGCCGAGGTCTATTTCGGGATGCAGCATGCCAGCCGAGCCCCCTCTCGCCCCGGCCCCACCCCTGCCCGTGGCAATTTCCTGGCTCGCTGGGACCCCCGATACCACTTTGTAACACCCAGGGCTCTCCTGTTTAATGTGCTGGGGGAGGCGTCCGGCTCCATTTAGACAGTGGCTGCTGTCATTGGCAATGTTCGCCGATGTTAGCGTGTCTTGAAAACTGGAGGACCTGTAATAAAACACACAAAAATGTGCTGTATTAGTTATCTGCTGTTGATAGAGAGAAGCCAGGGCTGTCTGGGCCCTGCCAATCAGTCTACCCTGCCAGGTGCCCTTTGTGTCTGACATAACAGTTGAGCACTGTGCTCCCGACATGGGCCACATAATATGATAAGCTCAGTGTTGCTGGAGTAAAAGGTTCAATAAATTATATAATAATCACAAACATTGATTTTTTTTTTTTTTTTAATTGTATGTATTTATTTTAAAAAGCCCCAAATCTCAATTATTACAGAAACAATTATCAGAAAAGCAGTATGTCTGAACATATGGCAGCAAAGCATGTGCATACAAGTCAGACATAGAATAATATTCAGATTACGCCTACTTAAGTCTGACATTTTTTGTTTCTCTTCTGCTGAAAGGCAAAGCCTGGGTAACACAAGTTAATTTAAATACAAAATACTTCAACTGTAAATGAGACAGAGGAGTTGAAGTGTGCTTTTCATGCAGAATACTTGAAATAAAACTTTTCCAGTAATTAAAATAAATAAAGACTCCTGTCGACATAAAGATTCTGACATAATGGGGTTTAGGAAATGTCTGTCATCTTTTCTTTTTCATGCTTTTAGTGGACCTGGTTGTAATGTAGAAGTACATTCAAACAAGAAAACAAAAGACAATGTTTTGGAGAATTTAGCTGTCAACCTGATTTGAGCTGTTTTAGAATAAAAAAAGAGAAAGAAACCAGCGCATTTTCACAAGTACGCATTTTTTAAACAACCAGTTTGTCATACAGAACAGGACTGTAAAAGGCCTAAACTCAGTGACATATTAAAATTAATTCAGCTTAGTCACCTGTTGTGTTGGCATAATAGTGGTCTCTGAAGTTGTACCATTTACAATGCTCTGTATTATTATGTGTATCTTCCTCGAATGAATAGGAAGGAGTTCATATTTCCGAATGTGTTGCTGTGATCTTTTACATAATGATTCCTGTCAGTTCCCTTATTATAGATTGTGTGCAAAGCCCTTGAGAGATCTGAGAATACGTTTTTCTTTTCTTTTTTCTTTCCAATAAAAGAAATACTGCTGTCTGGATCCTTCGGATTTCTGACACAACAGGACATGAAATGTAAAACATTTGCATTTCTAACTGCAAGAAACAAGTTAAATGTAGACATGTCAAAGTAAATAAAGATACTACCATTTTTTAAACATGAGCACACGCATACAGTGACAGAGAAACAAATTGTTATTCAAAACAGTTTAAACCCCCATACTGGGGTTGGACAGCTAAATTTGAAAGTGTCAAAGCTCATTATTTTATAAGTATTCGCAGTTCAGATAAAACATACCAGCAACTTCACAATGAACAGGCTGTGTGCGGGTTCTGCTTTATTCTTTGTTAGCCTAGTTTACATAGCATACAGTTATTGACATATTCACCACTGTAAAATGTGCTTCAATTTCAATTCACAAACAAAAAGGGAAGGGAAATAATTATCATTTAAGTTTCTTTTTAAAAAACAGGGTAATCTCTTGCCAGAGCTGCACTTTAAAACATTTACAAATTCTGTCAGAAACTTGGAAGCACGACTTTGTGAAAAACCTTTGTGAATTTGCTGTCCCAGAAACTCATATCAATTATGTGAGATAAATGCACATCTCTCCGTATCTCTGTCTCTCTCCATTTCAGCCTTCTCTGATAAAGAGCAGCTGCCCGGGTTTAAGAGCAGCACCGTGGTTTAGCAATTGAAGAGGCCAACAGGCAGAACCTGGGCCAACATGGGTACCTGATGTCCGAGCGTGGGGCTGTGGGCAGGCGGTGGCTTTGGGGCGGGCCTTCACAGTGGCCTGCCGGGCGCTCCCCTGCAGGCTGGCTCCCCCCGTGGCCAGGGAGGCTCCTGTGGCATCGAGACAGGGACTCCTCACTCGCCACCAGATCCCCTGAATCCTTCTTCCCAGGGCAGTAGGGGCTGCAGCCTCCGTTAGCTGTAAGACACCAGAGGAGTTCATGTAACAACTTTTACATTCAAACTTCAGTGAGAGAGACAGTCAGGGTCGCACAATGCTGTCTTCGTGAGGGTGTATGTGGTAAAACGGATCACTGAGTGATAGTAGACAATTTTAAATGATTTTAACATATTACAGTATCTATGTCCATTTAACAAATAAAACAGAAATACAAGTTTAAAGTGTGTAATTGAAAAGGTACATATGCTTTATGGCTAACATTATGGATAACTACTCACGGCCCAATGAAGACCTGTCCGATCCCTACACTTGGAGAAACTCAGGACCCCACTCTAAATAGAGGGGTTACTTTGCAGATACAGAGAGACACTAAAATGGGATACTTCAGTACAATAAGCCAATTGTAACTTGCCTATGTATATCATATGTCTTAAAAGTCAGTAAAAGCAGACCGCAATGTGTGTGTTGCCGTTGATGCTGCAGTAAAATTTCAAACTAGATTCTTGTACAGTGAGAACAGACTGTGTTGCTAAATCCATACACATACACACACACGCAAAACAATCGAAAGACAAGTACAATGTTTTACTTGTTGTAATAATGTGAAGAGACGCGTGTTAATTAAAGGCATTTGGTCTTCTCACCATAAGCAAAACCACTAGAAAATGGAAAATATCTTTCATACGTATGTAATTATGTTATTCTTCCACTTCAAAAAGTCCATCATGAATACAATAGGAGACAGGCCCTCTTAATATGCAGACTAATTTTCTTTCAGAATTATTCATATTTAAATGTTTGCCCTAAGGTAATATTTTCTGGGGAAAAGCCTATTGTATTGTTTTTCACAGTTGACAGCACAGAGACAGAGCACAGTGTTTTATAACAAGAGGATAAGTAGAGTTTCTAGAAAGTTGCACAGCTCTTACACCTTCCCAGAGAAAGGGTGTCCACTAGCCCACAGTAGTGAAGATTTAGCTGGAACAGGAATATGAATCAAACATCTGGTCATTTACTGTATAAAGTTTCAACAGGCAGCACAGGACAAAACAGCTCTAAAATTGTATTTTGTATCCTCCCTCTCTACTGGGCTTTATTGGTTCTTATCAAAATCTGGATCATTGCTACAAAAAACACTTTAATGCAGTGATTTAAAAAGATGAAAGACAGGCTGCAAAGAAAAGTCAAAATATCCCCCGAATGAAAAACGATACCTTTGCTGCACTCGAGGTAAAATATACCATATGTGATCTCCTGCTCACTTAACTCAATTTCACCTAATTCAATTTATTTTAATGATGTTATTGATAACGGCATCACTCTGATGGCTCTTTATTAATACAAAACCCCAAACATTTCTTACCCAATAGAAACTCTAACTCGAGTTTACTGTATGTTGCATTCTGGAGGACTGATGTCAAACAGTTCAGTGTTGCTTCATCTGCGTGGCTGTGTAGGAAACGGGCCATGGAAATCGCGCGGGCCAAGAGCAGCAGTACAGTGTGCAGGCGGAGGGTCAGTAATCAATGGCATGCCTATTGTTTCACTGGAGCAAGTAAACAGAAGGCCAGACCCTTGGGCCTCTTCGTTTTCTGTTCCATTTTCAAGAAATAAAAATGTTTTTTGTTATTTAACTCTTGGACAGATTTATTTCGCTGCCAAGAATTATCAATCTTGAAATATCCTCCAGTATTGCTCTACAAAATCAACCACCCACACCGAGTGCCAAGTATTTTTCTCATCTGGTGAGTACCGAGTGATGATTCAAAGGGATCGCGCAACGTGAACACAATGTTTAGTTAAAAAAATAAAAATTAGATAAGTCAAAATTCGTCACTTCTTATCATGAATATTACAAAAGTTCAAAATCCCCCTCATCTCATATTTGTATGATTCAGATCCCATTACTGAGGTCAATGAAGCACCAGAGCAACACTAAATATGTAAATCTTAAGAAAGAAAAACAAAATGGATAGTTTTCAGCGGTCTGACACACAATTTAATAAGCACAGACAACTCACCTACCAAAGCAGCGAGAAATGGCACTTACTGTTAATAACATGATGAAAGCGCAGAAAGGGAATGGACAATGACTTATTTATTATAACACAAAGGTTGGTATATATTCCCGTAGTGCAGACTATGGGCAAATGGCCCACTCCATGGTGAATTAATTAGATGGGAAGTTTGCACAGAAGAAATATCGGGTATAAAGGGTAATCTTACCAAAAAAGGGGTGTTTTCATACAAATAAATTAGCTACAGTGCATCACTTACACTGTCCTATTATCTCACTGTTGGTGCACAGTACCATATTGTCTGTTTGTTTATCTGCTGTTTAGAATATAATTTCTAGTAAAAGTAGATTCTGAATAGACCTGTCGGTGCTGGATGCCAGGAAATATAGAGGCAAGCTTACTACCGTCTCACAAATCATCATCCTTGAGAAGAATTACAGCCTTACCTATATAACAGTGATAATTATATAATTTCTCACTTTTACGTTGAACAAGTTTTGAGTATTTTTTCCTCTTTGGTTTTGTTTTACAATTCTTGTCAAATCATTTTTTTTAAAGTAAGAAAAGTAAGATTTTCCCCATTCATA
This sequence comes from Amia ocellicauda, assembly GCF_036373705.1. Lineage (NCBI taxonomy): Eukaryota > Metazoa > Chordata > Actinopteri > Amiiformes > Amiidae > Amia > Amia ocellicauda. Next base: position 16,457,692 of record NC_089868.1, on the reverse strand, counting down.
TTGTTCAGATTACAATCCTGTATCTGGTAATAAGGATATGATAAATTAATAAGTGTAAACATGAATGTATAAAACATGTGCAGCTTTTGCACAGTAACGGTTTAATTTAACACACAGTGAGCAGTAGTATTTTTTATATACATTTAAAATATTCAAACACATCAAACCTTACATGCAAATGTCAACCACTTTCTACATTAAGAGAATGTAGAGATAAATAGAAGATACATATTTCCAAAAAACAAACATACCAACTTATGTATGAAATTAAACAATGTGAAACTCAAATTGAATACTGGGTCAAATTATATTTATGATAGGTGGCTAGGTCATATTCTTGAGTGAATCCTGGCCTAAGTCCATGAAATCTTAGAGGAATACAGATAACCATGTTATTGTATCTGCTTAAATGTAATCCAATTATATTACCTAAATACATACATGCATGCACACACTAATGTATAGCTAGCTTGCTGTGTAAGAGAAGCAAGGTTGTATAAACCCTCAAGGAAAAGTTTCCTTAAAAAAGCTGTAAAGGGGTTTCTGACAAGTATAAACCTAGGTTGGAGTGCTGCGGAGTTGGTTGGCTACATTTCTACCTTTGGGCAGTTAAAAGATACAACTACGTAGATAATCCTGCAAACATGTGTCTTATCAAAGACTGTCTAACATTTATTATGTGGACATTTTGCACCTGCAACCATGTACTATAAAATAGCATTTGTTTAAGAAACCCTGACAATATGACCGTTTGAAGATTTATATGATTTACAATTATTCAAGAAATCAGAAGAAATTATACAGCCTTTGGGCATGTACTACAAAACTGCAATGACACATTGAGACGTGATTTCATTAACCGATCATTCTGCCTGCTCACAATGAATAAAGCTGTTAATAGAATAGTCATAAAGCTAATAACATAAAATTGATACTTGGACTAGGGACCAAATCAATTAAATCAAAAATTTGACCCACCCGCTAACATAAAACTATAAACCTGTACATCAGAGAGGTTATATTTAGGATTAGAAGAAAGTGGCATCTTACTAAAAATGAAGCCGCAACTGAGTACACATCTGTAGTTTTCTATTGGTCAAAGTTTTGATTTAATTAGGTCCCTGACTCAGGAACAGGCTCCAGTAGTTAGCTATTGGATTCTAAAATATATATTTATTTTACATTCATGTCTCCAACAGCAGAACGGTTTATTACAGCTGCACATTACAATTTTAAAGGGAAAGTATGAAGTGAATTAGTTTGTTTTTGTAACAGGGACTGGTTAACAAGAAAAGGTTTGAGGGAACGAAAATAAGTGTATGGTAGCCATACTAGAGGTTTTAATAAAACTTCCCACTCTCTGGAACCGGCATTGCCCAGGGTGTAATAAGCAAATGCTATAATTGTATATATATATATATATCTATCTACACAATAAAATCTTTTCAAATATTATAGATTGTGCTGCTTATGATTTATTGCTTAGCTGCATTAATGGAATTAGTCACGCTCGACCAGGATGAAAGAGTTCTTCTGCATATGGTGGCTTGGAAGCCGACCAATAGTAAATTCGGTTTATATTAAACGTGCAGAATAATTCAGCGTTGAATATTTCATTATGTGCTGTAGCCGTTTCTCTTAATAGGTGGAAGTCTGTATCAGCTCCAATGTCTTGTAATGCAAGAAGGGGGAAAGTGAAGAAAATGATCGAGAATCCTCCTTTTTCACAAGTAGGTTGACAACCTAATAAGATCATGTTTCTGCCCAGCTGGCAGGTTATCCCAGGGCTGCCGGATCTACTCTGGTCAGCTTCACAGTGGCTGGACCTGGTTAGTGTGAGGATGGGTGGTCTGTTTCAGGCAAATCAGGCTCTGCGGTCCACTCTGGTCGAGACAGTAGGAGAAGTGGGCGAGTCACTGCTATGCCTCATGATCGAAGAGACTGAGGGAACTGAACCTTTTCACCCTGGAACAGAGGAGACTACATGGGGACTCAAGTCTTCAAAATCATGAAAGGCATCGACCACATCAAACCTGAGGAGCTTTTCCAGATCAGCAGGGACACACGCACACGGGGACACAAATGGAAAGGCATTCAAGAAGGAAAACAGGAGACACTTCTTCACACAGAGTTATTATAATCTGGAACAAACTCCCCAGCGATGTGGTTGAAGCTGAAAATTTGGGAACATTTAAAATGAGACTGGACAGGATCCTTAGATCACTTAGTTATTAATGGACACCGAACGAGCACGATGGGTGGAATGGCCTCCTCTAGTTTGTAAACTTTATGTTCCATCTTTTGAAATTCTCTTCATTTTTTTTAATATATTTTCTTGTAAACTGTTTTCCCAATTAATTTTACCCACCCATATGTTAAGAAACCTGCAATTATGCAACACACACACAAACAAATCTCTATGCCCAAACATAAGCTTGCAATATGTGGCATTCGCTCAACCCTTTTTACAACAGTGCAAAAGTAAATCGCTTAATAGGTTTACAACATTTGTTTTCTAAAAAGGAACGAGACTGTTCTATGTTTTCAATGTTTTGCAGCCTAATGCAGAACTGGATTCTGGTTAGATTTCTAGCCCGCAACGTTCCAAATAAATTAAACGTGATAATTTCGGGAGTCAGATTAAAAGGAGCTTTATTATCTGTGTGCCAGAACGGCTTGGGGCGTGTGATGTACACACACTTGGAGAATACAGGCGTGCCGACTCCACTGACACGTCCACCAAGAGATGTCAGAATAAATAAATAATAAGTGAGGAATAATACCTCTCTGGATATGTGTCTATTCTGTTTATACCTAACTTCCCCAAAGCTTGGCAAGCCACCGCAGAGTGGAAGACTTGTACAGCTTCGTCTTCATATTCTGAGGCCGCCTGCTTCCCTTCACCCTTTCCCATTCCCAGCCCGGGTCAGCAGCCACAAAAAGCTCCATCCTTGGACCTTCACAGATCGCTGTCCATCCGGCACATGCTTTTTGTGATGAAGGGCACTTCCATGCCAGCATTGTGTTTGCTCATGCATCATGTAGAGATTCACACAACATATTTCTGTACAATTAAGACTCCTATTTAGGATGTTCTCATCTAAGTTTTCCCAGATTTTCTTTTTTGGAATAAGAAATTATGCCGCCACCACCACCTACAGCCTTTTCCAGCATCTTGATGAGCCAGAGAGACGATAAAAGGCCCGATGGACGTATTTACAAATGTCAGCTGTGTGAAGACTACGCTACAGAGCAAGCATCAAAGAGAGGGCTTCAATTCAATGTTCTGAATCTCCTTGGTCCAAACAATGCCAATCCTTACCCTGTGAATAAGCAAATGGACGTGCCCTGACATACTGAACAGAAACTCAAGAGCAGACTGCGTTTAAGAATGAATTTCGGACTGCAATACGTCTTTTTCAACTGAGGAGATGTTCACGTTTATGTTGAAGAGTTTGAAAAATGAACTTGAAAATTAACAAAAGATATATACATATGCCAGAGCAATTTATACATATTTTATTTTAAGTAAACTGCTGGGACTCATCTTAGAGGATGAAACTAACAATGAAGTCAGCTGTAATGAGTCTAAGGCAAGCCTGTGATTTATAGGCATGTTTATTATGTGGGATTTGGATAATCAAAACATAATTAATGTACTTATACTAAAATAAAAAAACTAATGTTCCACTCAAGACATTAGTTACACAGAAAGTATGCATTACAGTATATTTTCATTTCACTGTTATGATATAAAAGATTCAATATTGGGTTTGTTCGTTGCCACATTTAAATTAGAACAGTTAGAATATACTTGATCTCAACAGTTTTCTATACAATGACACAAGATAGTGGAACTTAATCTGGTTTCAAGACAAAGCAGAAGTAGAATCGCACCGATATGCCACGGAGGATCTCAAAAGGTGTCACAGACGGTTCTCTACTTCCGAAAAGACTGGAAAGATTGCTGGCCCAGGCCGGTATTAAACTCTTATGTTCTCAATTAAGAATGTATCTATCAGCAGCTGGATTGAGACTCGCTGGACATACCCATTGAAGATGCCAAGCCAACTCTGATCCTTTTCCCCCCGAAAGTTTAGGAAAGTTTCAGCGTGATGGATGAAGCCACTTGCAGTATTTTAATTTGGGATAAACTAGGAATTGCATATTTCTTTATTCGTATTTTTCCAAGACTTCTTCAGAAGAACAATGGTGTATTAAGAGCAGCTACCCTTAGGCAATATTGAGATTGGGTCAAAGTGTTTGTTTTTTCCACAGGTTTAAATACAATAGGAAGGCACTAGAACCCGAAGTAAGAAAGTTTCCTCTGCACTGCGGTCTATAATAAAAGCTCACGATAATTACATGGCGTAACTAATTTCTTAATCCCTGATAATTGCGCCTTCCAGAAACACCCATTAATATAGGATGTCTGAACTTTTGCACTGTTCAATAAACAGACGTGGAAAACCTTAAACTATTTTCCTAAGCACTATTTAATGTTATTTCAACTGTCCTGGCCTGCAACAATAAATCTTCCACCTAAGCTGTACACCCTCCCCCTCCCCCTCCCTGGGACAATAGGAGCTATGCATCTGATCAGCAGATGGTTTGGCATTATTAAGTGTAATTGGTGGTAATCTTGTGTGATTTTTTATTTCAGTGACACTTCATTTTCTATAATTCTCGCACAGTCTTTTAAGTCACCTAAGCACTGTGTTAACTGCAGAAGTGAAGCTTCTCTTGTGCCAGCTTTTAATGTTTTCAGTTTTCTGAGATGCATAAAATTAAAAGCAGATGTGCAAAACTGAACTTTTGTAGTATACTGTAAATGTTTTTTAAAATGGGATTTCAGCTTGATACACGTCAAACAGCTGAACTCAAGGTACAACAAGCTGCCAAAACCAAAAGACAGATGCTGTTGGAAATCCATTATGACATATAAACTACAGCCACTTTAGCCCCATAAATCATATGATCAGCATTTAAGCAGTTAATAACGAACATCTAATTTTTTTCGGTATTCATACAAAGGCATGTCGAGCAGACGTCAGAGCACTGGATTTCACAGAATGCGTTTTTTTCCTTCATAATTGTTTTCAACTACAGATGTTGTGTATTAACTATAAAACTTCTCTAATGAACCTTCATTTTTCTGAGGTCTCTGAAACACTAACATTACATTCTATTGGTGGTTTTTAACAACCATATATTCCGTCAAAAAAAAAAAAAAAAAAAGAATAAAAACTTAAAAAATCCTCTGGGACCTTCAATTATTCTCAAAGAACAATTAATTTTAGTTGGATTTGTTGAAGAACTGATGAAAGCACAGCAAGAAGAGATTTCTGAGTAAGGACATTAGACAAATAATTCTTAAAAATATTCTTAAAACCTTTGTTAACAATAAAAATTGTAGGGCCCACTACATAAAATCTCTATTAAATATTTATTTTCTAAGCAATGATCCATTCATTTATAATGAACTGGCAACTGGTAACGTTTTTTTGCTGGAAAACCAGATAGGTATTTGTTCATATTTACAACAAAAGCAACTCCATAAAACACAGCTATTTCTGCACAGCTATAAATAATTTAAATAAAACATACAATTACAGCAGAAATAAATGTATATATGGTTTGCTTTTACAGTTATCTGTGGAAAACAAATTTGAAGGATTTTGAGCTCCACTGTCTAGGGAACTGCCCAATCAACCCAACTCAGGTGCTCTGTTTGTAATAATTTCCTTTTTCAGATTAAACTAGCAACATAAATGAACTGAACATAATCCAATCAAATTCCAATAAAATGAAATTAAAAATACAGTAAAAGGGCTATTCTGTGTTACTTCTAAGCTCATAACTCATGTCTATATTTTCGTCTGCAAACAGACCCTGAAGTTTTTGCGGAACTTATTTGTTTGCTTAGTAATGGTTGTATGATTGAAAACCTAAGGGCAAAAATAAATGAAAAATAGCAATGTCTAGGGGGAAAAAAATAAGCTTTTTAAACAGGTGCTTGGCTGAAAGAGACGTCGGTAAGGGCAGAAGGAAAACTCTCAATTAAACTTGGAACCAAAAAATGTCTATGTTTTCTTTTACGGGATTATTGGAATTACCAGACATGAAAGTTTTCATGTGAATAAAATCAGTTTGTTATGGCTGTTTTCAGCCTGGGTTGAAAAGGCAGCACATAATGAATTGCATTTTCCCTTTAAGGTTCAAAAACTGTTCTGCATGTTCGGGAATGGTAGAAGTCTTGTTAGTCTCATTACCTTCATAGTCCTCCATCTGTGACATACCTGTGAACGGTCAAGCTAACATGGGGACACCACAATATCTAGATTTTTCAGCATGCTTTTGTCTTAATGATTCATATTTTTGATGCTCTCTATCTAATAGATGTACAGCATTTTACCTTTTTACATTTAAGAGAATGCTACCTTGAAAAAGCATTTACAACAGTTCAGGACAACCTCACTGGCTACACAATCATTTTTGAGGAAAAAAGTAACGGTTAACTGCCTAGCCCAGTTATTTTGTGTATCACATAAAAGTGCAGAAGTTTTTGAATACAGTAGATCTCCCTGTTAGACTAGCAGACAGGACAGCACTAACCACTGTCTACAGAAAACAAACAAACACAGGCCAGTAACTACACAACCACTCCTACAGTCAAATGACACCAGAATCTGGAGTGGAAAATAACATTGCAAATCAAAGCCTGTTTAAGCAAACACCACTGAAGGGCTCAATAACAAAGACGTACCAAGTGGAGACAAACCCTCAGCATTGACAGCAGGCTGCCTCTTTAAACCATTTTTTGTTGATGCTTGGGGAACCAGTTTGAAAAGCAATACTTTCATCTTGACTCTCCCATTTATGGTGTTATTTTTACCTTTGGTTCTAATTACAATTTTACTTAGTGCATGTCACCACCTGGTGGTCACATGATGTAACTGAGAAAATAATTACATTTTACATTTTTTTTAATTGTCTAATTTGTGCTCTTGTATATTATTTGAGTTCATTGTATACAAAAAATTAAGGAACCTCCCAGCTATTGCATCATATAATGCAGCACCCACTCACTGGGTTGACATCCCCACCAAGTCCACCAAGCAGCGGTTTCAGTTACATTTAAAGACACATACTGCACAGATAGAGTCCACTGGCGGTATCTGTATTTGACCTATGTTTCATAGAGGTGTCTGAGTCCTATTCATGGTGGCAGTGTGTCCCTTTGTTGGATTTTAAAGCTTACAGGAAAAACACACACATTATCATCTGAAGAGAAGTACAGTCATCCTAAGCTAACCACTGTTGAAACCAGGCTGATGACTGCATTTCCTTTCAAAACCTCAGCCCTCAGTCAAGAGAGCAAGACCAGAGTGTAAGAGCAGACTAGAGGACAGATCAATCTTGTAACTTCACTATTAAGCAAAAATGTAACCTTTAAAACTAGTGATGTCATCTCGTTTCCAAAGGAACAATGGGACGTTTAAAGAAAATGAAAGGATAGCATATTAAATAGTCATGAGGAAAAAAGCAAACAAACAAAAAAAAAACTTGGCACTTGATAGACTACTATGTAATCACGTTAAACTGTACAGTACGCAGTGCTAGAACATTCCTACATTTTCGGCAGTCAACTGCATTAGGAAAACTGAAAATCACTAAAACTAAACTCAGAAAAAAAAGTGGTACACCACAATCCCTCATATTACCAGTGACATACCACTCTTTCGACTGATCCATATAACTCAATTGACTTCAATAAGAAGAGACTGGAATGGCAATGAAATCATCTGACATTGCCATCGCCTTTGATCTCCAGAGAAAGCTCGCCCTCGCGTTTCACCCAAAGGGCTTTGAATGAGAGAGGCACAAATGCATTGTTTTGCCTTAAAACACCTGGTTCCTATAATGCCCTGTGCTGAAAACTGAGCAACAGATTGGAATCAGAAGGCTGTCCATCGCGTATGGCACGTTTGGTTCCCTTTCGAGGCACGTCTGTCTCCCTGTTAGGATAGCGCTGAGGAGGAATGTGGGCTGCTATGAGGTCATCCAGGCTCCTCTGTTGAATAGACTTTCTGTTTCAAACACTGTGCAGTTCCATGCGCTTCCCTGTGACACAGAAGGAAATATATTTCTTTACCACTCAACGCACCCCATCAGCCCTGTTTCACTTGCACAGGCTGCTGAATTTGGGGGGGGGGGTTTGCTTAGCTAGTGTCCAGCCTTCCTGACCTGAGCACAAGAGCCCACTATTTATTTCAGTTTTTCAGGGTATCAAGCACACTGTAACAGATATGAGTTATAGTGGCATAAGAATTTGATACTCACTCCCATTTCCCCTCATTTATAATTATTAATCAGTACATTATATCTAAATACATATAAAAACTAATGTACGTTCCTATTAAATTGAACATAATGTATTTTAGGTGCCTCTGATGTTTAACAGTACCCATAATTTACCACAGAAGTAATCCAGATGGGGTTACCAGCCCAGAGTGATTGATATTGATGCCTATGCACTTTAGAGTTCATATTACTATGTGCCAGTGATTTTTTAATGCCTTTGGTGATCTTCTTTTGAGGAGCACCCTGGCTCTGTTGTCATTCGTGAGGTTCATGAAAAATCTAATTTGCTGTACAATATATATCAAAGTGTTTGACATTTTGTGTTTATTTATCATTTATGAAAACCACTTTAAACAAGAACAACAGTGAATGAAAAACATACCAAATTGTTATGTTTTATGTGGGGTAGGGCAGGGAGATACCATTGCTACCCTCAATTTCCACATTTGATAAGAACCTTAGTTTACTTAAACATGGAAACTATCAGGGAATGTAAGTCATAGCTTATTCAGAGCAGGAAAGTCTTAACATTAAATAGTTCAGTATGCATGAGCTGTTGTTTTTGATCACCTAACTAGCACTTTGTTGCTTGGTGGACCCAGTGCCAGCATCATGTTAGCAGTTTTACTAAAATGGCTATTATTGAAGAACAAAGTGCTCTCTGCCAGATCCCAATATTTACAAGCAAGCACAAATCTGTGAGAAAATTCGATTGAATACAGATGGCAGGAAATTCCTCTGAAATGACAGTGGCCAAATTCAAACCACAAGACATGAAAATAACCCCAAGTACCAGACATGAAGAACATATCTTATGGATTCTTTCCTTATGCAATTCACAATCTGCCATTGATTACCATTTGACAAGCGTGAAGATTTATAGGACTTCTGTAAAACAAGTAATCAATTTGCAACAATTAAATTTTGAATGCCTTCATAAAGACATTTGCTAAAGAAATGTTTGGGATTTACATTAATTAAGGCAACTTTTTGATGGTAGGCAGTTGAACAAAGAAGGCCTGAGTTTAAGTGGTTGTAATTACAACGCAATTAAATGAAACAACATTTGAAAATGATTATTTTGTTACCTACATAGTATATTACCTTCTGCAATTCTCTGAAGACATGCTTGTTATTAAAAGAGGAAATAAGATGTTTACTTGGAAAGAAGGGGGGGGGGGGATTGGATTTCAGCTTTGGAGTTTTGTGATGATAGTGTTTCACTAGTGTGTGTTTTTTTAGATGTTTCTTTAAAATAAAAGCTCTTCAAAGCACTCATTATAATTTATTTTTCTTTGATGTTTCCAGTCAAGGGCAATACAAAATGGTTCCATCCATAGAGAAAATTATACTTCACAGTCAGCTGAGTCCTCCAATGATTAATCAAATAGATATGATTTCGCTTATAACAATGTTTCCTTTTGGGAGAATAGTGTAACACATTGAACAAATTAAATGAGCAAACAGCAAAGATATGATTTGCTTTGATGACAGCATAAGAGACACTGGTTTGTTTTTGTTAATTTTCTACTAAATATTAGTCAGAAGTTCTACCTTTCCCCAAAAAGTACTAGACAATGTTTAACAAGTCTGACGGAAAATCTCAGAGGCTGGTGAATGTTACGCTGAACGGAAAGATTTCTAATTTAACTAAACACACTGTATTGCATGAAAAAGGCTGGACCAGATTTAAAACTAACTTACATCATGAGTGATGAGAAAGTCTGTTGTTCATTGTTCCTGCTACTGCATCAGTCACAAGAAATTGGACAATATACAGTATCTTCTCTCACATCTGGGCCATTAAGCCAGCAACTCCACCTTTTCTTCTGCAAAGTAATACACTGTTGGAGTTGTTTTGTATTTATTATTTATTTACTGCCAAAAAGAACATTTCAGCACTTGATGAAATCATAGATCAGTGATGTGCATGAAATTGCTGAGACTATTCTTAGAATACAGATTGAGGAAAAAAAAAAAACAATTGTGGGATATTGTTCAAAAGTGAATTATGTCCTGTAGTGATTTTTGGATGATTTAACAAAACGGACTGGGTTGCTTAATATTTTACTCCCTGAAGAGCAAACAAGACAGAAAGCGTAATGATTGTAAGCTGTTTATTACTTCATTTGTTTACATCTGGACCACTAACTTCAGGTAGAAAAAAATGGAATGTTTTGCTCTAAAGAAAATTCTGAGAAGTAGAATAATGAGAAAAAAAGGGTCCAGTATGTTGCAATGTGTAAATCTGTGTTGGGTTTCAAAACCACACATAGCTAAGGAAGTGAGTAATGTGGTCCTCACTTTTATCATGAAGTAGGCATCTTTAACAGAAGCTTACAGTCAGAAGACCCTCCCTCCCTCATCGTTCTGGGTCCAGTAACCCGAGAAGAATAGTGCAGCAGACAATATATATTATTGTACATCAGAGAGAAGCGGACAATACCATAATCCCTTGTGGAAAAAGGTAAGAACATCTAGTTACATCAAACTCCATATGTGAGTGTGGGACGGGGGAGAAAATGGCAAACAAAACAAAAAATGACAGAGAATTGAAAAATGATGGTATTGTTGGGGAAACCCAATACTGAGGAAGATGTAACGCTCCCTGCGAAAGTGAGAATGGTGAAAGTTTTTCAGAGTTGCACTTATGGCAACCTACTCAATCTTTGTCTCCTCCTGTAATGATGACAAGTTTCTTGTAATCTTGTTAAATTAGGAATATGCTAAAGGCCAGACCCCACCATTAAACAACTACATTATCAGCTAAATACATTCACAGTGTGAACGAACTCTGAGGTCCGAGTTTTCAATTATTTCGTTTTCAGACAATGGTTATGAATATTAAATCCACTACTTCCTCATCTCGAGTAAAGGTTCAAATAAATATAAATGCTATGCCATGTGCAAACAGCGCCCAGAAATCAGTGGTAGTGGCATAACATTGGGCACCTGCTATACTGGGGTGTTATCAGTGGAAACGGTCCATTCCCTGCTTGGCAATTAAAGCTTTGCATTCCACTTTCACAGCGCAGAAAGGGAAGAACGACTGCTGGGTCTGTGAACACACGTCTCAGGGAATCTTTGTGTTGTGCCTTCTCACCAGACAACTCGGCAATATGGTGATCAGCTGGACATTGCTGCCACGGATTAATCCATTTACATAGAAATGGAAAATAAACTGAGCAAGACTTACTATACCTTTCACAGTCTGCTATTACAAACCCAACTGTATTTCAAAGATCACCAAAGCCACATTTCCCAGAAACTTACTCATAAGAACATAGTAATAGACTTAGTAATAATAATAATTATAATAAAAAGAATGGTAACCATTATTACTTCAATAAAACTGCTTATATGTGGGCGCCTGGTGTATGATTGTATTTGTATTTGTAGTGTGGAAAATGCTGACCACATGGCAAAAGAGTAGACCAATAGGACAGCACATTGGTAAACTAACTTATTAAATGCAGAGAACAGGGAACTAATGTTAAAGAGCAGAAACTCCACAGTCCAGACTCTTAAGCTTTACTCTCAATGAGATACGAGTTTGCTGAAATGGTACAGTAGCTACAGTGGGATTAGTATCTGCTTCAGTCATGTAAACTAACTACATATGACTACAGGGAAACAATAGGTTTTGCAACTGATTCAAGTAAAGAAATACAAGACCCTTTCAATTTCTTCCACTGTTTTAATAGTTTTGTTTTGGTCATCAGCTTCCTATAATGAGGATGTTATTGCATTAGCTACAGCTCTTAAGTATAACTGATTCAAGAATTCGCAACATGACTAATGCCGTGTAACATCTGTGTAATAGCATTAGTCACTGAGAAGAAATTGCACTTGGATCAAACCAGCAACGCTAAACATTGGTCTGCAGTTGTACAAAGGAAGCATTGACTCAAAAGATAGACAGTATTTATATTACATCAACTATCAAAGCCACTGCCCCCAAAATGATTGTAATGATTTTCAATACCATGTTTTAAATCATAGGAAACTCTTCAATTTATATTATATGATTCTTTCCTCTTCGAATACATGACCTTGAAATCATCACTATGAAAAGCAATATTGTGTGAAATAAAGCATAAAAGTCGTATCCTGGATTACAGGAAACAGCGTGGATACAGTTTGCCTGAGAGCCCTGTTCGTCATAACTGGTTCCCTCTTGCCATGTGCAGTTGGGTGTGGGCTTGTCCCCTTCTCCTTTCAGAAATCCTACGGAGCCAGAGGAGTTTCTGTTCCTGAATGTTTAGAGAACAAAATAGGCTGTTGCATTTCTAACGTGTGACCATCCCAGTGCAATACAACAGGTTCAAAGAATATGACTATTAAACCATTTTCATCCTCTCACTGCATTTGTCCATAGCAGTCACCAAAAAGAAAGTGGAGCATGATTTAGATCAAGGAGGAGTCAGCCAGGCCAACCTGTTAATGATGTTTAACAGCAGCTGGGTACCACAATACTACAGCTCCGCGACCGCCTAAAGAACGTGGCACTGGGGACTAAACATAATCAAGTATCAAAACCTCAGCTCAACCTGGCATCCAATGCGAACTCCTTTCACAAAGTATGAAGCGTATCCATTCCTGTTCCCAAAAGCTTTCAAATAAGACCTCCAAACTCATAAAAAGGCTTACTTTTCATTTCTTCTTTATATAGTCTAGGGCAGAACTTTGAAATGTAAATGTGTGTGTTTTCTTAGAATAAAAAAAAATGAAACGCAAGACAAATCCAAGACACCAAAATTGTAAATGAAATCTGAATTCTCACCATTTTAAACAAACATATAAAAAAAATCCATCAGGCTCTGGTTTACTATGTAACCCTTTGCATGTTCATAAATTAGTGTACTTTGGCTCAGTATAGCTATATGATTTGCTACTAGTCCCCAGTTATGGGAGCATATTCATATTATAAAACACTTGATGTTTGTGAAGACTGGCACCCTTACAGTAAAAAGATAAGTAATGTTTTCATGTAAAATTACAGGGTTCTCATTGTAAATTGGGGTTCATAAGCAATTGGCTTCTTATATTTATTGCTAATGTAATCAACAATGAATTCTCGTGAAAGCTTTCAGAAGGCTGTGGTTTTCTTGCTAAAATCCTTTATGAGCTTCTGCTATTAAATCAGACTGTTTAAATCAGAGGTCCAGTGATAAATGCTTAAATATTCTTGACCTTGGAAGTTAAAAGTACTATAAAATACACTTTGATTTTATAAATGAAGTGATGAAAAGCCATGAAAAACAATAAAACATTTTCTAGATTTACTTTTTATAATGACATATTCCAGGACATGATTAATCTGTGTTAATACAAAAAGCTTTTTCACTAGAATTAGAGATGAATAAAAACATCCCATCATGTCTGCCAAAAATGCACATTTGTTTATTATTAAAGCAAAGTGGTGCAACACTGAAATGCTTCCCTGGGCTGTTACCATTCATTCAGCCTCCTCTCAGCAGCATCGCCTGCTTGAGTTATCAGTCAACAGGTAATTTAACACCCTAAGCAGAACTCATGACAGAAAATGCCACTGAACACACACACAATCAGATTCACAAGAAAAACATGTAAATATGGTACAATTAAATGTCACACTGGAGAGTGTTTAAACACCTCGGCTTTGTCTTCACCCGTTGCATAAAACTACAGCCTCAGGCACACATTAGAGAGAGAGCTGTCCTACAGTTTAATAGCCTTTTATATATCAGTAGCTCTTTAAGATATTGTTAAAAAGAGCTGTATTTAGCAGTTTGAACCCCTGAACGCATTTCTTTAATTATCTAAGTCATTTACCAGCATGGCGGGAGACGCATGCAAGCCCTCACACATCAATCAGGTGACGGTAACTTCCCATCACAGTGACTGCTCCACAGTGTAAACATTTGTCTCTTATTTAAAAGACTGCATCTCTCTGCCAATCCACAGAGCCGATCACCCTCTTTTCAAGTGGAATCAGACTTAAACAATATGGACAACTTAATTACAATACAAAGTACTTTTGGAGATGTGGCTAACCCAATGTACACAAAGAAAAAATATCAAAAGACAACTTAAAGTTACAGAGACTTAAAGATGTGGTTTTTGAGCGCATTTCTCTCATCAGAAATGAAGCACATAGCCCGGAGCACTACGTTGTTCACAGAAATCATGAAGGCTTTGGGGGAGAAAAAAAGGCCACAGGAAAATGTAACCTTCTGCTCTGATTAATGCAATCGTCTTTCATCATTAAGACTGTTGCTGCACACGTAACGATTCTAAAGATATCAATGTTTTAAATATGTAAGCACTGCATTATGATTCTGGTAAACTGATCATCAAACTCATGAAGTCTTATTAGTTAAAGGCATCAGCCAAGTAAATAATAAATAATAATAAATGTGAATGTAGTCACTAGGAAAATACGATAAAGCTCATTACAGCTATAAAATACATTGAAACAAGGCATGAAGGGCTGGTTTCAGAGACCAACATTAGCACTAGTCTTGGCTTAAACAATGTAATTTTAGGCAGTGAAAACTTAAAAAATGAAAAATGTAATAGTAAACTGGGAACAGCGTTTTACATCCAGTTTAAATTTGGAAGTCCAAAGGTACCACAGAGATTCCCGAAAACTAGGCCAGGGACAGATCTGAGGAATACAGCACACCACGGGGTTGTACTGGGGATTTTCTGTATGCTGTAACTGTCAGAGGGGGCAACTTTTATTGGGAACTTCCATCTCTTGCAGTCCGCTCCAGTAACCCTATCCCAGCATGATCCAGGAATGTGGTTGTAATTTAAGCATGCGAAATACTGCAGCCTATGGAAAAACCTCTACTTCGATACAGAGATGGACAACAGACCAACAAACTTGCCACTTAACATCTCGCATTTCTAGTCACATTCTAGTTTAGCAATTGTTAATTGCACGGTGATCGAATCTAAGCAAGCAACCCCAAAACTCTGTACTGCTGATGATATGCACTTGTATGTCATTTCTGACCTGTAAACTAAAATAAAACCTATATTCCCTGCTGTACAATGACTAATAAAGAGACGTTTTAAATGTGTATAATCGGATCATGAAAGGAAAACGATACAAAGATATATTTTACAAGGAAAATATGACTGTCATCTATCTGATGGCAGTAGGACACATACTGGCTGGACCATTGAGTACATCTCTAATTAATGGAGTGTTTTGTTTAAGTATTTAATATCTTCCAAACGTTTGCAATTACTCTGTATTCACTTTCAGTGTTCAATGTCCTGCCCTCCCCTTTCTCCTCTTGCCCCCATCTACTCTCCACTGTAATTAATACAGCCTTAGGCCAGCTGGGATGACATAATTGAGTTATCCTCCTCTTTCAGAAATGCTCACTGTAACATTATGGATCCCAAATTAACTTCAGCCTGCATCAATTAACCTAATGTTCACTACTAATGACTGCGATGCTGAGCAATGCCGGGGCGCTCTGAAGCAACAGATCAATTTCCATATCCACCGATTCGGAGGAAAACCTATGATAACAAAAATCAATAAAATAAATTAATCTTTTTAAAAATGAAAACACACAACGACCAGCTATGATTGTTTAGGACTTCACAAAAGGATGCAATCTAGCTTAAACTTTTCAGACGTATGGAGTTTAAACATTACAGTGACTATACATACACTCTTTTTATCAAAATATGCAGCACAAATGGCACACTGTGAGCAATGCTTTCATTCATCAGCTCACTAACTGATAACCTCTCTTTTTCTTTCCCTCCAGAACAAAACTGAGCAGTTTACTCATGGTACAACTAACAAATTGCAGGCTTGCTGTTGGAGGAGCTGCTATTAAAGAGCATGAGGCCTTCATTATCATTGCCATTTGATTTTGTGATTTCACTTCATCAGGTCGACTGAAATGCCGAAGCTGTTTTGACTAAATCATCTTTGAAAGGGACAAACCATGGAGACTCCCACCATTTGCTAAACATTAGAAATCCTGCCCTTGTCTGTAATGATTAGGTCAGGAAAAGTGCAGCCTGCAGGGTAGAGTCATGGTCTAAACTCTGCTCTATTTACCAGTCCAGCCGCTGCTTCTGTCGCATTATTTTTCCAATGTGAGAAATATTCTTGAACTTCGTAAAGGGAGCTGAGCAGCCGTACAACAGATCAGAGGTCTGCTTCCAAATGAGATCGGCCAGGAAATGCTTTTACAAACATGATAATATTTGCAATAAACTCTCACAGATTCACATAACTGAGCTTTAAGCTGTTGTTTCTTTGTTTTTAATACAACACAATTATCTACAGAACCCTAATGTAATGTCTAAGATTTTGAAACTGGAAAAAAGGAAACAATTTTTCCTACTTCAAGTCAAAATAGGGAGAAAATGGTGTAATTTTGTTTGTCAGAATGTGGAAAACAAACCAATTTTGTTCATTCATTGTGATTTTGCAATTATACTTAATTACTGTGGTTCCTACTATATCTTAAGAATGCTGCATCCAGATTTGTTCATGTTCTGTCTTTCCACCTACTTGGAGAGCAGGAAGGTACTGTCATTTTGCAATAGTCACAGTCCAGTGTAGGAGTGTGCTATAATACAATAAGCTCTACACACATGGCCTAATCTATCATTAGCCAAACGGCTAAATGAAAACCAACTGTGCGAGAACAATAAAATAATTTGTCTAGGGAAAAGGATGCAGATAAATTCTGCAATATTTTTTCCAACTGGCTCACAAATCTCTAACTGTAGCCAATGTCTTACCACCTGGCTGTCAGAATGTTTCTGCTGTTTAACTTAATAAACTGTTTCAATTAACTCTTAGATCATTTTCAATACATACCCTAATGACATGATTATATTTTGATCAGTGTTAGTCAACATTTGTGGGGTTAAAAAATGATATGCAGGGTGAATATTATGTTGATGAAAAGGTTTATGAGACAGAGAAATAAAAAAAACATGAAGAATGAAGAATACATTTCAAACATGCCAGATTTTCTCTGGACTATTCTTGTCAAAAAGTAAAAGTGATATATAAGAACTGTTTCCTGTTGCGTGTAGTTTTAAATAAGAGCCGTATGCACCAATGCATTCTTTATTTATAGAACAAGGAATGCCAACAAATCAGTTAGCAAAGCTTCACTTCAAGGGTCCTGCTGACATCGTAAACAGTAAGTGCGGTGCCTGTGCAGGTAATAAACGTCAGCGGAGCCAAGACAGCAAGCGACCTGTTTTCTATTACAGTGAGATTGTTTTCCATTTCCATTTGCTGAAAGGAGATCGAGATTTACTAAATCAACTCAGCTCTCTTTCAAAGCTTGCGCTGGACCACATCCAATAGAGGGAAATGTACAAGATGTGGCACACCAGCACGACAGAAACTTCAACACACGTTAACGACGTCAATCCTCTTTGGCACAATACCGCCCGTCAATTCATTTTTCACTTTCTGAACTCGCTTTTACATACATTTCTCAGGATAATGTTCCTGTCCAGCTTCATTTGCCCTCTGCTTAGAGTACCAGGGAACAAATCCAATCAGGTGACTTTCCCCTCAGTATATCATTGGATTATTGTAGTCAAATTGTACAAAATGTTTCTGTACAATCCATTTGAATTACAAGAATTTGGAAATAGTATGTATGTGTGCCTTTCAAAAGTATTCAGACCCATCCTATGGTGTCCCACTTTATTTTATTCAAAACCTGAATACTAAAACTGAAGACTTAAGGGTAAGGTAAGTTAGAGTAAATATCAGCAAAAAATGAAAAATGTTGATTGCATATTTCAGGACTCTGTCTTTGGCAGCAATTACAGCGGCAAGTCTTTTTGAGTAAGTCTATCTAAATAGCTAGCGATAGAGAGATAGATCTACAGGTGTGTGATCAAAATTAGCTTTTGACCTCTGAATCACAAGTCCCAACAGGTGATGCTGACTCACAGAGCGGACATATCCTTGGATCATGTGATTTCCAAGACGGTCCAAACATTAGCAGGAACCAGTGTGCAGTTGTCAGTGGAAGACAGAATAAAGTCAGAAACTCTGAACACTTCTAAGCTGTCAAACCCAAGTTTGACCCCGACACACACAAGCACTTTCTTTTTTATAAACAAAAATCGGAAGAAAGAAAGAAAGCTCAGTCTTATTTGAAATAGATATACCTCTGTAAGACCTTTCCATAAAAATGTTAATCAAGTAGAATTATCCTGCAAAGCATCCCAAAGCCTCCCCTGAATCCTGCCTCTCCAATAATAATATACGCGCACCGAGCGAGCATTACTGTCTGCAACACCAGAGTCTAACATGCTGAGGTGATTAGCGCACAAATAGCAAGCGAAGACAAACACGACAACCCCTGCAGAATCCATCCCAGCAGCAACTGGAGTCTTACAAACTTACACATGTTAAAACGACAAAGAAATATTTGTCTCTCTCAGTTATTTCTTTAAGACTCCACCTGCATGAAAGTGAAATATCTTAACACCGATTCTTTCATTAGCTAATTCCTATAGGACCTTCCAGCTTCACCTGCCCTTCATACCATCACAGAACTTGTCTGTTGTGTTTAAAAGCACAGAAATCGTTTTAATGGTCGAAAAAGATGCAAATAAAAGGTAAACTGTAAATCTGCAGAACATAGATCACCTCTAGGAAGTTTCCTTCCCCCCTCTTGAACCTGAACATATATTTTGGTTCAGAGCTCTTTGAACATGTTAACGAAGTGATTCCAGACCTGTAACCCTTGTCAGTTCACAGGTGTTCAGAAGCCAGTCAGCCTTCGAGAAGTTACATTCTCTGTGGTTCCCCCCGCCCAGAGGGTGAGGCCCTGGCTGCTGGGACCTTCGTAGAGAGGATCAGGGGGGTTAGGAGTTAAAGCGGGGTCATGGGAAAGTTGCAGTGTCTTATCATTGTCAGAATCCCAAACTGGAATGGTACCCTTTTACATAAGGGCTCTTGTTTCAAATAAAATATAAGTCTATAAAAATAGCCCAAAGCAGACCACTGAGATTACAGCACATACAATGAACTCCAACATTTTTATTAGCAACTAATGTTTCGTTGGCAGAGTCCTGCAATAGGAACTAGCATCCTCGACTGCAGTACTTCCCACCAACTCAGACACCAAGGCCATCGCAACGTGATGTGGCAGACCATGGGAGATTCATTGGAGGCTGCCAAGCCAAAGAAACAGAGAGGGGGAGAAAGGTAACATAAATCTAATTCTTATTTTGATATGGAGCTGCAGCAATCAAACTTCTTGCCATGTAATATCCCCATTATTTTGACAATGTTTTGGCTCCGAGAAATTAGAGATACTTAGGATTCTTAGCACGTTAAATAAAATGGTTGCTGTGTGGGGAAGCAGTGAAGGTCCTCTACACTATAAGGTAAGTGGAGTCGTTAGTGGATTTCTAGGGACGATGCAATTTATGGAGCAAACTGAGGATGCTCATTCCAAATGGCTGATGTGGGAATATGGTTCACATGTATTTTATGTTTTTCAAGATAAAAAAATTATAACTAGGGATGAAAAACACTGCTAAGCCCATAGCATGTCTTTCAAACAGTGAATTATGTCAATCCGTCTGTTCTGTTTCCAAGAACTTCAATAATCCTCCTCCACCACCCCAACCCCCACCCCCGTCACAGTGAAAAGAATACAAAGCTATAAGACCTTTAAGAACACCAAGCAGAACAATATTCCTTTTTAATTTTATGAGAGGAAATAGGATTGGCAGCTTCTTCCACAATAAAAAGACACTTTCAGCAGCTATCCATTTCAAATGTTCTTTGATTCCTGAAATTTGGAAAAGTCATTTACAATGCGTTTGCCTTCTGTTTACTGGGAATTATAACCCGATGAAGTTTAGTAAACCAGTGTTGCACAAAGCTCTCTTGTGTTTTTACTAAATAAATAAATAAATAGTTTTGTTTTATAATCAAGTCGTATTTGGTCATGTGAAGTTATTACAGCATATTTAGTTCCAAGTTGTAACTTAATATAGTATAACGCCTGGATTAGAATTCCGAAGAGCAGAGAATAAGTCACTCTTCCAGAACCACGAGCTTTTATTAATGACAAGTAATAAATTTTATAAACCCAACTATTAGAGTTTATAATGTCTTTCATAGTCTTCCTGAGTTTGGCCAACCAATCATCTCGTTTGTTTAGTGGGCATTGCCTCATGGCAGATTTCTGGAACAAAAACAGAACTGAACAACAGAAAGAAAAAAGTTTTGGCTGCTTGTCCTGCTCTTGCTAATGAAGGTATAAAATGTTAGTCAAAGAGTCATGTTTGCCAGTTTGTTTTTTACCACTGAGACGAAACCTGAGGGGGGAAAAAAATAATCTTCGAGCTGTATGAACTTTCTGATTCATCAAGTCTTGAAAAATACTTGCTAAGAAAGTAGACTAGTAGTTTTGTACAGCAAATACAGCACAATTTCAGTAATTATTTTGTGATTCAGTTTGCCATACTTTGTAAGAAAACACTGAAATGTATGAAAGTTATTTAATTGGCTCTCTGAGATAGGCAGAGCATTCCAAAGGATCATGTGACAAAATAAGCATTCACTTGAGGAGCACTAAAAATACGAACTACTGATAAATATTTTCCTTCCACTCAGGAGGAAGATGATCAGGTAAACAAACCTGAAATAATAAAAATCTAGCTTGGTGTTTCTTGCAGGCAAATACACTGTGAGAGGAATGACAGCACTATTTAAAGTGAAAAATTAAATAGTCAAGTTCTATAGCTGTTGATACAGGACTTAATTTATACTAGTGGTGCACCTAGGCGGTTATCAGTCACTCGTTGACACTTCAGCAACATAAAGTCGTGTTGGCGGCTTGTACTTCTGCAGACACCCTGCAGGACAGAGGCAGTGCTGAAGTAAATCAAAGAAGACAACTCTTCTGCACTGACTGGGAACACAGCAGGCCTGGATCAGAGCTAAGATAAATTGAAGGCAAAGTCCAACGCAGGCTGGGGCCAGAGCAGTGTAAGGCTCACACAGACTGCTCCTCTTCTGCAAATTTTGTTGCGGGCGGCCCAGGGCAAGAGAGCGGTTACAGCTGCGCCCCTCACCCGGAAACCACACTTGAAACGGGGCCTGAAACCTCTGCTGCCCGGCACCGTGTCCTCCAGAGCAACAGTGCAGCAAAACGCCAGAGCCTTGGTTTTTCGATACCTACATGCAGTGGATGTAAATTTCATAGCCACGAAGCAGATTCTTCTTTAATGAAACAAATTCACCCAGAGCCAAAAACAGCAAGTGCCACAGCTGAAATGTAAATCAAAAGCGCCCCTGAAGCCTGAGTCACTTACTGAAAGCAGGCAGACACAACGCTGGCCTGCTTGGCAAAAAGTTTGGAACGTCTAAAAATGTGTGAGTAATACAACTTCTGAAGATATTACCGGGTGATTTACTGTTGCAGTCTCCCCACACAAATAAGGAAAAATATATATAAATAATAATAAAAAAACACATCAAATTATGAAATCCCCTAAGCTCTGTCATATTACACATTATGAATGTAATTAGATGAATGAGTAATGTACAAAAAATAAAGGCAAAGCTCACATTTATGTAGGATTGAATACCAATGTAGATTTGTTATTTTCTGAAGAAATCATGACTCAGAAATTATGAAGCTCAAATATAACAGCAACAATAAAACATCTTAAGACTTTATTTCTGAGCGTGCATCATTCTCCTTTCTTAAAGAACAAGCAAATTACATTTCTTCTCAAACTCTTCATATGTCAGACGCAAACATTATAAGACCATGAACTTGAACTATTTCATGGGAAAGATTAATCAAAAACATTGACTTTAATGCCTTGGCTGCACTCTGTTTGTAAGGAACAAAAGGTCATGTGTCTTAAAGATGTTTTGAAGGACATTACTTTATCTTCCTTTTGTTACGATTGTTTGCTCAGTGGTTAACTCTAAAATGTGTTGGTTTTTGTTAAAGTCCTAACAAAAGAAAAAACAAACACAGTGTGGTGTGCTCATTCGGTGTCATATTCTTCCATAATTATACGTTTTATTTTTAAAACTTGTATAAATGCAGATATATCTGCATAACAAAAAAAAAGTGATTTAATACTTTCCTTTGCCAAACTCAGGGGTGTATTCTGTGGCTTAAGGGAGTACATTTATTAGAAAACAGACATTCCCTTCCCTGAATATTTTCCTACTTAGCGCATGGACTTTAAAACCAAGGGCAGGCTACAATACCACAACAAAATGATCATGATGACTTATGAATCAATGGAACATGCTGCACACATTACAGTATGCGAGCACAATCAAATTATCTATGCCTCATTCCTAAAGTCATACAAGTCGCAAAAATGAAGTGGGCTCAAACATGGATATACAATAGCATTCCGCTGGGTATCTGCTGGATCACCAAGAAAATGGTGCAAAGCTCAGCAGTGATTTACCGCAGCTCTGATTTTTGGGCCGGGCTTGAAACCAGAGAGGTGAGATGAATGGAGGAACACAGCCTTACTGAAGACCTAGATATCTGAAGAGCAGAGGCAGAGCCCAAAAAGCTGGGAAGTAAGTACTGCAGGTAGACAGGATCTCACTGTTCTCTCCGAGGCCAAGGAAGAAAAAAAAAGACAAGACTCATTCATGTATCCGAAGAACTCACTGCAATAGACTGGACAGAGCAACTGGATGGTCAACAGCATCAAAAATGCATCAGCTTTTAAAGTCTGGGTTAAGCAACCTTATAACAGCTTGGTTAAGCAGATTATTCTGACATCAAGACACAAATGACTGATGGGAAGCATAAGTTTAGCCTCTGTACTTTGTAAAGTCATTTTCCACACAGTTTCACTGCATAGCCAATATCTAAATCGTTTTCTTTTTAAAAAGAGTGGGCTTGGGCAGTTGGTGGTTTCCATACTGATTTTTAAGTTTAAACTGTTATGGTTTTCCACCTTTCGTATGGTAAAAGCACCTGTTATACAAAACAGTAAGTTTCACTCACAAAATGAGAGAGGAAAAGAAAAAAAGTATTTCGTTCCCAAGCAGTTTCTCTAAACACACTTTTCAAAAAACTGGACCACAATTAATTCCACCCATAGGTTCATTGAGCAAATTAAAACTTATATTGTCATCAGGATTTAACAGCAGTAGTTAACTCCCAACAAAAACGTTCATCTGAACTACACTCAAAGGCACATATATTTAGCTATGTTCCAAGCAGGTAAAAGAAAAAGAAGAAAGAAAAAAAAAAAAACATCAAAATACACCCATTCAAAATGGATATTCTTTGCAAGTGAGGGAATATATTTTTCTTTAAAAGTAAAATATTTTCTTTGCTGGTGGGCACTTGTATTTATAGTGCTGGAGCCCAAGCAAAAATACATCATCTGCTATTACACATAGTTTAAAACGGGTTCTAAAGTTCCATGAGCCCCAGAGAACATTTATTGTAGAACGCCACATGTTCCAAAGTAAACCGATCTCCCACCCCTTAAGTGTTTAGAACAACAACTGGGATTTCAATTAGGGAAGAGTATTTTACAATGTTTGATGCCTTCTTAGTTAAAAACTGCCTGCCAAATATGGCAAAACACTGACATTCACAGGAGACACCTCCTTACTTTGGGGACAGGTCTTAGATGTAAACCGCTTAGTTTTTCTTGCAATTAAATCATATATTTTGCATTACAATGTAAAAACACGGCTGCTCTAAAAGTACCAAAGGCTATATACATACTTCTTTTTATGTTTTTTCAGCAATTTCCCTAATAAGAGATTAGTAGACTATGTATGAAGACTCCATGTTAGGTGTGAATAAATAAATCCTCAGTCTTATCAACTCCAAGAGAACTGAATCGTTTGCCAAGCAGGTTTAAGAGGCTATTACCAATACGAACAGTTCTGTTAACAAGTGACACACTGTTGGGTTTTTGTTTTTCACTGTATGAATATATTTCCCCACAGATGCATGTTAAAAAGGCTTACTTTTCAGTTACAAAATGGGCTTTATTTTATTTTATGAATGTACTGAGACAATATCAGTGTTTTTAGCTTCATGCAGCTTATCCTATTTTATTCATTTTAATATGAATTGGATATTAAATACAGTGCAAAATAATTAACACTAGGAAAACTTGAGTCATCCTTTTTATTCTTTTAATGAAATAAATTAAAGTCCTAATGAAACGTGTTATAAAAAGTATGATTAAGTATGAAGCTCTGTTCTCAATGCCTACAGAGTGCTTTTTTATTTTTGCACTTGCAAGTTCCAAATAAAACACATAGCAACCTGAAACTGAAAGACTCCAGCCATCAAGCGTTTGAAGGTCCAGACTGTAGTGGAAGAATCAGAGATCTCTGCCAAGCATTTAATGACCCCTAGCCATACACATGACTTTATATTATATTTCTTGTTTGTCTTGATTTCATAAGATATCTTAGGGACGTGCCGTTATTTGAAATCTACCAACCAATCTTATGGGAGCCACGTCTATTTTAGCGAGATTGAAAGTTTCTGACTGAGGCCTACCTCATTAATTGCTGACTCTCTCAAATGTCAGCAGAAAATAAAGACAGGTGACTTAAATAGTTAAATGACTTCCACCTGCCTACTTGTCGATACACTGCTACACCACGAAGTAGAACAGTTTCTTGACTTTAAATTAAATAAGCACATCGACGCAGGTCCGCCTTCACACCAAAAACAACAAAACAGACTTTGGGCATAGATTGTGTGTGACATGTTGTCTGTGTTATTTAAGTAACAGTGGTTTTAAGGCAGACATTTAGATCTCGATTAAACAGCAGGAGCTGAGAGTTGGTCATGTTGAATTTAAAGGAGGCCTTTCTCTATAGAGACAGGTAACATATGCCAAAAAAAAGATGAAACTTATATTTCTCTTTTACAGTGGAAAAGACGTGCGAGGCATATACTAAACAGAGAAGAAAAAAAAAAAAACTTAGACAAATAAACAAGCGGATGTTGAGTTATTTTAATAACGCTTGGAGTTCTGTGCTAGAAGGGAGAAATGTTTTATTCATATATTTATTCATGAATTCATATATTTTTCTTGTTACACTTCATATTTGTTTTAATTCTATATTTTGTATGATAAAGGTATTACTTTGTGTGTAGGGTGAGATGTATACACCTGGTCCATTATTGCTCTATTTTTCTAGGTAAAATAAATTAATAATTTTGGACTTTAGCGGTGGAACAGTGTTTGTTGAAATGTTATCAGAACATTTTCTAAACTGTAGGGGAAGTTTATTAGTCTTTATACGAAATGTGGTAAGATTTTTTTACCCAAAAAATCTAAGCCCAAAATTGGATATAAATTAAATTAGGTGAAAACGCAGTCCCATAAGATTTGGCTGACGGAAAGCCTGTTAATAAAGAACAGTATAAAGGATGTAAATTCTCAGTACATTAACAATTTTGCACAATGCCGATATTTTCTGTTTGATAGGATGAAAACATCCAAACTACTAAATTGTCTTGCATTTAAATATTTTCTAAGTTGTTCCTAAACTACAATAACATCTAAAAGCCTTTTACGCATTGGGGCTTTTCATCAACAATTAAGTTTTGATTTGCAAATCAAATACACACAATAAGAAAAAAACTGTCCCCCGAGATGCAAACCTATGCTTTGTGTTATAGTACTAGGAGAAAATAGTCCTGCTCTTCCATGTGTATTTGGCTTTGATTAGATTATACCGTACATGTTTCAATAACTCGTTGTATTTTAGCAGTGCTTCCAGGCGCAATGCCTGCAGGGCCCTGTGTAGCAAAAGGGCTTCAGGACCGAATACGATGTTTCCATGTACTTATTATTGTAAGGGTTTAGGTTAACCAAATCAAAATGTTAATCAGCATGCCAGTCAGTATGCTAACCTTGTATTGCATCGGAATGAGAACTCTGAACATCTGGAAGCTGGAATGCAGAGATTTGGGCAGTGAGATGAACGGAGCATGATTTCGTGGTTTTCACTGGAAGAGCTGAGCTGTCTTCTGAAAAGCCACAATAATATTAAACCTTCAAAACTATTGGCAAACGAGGCTCGAACATGTTCAGCTTTCAGCCTAGAACTGTGTCAGTTCCTTTCTATCCGAAGCTAACTATTCGAATATTAAATTCACTTTACACAGGGCTCCAGAAATGTACGAGCGCAGACCACATATCTGAGGCAAAACATCTCTTCGTCATCATTACAGTTAAACTTATCTTTACAGTAACCATCCAGATGTATTCAATACTTATCCGATACATGTCTGACACAATCTCATTTCACTAGCAGTTTTTAGTCATTCTCCATTACTTGCGGAGACATGGAAGAATGCTGATATATGTAATTCAATGAAATATGTGTATATGTATTTCCTCACCCATCAATACAATGACATATGCAGTAATCACAAAAACAAAGACAACTGTTTAACTATAATGTTTCTTGTCCATTGTATGTAAGTGTTTAGTGACGCTGGGCTGTGGTTTATTGTATATATAGTGCCACATAATTCAATATTAAAATGTAATTTGAATACCAGATCTTAGGCCTACATTTTGTCAGTTACACATGTATTATTATGGTTATATTATTATTTTCCTTTCATTATCTTCAGTTTAAAAATTGCATTTACATTATCAAAGCATATTTTCTGGAACTGCAATATTTTTAACTATGTAAAAAATAAAAAAGTAAAAAGCTTGATTGCTGAAGAAACGAACACAAGATTATAACTTTGAGATGACTGGAGTCTAAATAAATATCTAAATAAACAAACAAATTGCATGCTCTGGTTGGGAATATGGGGATGGTGTAGGTGCAATTATAATGCTACTATATAGTATAAGGTATTTGTAAACATACGAAGAAGAAACACATGTTTTACATTTTCTTTAAATAAAATCAAAATCAAGAAGCCACAGGAGAGCTGCATTTAAAAAAAACATGTAATTACTAATATGAAAGCATGTTTTGTGTAATTATGATTTAGAATAGGGGTGTAATCACCACTCATCGCCTGTAGCTTCATTGCTACTGCTAATCTAAATGTGATTTTATGTTGAGAAAAAATTATTCAACAATTCCTGCAAGACTGTATCAGTATTCTATCCAAAATAAATAAACTGGAAATATTTCGCAAACACTCATAATAAAAATATTATTTAAATCTGAAAGATACCAAATAAAGTAGCTATTGATGAAAGACTCAAAGAATGCTGGAATTGACGTACTGTTCATCACAGTTTACATAGGAGAGACAAACAAGAGATAAACAGAGGGTGAGATGAGTAAATAAAAGATTTAAAATCTGATTAATCCAAATTAAAACACTGCAGTGTTTCCAAAGAAAAAGAAAAAAACGTTAAAAAAAATAGACTATCTTGACATTATAAAAGCATTTGTGTGGTTTTATTATAAATACAGTAAAACTCAGCACAAAGGACAAATAAAATGTGTTGTTAATAATTTAGCTGTAATTGGATTAGTAGGAGGAAGATTTATATATACACAAATTTCTATTTCTTCTTACTTTTTATAAGTCATGCCTTGGGCATACTAGAAAACTGCAATTATATTTGTATTGCTTTATTATAGTTTAAAGTACATCTTAAGTTGACTTCATGAATGCACCAGTTTTGCACTATGAAGTCCTTTGGTTATTATTTTTATACAAACGTATGCTGATTTGAGGTTCTATTTAAATTGCAAATCATATTTAAATCAAGCAAATTAAAGTACTTGAAAATGGAGAAGTTGAATCTACTTGCAAGATACATTTCAACCCCCCTCTCCAGAATGTGTACGATTACACAGTTATTCCTTGAAGTGTCAAAAAGCATAACATGCAACAGCAGAGGGAGACAAGCAGTCATTCAAATCCATAGTTTTCAGAGCTAATGTACAGGTTACATAAATTTGACTGCAAGCCTGACACTGGTTTTTTTTACAACTCTTAACTTAAATATTTGATTCCCCTTGTCAGTGAGCCAAAATGCAGTTCATCTCAAGGCACAATTCTTCTGTTTGTTTCTTTTTAAATTTCATATTGATGTTTAAGATGATGCACTAATAAAGAACTTAAAAAAAAAAGATGTTCCTCTAAACAGTATATATGTTCAACACTTCCATTAAAATGATTTCAAGCCGACAGACATTGGCATTCATCCTTGTTGAAAATAGTTTTGCTTTCTGGCAGATGACCCAGCTATACCCCTTCCATATAGCACAGAACCTTCTGTTGCAACTTGGATTAGTCAGAGGACCAGCTTTCAATGGAGCCCACAAGAACACATTGTTGACTTCACCAATAAATACATGTAATTTATACAGATGTTGTTTCGATGTATTCCCCCATATCTGGTATGGGGAGGTCTCTCGGTGCCACAGATGCTGCTCTTTCAATATTTTATTTTTAATTCATGCATGAACGGCGGCTACATAACGTAAATCGAGTTTAGAAAAATTGTGCAAGAGCATTAAATAATAGGATTTCAGATTTTAATCATAACATGATGCATTGAAAATGAATCTGAACATATTATCAAGGGAAAACCCTGGCCTTTAATGTTAGTTGGTATCAGATGTTTGCCCCCCCCTTTCCAATGGTTCTTTTAACAAATCAGTTTGGAAATAGGCATGATGAAAAGCAGCTCTATCTAATTAACGCATTTAGTAGAGTTCCCTGAAAATAAATACACAAACAAACAAACAAACAGCCTAATGAGCAAGCACCTGCTTTTAATAAATACAGCTCAGGAAAAAATTAAGACACCACTGCAATTTTTTCCTTAAACCAGCATCTCTACATGTATGGCAGCCATTCATCCCATTCATATTTTTATTTAGAATTTGAAAGAAATGTTGTCACTAGTTTATAGAATAAAACAAAAATGTTCATTTCACCCAAACACATACCTATGAATAGTAAAAGCAGAGAAACTGATGATTTTGCAGTGGTCTCTTAATTTAGCCCAGAGCTGTATATCTATACTAAGTGGAATCTGACGTAATACTAAGCTTCGGACAGTTCAGTGAATAAATACAAACACATGTGCAAAATAACATTTACAAATGTGTGCATGGTGAAAGTGTTATTGTTTCTAGCAAATCGGTTACATTTTGATAGCAGTAATGTTGGCTGGTTTAAGCTCACCTTGTGCAGAGTCCTGGGGGAAGCGCTGGGTCTTGCTCGCCTGCTGTCCCAGTGCTTTCTCCAGCTGCGGGAAGCGCTCAGCTGCAGCTGCAAGTCTTTTAGGACTCAGATCTTGTAAGTGACTCGCATTATCTTGAGGGCTTCTTCTGGGCTCAGCACCGCAACTGTCATTGCCGGCTCTCTTCACACAAGTCTGCGATTTGCTGCTATACATGGCGAAGGTCAGCCCGGAGAAATCCGTGCCCATGGGTGCTGGGTGGTTATTGACCATTCCAAAGACGGCAGTGGACTTCTGCATCTGGATTTCGGCTTTGCCAGAATGCATGGTCTCCTCTTGTGTGTGTGGATTCCTGGACTCTTAATTCTACCTGCTTTTAAATCAGAAAAATGCAAACATTGTAGACCCAAAACTGCACATAAAGTAACATTGACCATTCATAGTAATTTGGGGAATCAGTACATATTTTTCTTGCAACCTTAACAAAAAAAAAAGTGTACTTCAATACAAATATATATAGGTCTATAAACATCTCACTTTTTATATGTGGTAGGTTAAGAGATTTAGGCTACTTGAGTTGAGTTTTCTGAAACCGTGCATTTGATGATAGAGGCAAGTAGGCTGCACATGCACAAACAAATGTACGTGCATGTCATAAACCATCACATGCTTCTAAATGTGGCCATGTTCATCAACGCATAGTGGTCTTGGAAAATAACGTACCTGGTACAACGTCTGAAGGGAACAACGCAAGGCAAGGGACTGGGCAAGCCGCTATGCTCAGCTTTTTCTTCATCCATCAAGGTCTGCGCGGCGCATCTCCCGCAGCCTCAACTGCCAGCTTTTTGAGCGTGAGGAGCATCCGCGTGCAACCCGCACCGCACGCGCGCTCCGCCGGGGCCACGCGCAGCGCGAGGCACGGGCCCGCGCGCCAATGACAGCAGCGCGAGGGCGGGCGCAGCGCGAGCGGGGGGGGCTGCGAGACCCGCACAATGCACCAGGCAGGACGGGGCACAGTCACTGTCAATGCATGCTTTAGATTGGACACAAACGCGGAATGGCATTATGACGTGCTCTTCTTGCAGAACGCAATGTAACAAGCTGACAAGATGACAGTTGTGCGTGTCTGCCAAGAACGAAAAGCATGGAAACTAGTATTAGAGAATGACAAATTATTCTTGCTATCGTTTTAAAATAAATGCTGACACATTGTGGACATCGGTTTGTGGCAAAGATGTTCAGGTAGTTGACCGTGCGGAATGTACTTTAATTTATTGCAAACTACCACCTGGAAATAATTGCCCAAGCAATGGTTACACACACACAAAGCTATAGCTACAGAGACGGAGATGCATAATTATATATAATGTGTGATTCAAACCATTTAAATCAAATGCACATACATTTGTATTATATAGATTGAAATCTGAATGAAGCCAGCATTTCTCGCACAAAATATGCACCCCATTCCCCAATTGCACTTCACAGATATTGCTACATTTAAATTGTGCAATGCAAGTCTCTAATAAATACAAACACAATTTCATTTTGTCGGTTTCAAAATGTGCATCTTGAAATGCTGTATGAATTAGTCTCTTTTACTGCAGTACACGCACATGTCAAAAGCGATTCCCAGAGTCGTTCTGCATTACCGTCAAAGCAAAGCTGCTTCACCGCACGTAGATATGAAAATAAAGGCGTGTATTCATGCTGGGCAATTTTGCTAAACCCTGGGACTGCCAGTTTGTTTGTTCTCTGTGGTTGACATTCTGTTTTGACATGACAATGCCCATTTCTAGCGGTTTGATTCAAGTCATAAACACGGCAAACAAAACATTGCATTAAAATGTCTTTATACAAACTCTTGTTCAAAAAGGCTACTGCTGGAAAACACTCAAGTGTGTGGATGGATTGCTTAGCACTCCACAGGGTGGTCATTTATTGGATGCAAGAAAAAGCCAGTTGCAATTAGTTTACCTTAATACAGCATATACGTAACGCACCCTTCACTGCAAAAAACTGCATTTGAAACACCTGTGTACTGTGGTTGGCAATATTTGCTTATGAATATGACCTACCTATTTAACCCGTTTATGATAAACTTCCAGTGCAATCTAAAAATCATTATAGGTTTAAGCACAGGTTAACACTGATGTATTCTGCAGATGTTTCAACGGTATCCCAATTTCACAGCCCTAACAGAAGTGGTTTCTTTACACCAAAGCGACCTCTGCTGTAAGAAAACGGAAAGGTACCTTTACCATTCAAATCTCTCCTCTGACACTGTAAAACCAATTCAAATCCCTTGTCAATCTCAGATTACAGTGACTGGCCTCATAATGGCATTCTTTAGGGAGCACTGAAATAAAATTAATCACCATTTTTATTTGTATTGCAGAACAAGCGTGTTCTTAAAGGAAAAACAAACAACAACAAAAACACTCCCCTTGCTAGCACTCACATTACAATTTTATTATTTTTAATACAAAAGGTGAAGACGGAAAATAAAACTTAATGGCTATATATATTTTCAATCACTTATCACTGAAATGCATCCAAAATAGCAGATCAACATGGAATGTATTGCAAATGCTCGTCTCATTTTAATAAGAAAAATATTTTCTACGGGCTGTTTGGAGTTCTATAAAGGATTACAAAATAGTTTTTTTCCAAGACGATCAGTAGATGACCTGTAAAAAAAAAAAATTAACACAAAGCAGGTTGCTCTTTATAGAGTTTCTTCTTTTTAACATTGAAACAATGGCTGGATTAATGCGTGTAGGAGCCAGCCCCCGTCCAGTGTTGCCATTCAGTGGTGCAGTTACAGTGACAAGTCCATAGGAAAAAAACATTTCACAAAATATGTCATCTAGGAGACATCAGTTATCTTTGGCTGATAGGATTGGTGCTTTCAAACCCCACACAACTTTCAATATAGCCGGTCAGTTCTGCATTAATAAGCCATTTCCACAAGTATAACCATTACCCATTTCTATAGTACTGGATTTTAAAAAGTGTAAGGCATTACATCTACATAAGTATCCCTGGTATCCCTGGTAATTACATACCAAACATTTGAAGTAATAAACATTCATTACTTGATATTTCAAAATATAAAACTCTGTGGGAACCTGTATTCTGGATAAACATTTCCTTAAAAGCCTTCCTACAAAAAAACAAAAACTTTATTTTTGTCCTTTTCTTTTTAATAACCGAAACTTGAAAATGTGCCAAACACCTTACCATAACGCAATCAGTGTCCCGTGTGAAAACGGTGATTTGAACATTTTCTCAGGACAATAAGGCAAAAGCAAACACTATCCATCGGAGAATAAGACCAGTAATCGGATGGAAAACACTGTAGGACTCCCCTAAAATACTGATGCACTTCATATATTTCAAAACAGCTTACCATAGCCTCTGCAAAACCTCCAATAAGCCAGACCAACTACAAGCACAGAAGTACCGCATCAATCGGACAACGTATAAATAAGTGGCTGAAGAATTACCAAGGCTGTGAGAAGCCCATCACTCTTTATACTCCATGAACTGCTGGAGTCTTTTTCGATGCTCTGTGGTCATCTGGACAGCACTGTTAAAGGATTAAAGAAAAAAGAATGAAGGACCAAGGCATAATAATGAAGGTACTGGAATACTGCGACATTTAAAACACAAATTAACATTTTTTAAATCAGATAACCTGGAAGAAAAAATAAAATGATTGCTTTCATTGTCATAAAACTTGCTTAGTTGAAAAGTGAAGACATAACAGTACAACATGTGAAAAGGGCCACTCCTCTTACTGTAAGTGTTCCCCGAAGGTGGTGGTGATCCTGTAGATGGCAGTTTTCAGAGAGGCTCTGAGGGCAAACCTCAGGGTTTTGTAGGTCGAGTCCTCCAGGCTGCCTGAAGATCTCACTGGCTTACTGGAGGCATGAGGCAGCTTGAAGTGCTTGTCCACAGCCTACAGAGCACAATATGCATAAGATGCACCTTAACCCAAGTTATTTTAATAATTACAGATGAAAATATGAAGGCATAAAGGGTTTTAAACAATACTAATTATAGAAACAGATTTGAAAAAAGAAATTAAGTGAACAGCTTTTTTCTCTACATGGAATTCAACAAAAACCTCAAAACTGTTTCCCCTGAAGGGACTGAACTAACCCGGTACAATTTTAAGACTCGCCCACTCACCTCCTGCAAGGTTAGCATAGTACTGAGGATGCTGGGAAATGCAGTCTGTACAACTCCAAACCTGTCCTCTGTGTAAGAAGCTGCTACTAAATGAGACAAGCCTAGAATCAAGGGAACGAGAGAAGTGGTGAGATTATAAGTACTTGTTAAATATCAACTGGGGGTAATATTAGAGATGCATGTTTTTGTAATTAGTGTGACTTTGTTTCCTTTAGAAACCGGTATGGCATAGGTGATTTCGGTTCCATGCTAATCCATTGTTCGATATGCTGAAGGCAATTTGTCATGTAAAATAAAGTCCAGTGCATCTAGAGGGCAGAGCTGTCATGATCACATTTCTAAGAGCCTAAATTGAAACCCTGTTAAAAACAAAGACGCAACAAACAAAACTGTATGAATATAATTTCTACAAACATACCAGGAAAAGTGTGCTCTTTTAATGTATTTGAAACAGAACATAAGAACCCATTCAAATTAGTACTTAACCCCCACTGGCATTTTTCAAATACATAATCCCTATATAAATTGCTCACAAACCTTCAAGAGCCCATATATGAGATTGACTGTCTGCAAAAAGTGCTTGGCTGGAGGCTTCTGGCAGCTGCAAGGAAAACAGACTGAGCTTAAATACCAAAAGGTTTATTTTTGACGTAAAATGGACTGAAAACTTGGCCAGATTCTTCTCAAAAAGTCAGGCTCATCTTCATGGATTTCAAACAGAAGTGGGAGCTTACTCATAAGCAAAGTTAACTACAGAGCATCTTATTGACAGTATCTGCAGCATTACATTTGAAGTGAAAAGTGTGGGATTCGTTGTAAGCATTGTGCTCTTCTCATACATGCACAGAACCAGCTTTGACACTTCATAAAGGTGGGTTAAAG
Organism: Amia ocellicauda; assembly: GCF_036373705.1. NCBI lineage: Eukaryota > Metazoa > Chordata > Actinopteri > Amiiformes > Amiidae > Amia > Amia ocellicauda. Next base: position 16,423,075 of record NC_089868.1, on the reverse strand, counting down.
TGCTTATCATTTTATATTCCTGCTATTCAACTAAACAATTTACGTCAATAATAGAATATTGCTCATGAGCACACATGAAGTTAATTGTATGGTGAATTCATACAAGGTGAAGCTGGAAAAGTTGGAAAACCCAGACAACAGGCTGTGGAAGGAGAAGGAACTGCAAAACATTAATGAGTGGCAATGATTGGCAGACAAGGTTCGGCATTAATTAGGATGAATCACTAGACTGAGACAGCTCAGCTCCAGACAAACAAAGAGCAAAAATGGGTGCTAAATCTAAGATCACATGAAAGTGTTTTTATACAAATCTTTGTATAAAGCATCCAGGAGAAAACAGTTTTAATCATTAGGCCGAGTACTGCTCGTGTCGGAATCCATCATTAGCACGCTGTCATCCAGCAGACCTGATCTCACAGAAAGCAGCGTGCCATGATCACTCCAGATTGAGCTGGGGGTGTCAACAGTGCAGCTGTACCTACAAATTAAACGGTTCCCTTTTAATGAACACCCAGCAGTAGGAATCATGATCCACTGCGGTGTGAGACGCGGCCGCACGCTGTTTAGCAGCTGCCGTGTCAGAGAGATCGTGTGAGCAGTACTTCCAGGCAAAATAGTTAAAGCTGTGTTCCCAGATGACAGGTTAGGTCACGTCCAGCATGCAGAGCCTTTTCTCCACCAAAGCATGCATTTCATCTTACCTTGTGAAATAAATACATTATCGGCACCCGCCTAGCCAAGAAATTTTTAACCTGAATAAAACAATCAAAAAGGGGAAAAAACAAAACATACATATCCAGTCAAGTATCATATTCATATTTCAATTTCATACAAAACAAAGGAGGGGGGTGTCAACATTTGCCTACCTCTTTCACCGCTATATCATTGTACAGTACACCGTAAGGTACAAAACAACCAAGGCACGTATGGAGTAGGGGTGATCACGTACCTGCTCCTGCCTGTTCTGCAGCCACAGAGAGAAGAAGCTGGGCTTGCGCTCTGCCGGGGGGGGGCTCGGTCCTGGAGAGGGGTTGCCTGGCAGACTCCCATTAGGTGGAGAGCCTGGAAGAAGGGTGCATGGGCTCTTACACGACGGCAGCAGCACCACACTACTCACACTGTTCGAGACGCACACGGGTCTTGCACGTGGCGTGCGTTTCATTCCTCCAAATGACCTCCTTACCTGCAGACGAAGACCAGAGCTTGGGTCCTCTTCTCATGACATGAGGACTCTGTACGGAGCCATACCACGGAGAAGACGGGTCCACAGCCCCAGCCAGACGCCTTATTGCGGGGGATCCGAAGGGGCTGCCCAGCTCTGGAGTGAATGGCGCCGTCAGTGGGCTTCTCAGACCCGCCACTGAGGACCTCACAAAGACAGAGCCAGGAGTTTTTAAAACCCCTCCAGCCCTCGGCGTCTGTACCTGCCAAACCGCAGGCTCCTCAGCAATGGATGTCCCTAAAGGAAAATCATCAAACTGAATGTAGATTCCATAATGCGACAGTATCTGTATTTTCATGTTTTTTTTACGGTTTAATTACTTGACCAAGATGCTACCTGAGTTCTCCGAGGACGACGAGCCCTTGCCGCTTCCCACAGAGTGCGGCTTCATTCTTCCGTTGGACGCAACAGCTTCATGGTAGGCAACCAGCTTCTGAGTCAGGTCAATCAACAAAGACAAACACTCCCCAGATATAGCAATCCAATTGTGAGGATGGCCACCTGGAATTTCACAGCAAAGAAAATGTCATTTCTACCAGTTTAAAAACTGACTTAAACAAATACTTCAGTGAAAATATCTTCACGCAAATTTCACAGTAATATACAACAGTTGGCCAATGCAGTGGAATATAAAAATGAACAAACCTACATACCAGGTTGACTCAGGCTAAAGACCTCCATTCTTCTTGATGGTGAATGTTGGGACAGCAAGGCCAGGTCCTGTAAAGCTAAAAACTGAAATGACAAATTCATTTTTAAGAAAGGCTTTTCAGTGTGACCGTTTTTCCATTCAAGTTCAGGCACTTTGAGCATTCAGTGATTTTTTAAAAATAAGATTTAATCTCTTACTAAATCAATTAAATACACCTTTTCGATTTTCTTCTCTTCTCCTTACCTTTAAAATGAGTGGTGTCTTGCAACTTAAAACTCTGGGAAGGAAGTGGTTTCCGTCCTCCGCGAATGACGACTGTACAGGAAAACAGAACACCTTAGGAGGAAGCACAAAAACGATAATAAATAACGAGCTGGTGATCTTATTCTTAATGACAGAAGGACAGTATTAATCAGTGAATGTAGTGTCATAAAAACAAAATCCACATTTTATCAAGTAATTCAACTCCATCTTACAAACCTCTGTGATATAGATCCGGAAGAGCAGCCAAGTGATGTACCATGTCACCAAGAGAAAAGTACCACTGATCCAAAGATGGTAGATCAGCGAAAAGTCCAGGAGTCCTGCAATCGTATCAAGTGAATGAAGAGTGCTAATGGAAAAAGACAAAAGCATTCAGAAACATGAAAATCAGATATTAACATAAATAAAATGGTTGCTTATAGACTTTGTTCACAAAACAGATGTAAAAAAAAAAAAAAAAAAAAAAAACAATGTAAAGACAGGCCAACTGAACTTACATCAAGATAAATCATAACTTGAAATACAAATTGAAAGATGCAGCAGAACAGATTTAATGGGGCAGGATCACATTCATGGACTGATTTAGCCAGCGTCTAGACATTTACTCACCTGTCTTTATGAAGGTTCATTGTTGCACAGATCCATGCTCTGGGGATATAGCCTGAAAATAAAACAATTTTAACGTTAAGGTGTGTTTATAAAAAACACTATTTTCCTCCTACCGTGTTGACTAAGTCAACACACCGTCTTCCAGCTCTTTCTAATGCAAGTGTCAATCACCTCTGTATCAGTGTTGCTCTATACCTCTTCCAGAAGACACCAACAAAGGAGGTGAATAATTGTGTTGTGCTATTAAATATCCAAATAAGCAGTTAAGTTGCTTAAGAGATAAATAATGTTACCAATCTTTATTCCGAACTGTGATATTGCATTACAGTGCCAACCAGAAAGACATGATACCACACACCATTGTTTGACACCGATAAGATACCTGCCCTTTTATTAGTCCTAACAATAGTCAGAACCCCCACCTTAGACAACTTAAAAATGTGAAGCTACACCCAAGCTGCAACTCCATCCGGCGTGGTTAACAGAGTAGAAATGCAATCCTAACCCTGATGGAAGACGACGTTTACTGGAAAATGTAACTCAAACCCCTAGTTTAATGCAAAGCCTACGTTTAAGCTGAACTAGTGCAGAATTTAGCTTAAATAAGGCACCATATTAATCAGAAACAACTCAAATATAACCAGAAGATCATGCCACTGAAGTATTTATTAAATCTTCAATCTATCACAAAACTTTGATTGCTCGGGTATGCCGTGAGTTTGAAAGCTCAGACACATGAAAGCTCCCAGCTGATGGCTAGATTACAGATTTGCACATAACTCTGAAGCCACTTAAAATTATATTCCTCCTGCTCGTTTTCGGTTTTAAGGTCTTAAATTCAGGGTTTGCAATATGATATATAAAATCTGTTGTGCTCTTTCACATAATTATGTAACCCTTCTGTGAGCCAGTTGAAGGGAATTCGGTTTTAGGTTATGCTTTTTAATATGCTTACTCAAACTCTTTCCTTACCCAAGAAGAAATACGCAATGCAGAAGTTGCGTACAGTATACAGCGACTGAACTGTACTGTGCTTAATCAGCAGAGGTAGGGTTCCCTTGAAGCGTAGATATTTATATTGCTGAAATGAAAGCACAAAAGATTGGTTAGGTATTTGTATTGGAGTAAAAAGCCTAGTATTACAAGTCATGATATGAATATTATTGAGAAATATTACATTAAGATCATTTTAAAGACATTCTCTCTATTGCTCAAATGGTCCTGAACACTACTGTTTTAGTGCAAGTGTAAACTGGAAATTAAATTGAGACTCAGTACCTGTATAGTCTGAAAGGACACATAGTTCATGTTTCTAACAACCCCGAAAAGACTGTAGCTGCATCCCATGAAAGCGCCAGCCAAAAGAAAAAAGAGATGGAACTCATTGAGACACATCTGACGGCTGCCAGGAACGCTGCAGAAAAAAGAAGGAATGTTATTAGAAATGAAAGGCAAATATTTATGCTTTCCCATTATATACACTGAATATACATATTAAACTAAATTTTAAATCATAGTAAAATCACTTTAAATTTTATTCTCCGATTTGGTGAATCGAGCACTACTCACTGGTCCTCTGCTACACAAGGGATGGCGAGAAACTGGTATCTTCCTCCGATCATCACTGCCGCACACCAGGTCACCAGCATGCCCATCATGCAGTGAACCAGGGAGTGAATGAACTGCTGGGGGTGAAGCACTTTTCCTATCAGTGCTATCTTAGTGCAAGGAATTGAAGGCACCACTGAAAACAAAGACCAGGGCGTAAGGATTTTTTTCAATTTAAATTTCCATTAAAAAAAAATAACTGGAAGAAATGTACCTGTGTAATACTCCAGATTGAAGAAACTAATAACCAGCACCACCAAGCACAGAAGAACAAGAGAAAAAATGACATAGGAACCACACAGGAAGCTCATGGAATCTGGAAATGAAAACACACGGTTATGACAACACAAACTGAAAACTGTTCATACACATACATGCAAGAATATGGTGCCATCGGCCATGTTTCACTGTATTTTTATTTGAAATGACCATCCTACCTGAAATCCACTGGGCAGGATGGAACAAGCTAAGCCTGCTCAGGAGCACAAACAGGGCCGTGGACACCGGCAGCAGCAGCACTGACCAGGCCACACTGGCTGCAGCCCTCCAGCATATCACCTGGAAGCACAAAGCCTGACACTGAGCAAAACCAAACTGAGCATATCTGGGCTTGATCCTGATTACTTATACAGAGGGAGAGTTGGGGAATAATGAAAGTGTGTAGCTAGTGATTGGGAAGGGAGGCTGCGCTCACACTTGCTTTAGTTGAGCTCAGGGCTAGAACAAAACAGAGGTTTTTATATTACATTATAATCATGAACGATCGGCTTATTCATATTGCACCACTCAACCAATCATTCAACTCTCTCAGCTAGAGAGTCCATGCATCTAGTTCGCTGGATTCTGGGATGTCTCTTAAAAAACGCAGGGATGTGTCTTACCTTGCGAATGAACCAATGCTGCTCCCCCGACGAAAGCATGATTGAACAATAAGAGTGAATCTAAACATCAAATATGGAAACTGTGATCTTACACACACTATTGCAAATCAAAGTTTGTAATCCAAGCACACGAAACACTTCCCTGCGCTGCATACCGCGCCGCCGGCATTCAAAGGACCTCCATAGGCCCCCTACTGGGGCTGTCCCGGTCAGCGCCTGAGAGAAACGCCGCTTTGCACATTCAGGAGAGAACAATATTCACTGACAGGTTTTGTATTGGTATGCGAGCAATAAATAAATAATCGTGAGACATTTTTATATATCTGTGCTGTTAATACAGTACTTCTAAACCTCACTCATTCAAAACGAAAGGCAAAAAACAAGCATGTGCACGGCGTGCTGAAAAATGCATTCAATGTCTCTGTAACCATTATGTATTTCCCAAAGTTTATATTTTCATTTATCAACAATACTTTCATTTTAAACAAAGTATGTGTATTGCATTTATGATATCAAGGCAATATTTAAACACAAAATATGCAAACTAACTAATAGTAATATATAAAATCAAAACTTAATGACTATGGACAATATTGTTCTTGTCTGTCATTTATTTACAATACACACGACTTTCTAGAAAATATACGAATATGCATATTATGTTAATGTTCACATGCTATGCAAAATACATTACATGCACAAATGTTTTATATAACGCAGCTAGATACTTCCAAGCATGTGTGTCTTTCTGAGATTTGATGCATGGCTTTTCATTCATTCTGCACTGGTCCGCATTTTAAAGGTGCCAGTCTCAGATGTGTTGCTTTGAATTGTGGAAGCCTTTGTATTTCTCTGTGTTGGAGGGTGAATAAAGTCTCCTCTCGATGGGGGGAGGTTTGAGGTCTGCAGAGGTCTCTCTCTCTCGCCGATCTTGGGTCACCTCCAGAGATTTGCTAGGACATTTCTGATGCACCTGTAGGATCATCCCGGTCTGGACAGATTTGTTGCAGACCTGTCGTGGGACAGTCCTGTGAGAGATGGCCGGCAGGGAGAAGTGCTCTCTTTCGGCCCTCTTGTCTTCCCACAGCTTCACCAGACGCCGCTGGTTGGTGGTCATGTCTTTGAGATCACGTTGCAAAGATGAAACGCGCTCCTCTAAGATCATTTTGGATGTTGCAGTGTTGGCCAGCTCAGATGTAAGTTTATCCACTGCTTGGCTTAGCTTTCGGTTTTCTTCCAAGATAGCGCTGCATTGCTGCACTTTTTCTCGCAGTTCATGGATGATATCCTTCGTGGTCTTCCCTTGGAATTGGGGATCCGACTCCAGCCCCAGATCCGTCCTGAGTCTCTTCACGGTTTTGCGCAGCTCTTTGTTGTCGAAAGAAAGACGTTTAATTTTCTGTCTCAGTCCCTCGTTTTGAGATCTTATCCTGGTTTCATATATTCGGACTCTCTCTCTGAGCGCACCTTCTCTCTGCAAGGTGTCGTCTCTTTCTTTTCTACATTTTTCCAGCAGTTTTAAAACCTCCCATTTTGAAAGGTTAACATTTTCTTGCTTTATATTTGAGGTCATGCTATGTATTTGTTATATGCTAAACAAAAAATAAACGAATAATTAAAGGTTAATTACAATTTGCCATCATGTAGGGCAAACCTTTTAATTAAGTCCAGAAACACTGCCAATTAAATTATTCCCAAATGTTTCCATAGATGACCTTCAGAAGTAGGCAACATATTTCTCCCTGTGTACAGATACATATGTTTAATCTAACATCTCAAAAACCTAAGCCACTCTTACTCAATGTGACACTTGCTTGTCTTTATATAAATTCTTGGATTGAATCGACAGTTCTGCGTTTGACATGTCTCTACATGGCCAGCTATTGGAGAACACCTCTGTAACTCTAAGCGAAGAGCTAGAATGACCATTAATTAGTGGGTACCATGGCATTTACACAGTATCACATGACAGATTTTTCTATTTCGTTAATTAGAAAACAATACTTGGACTGTTTCAAAAGATGTATGCCTTAAATCCCTTCGTACATCCACAAAGGATAATAATGTGCAGGTTCTTTTAAACAATGCTAGAAGTGACAGAATCCTACCGGTCTCACACATCTTCATACTGAACATCAGATGGATTTGACGTGCTGATCAAAACAAAAAGACAAGCACACATCCCATGGCATTTCCATTGCTTTGATCCATCTTTGGTTACATTCTTCCTCCTTTAATATTAAAGCCTTTGAAGAGTACACGTGTATTGTTAGCTGGCTGACATGACCCACTAATCAGGACATGTTGCATATGCAGAAAGAGCTGGCGTGTGTGCTGTACAGTCGCACCGTCGCTGCAAGCTGTGCTTTATCATAAAAGCATACATTGATAGGTTGAAGTGGTGCAGACAGAGCTCCAAGTATTGATCATGATGCAGAGTCTGGGTTATTTTACAGTATTTTAATTATTTAACAATGTATATTATAGTTGGATATGCATAAGAACAAACTAATGTTGAAAATATGTATTCTGAATCATAAGAATGTATCCTTTACACAACATGGACCCGACTGTTTCAGTAAAACACTTCCATTATCAATATTAAGGTTTTGGTTTACGGTGTTTAGCTACACTAGCATCTTAGAAATGTATTTAACCTGTAGAAAACATGATTTTAAATTGAATCCGTTCCTAAAATGAAGGACATAAGAAGACCAGGTCTAGATTTCTACAAGAAACCATACTGTTTTCTCAAAAAGTAAACCAATCGAGAGAGGATATGAAAGTCACAGTAGATCTATAGAAGGGAAAGGCTGTTTAACTTTTAATAAATTTTATGTGGTACACTTCCGCTTCACAGAGTAGTAAATGTTATATAGTCAAATAAAGGCTTGGCCCAGTATCTACGTGGTCAGATTACCAGACCATTCACTGAGTTTTGGCGAGACAAAAGACATGCGAGACCAACACGATGTGCCCTCACAAGTAACACTTAGACCTTCATTGGGCTCTCTGTGGATCAGCAGGCTGTATCTGAAAGTCAGGTCAGTGAATATACAACTCCTCTGGCAAGGCAAATCCCTCACTCTGATTTTCTCTATAAATATAGAATAAATAGAAAACAATCACCTCTAGTGTTATGTATGCTGCAAATTATATAATCAGCATGTACCATAAAGAGAAACAAAACAAACATATTTACTTTAACTGGCCATAGTAAGGTATCTTTAAGCAAGTACCATCTCAGTTTTATACAACAATAAATACCGATTAAAAAGGTAAGCAAATGAATACTGCACTATTTACATTTTAATATACATCACTTTAGTATACATTCTAGCAAGTCAATATAGACACCAATGCCTGTTAAGGCCATTTAAAAACTTTTCTGCACATGGTTCATACATTTCTTCCGATGTCACAAAACAAAGACTTGCAAAGTCACAGTTCAGTGTTTGTGAAGTCCGAGGTCCAAATGCTCTCTTAGTTTTCACTTCAATTCTTTGTAATAAGGCAACAGTAGAACCTGTAATTAAAATAACACTATTCAGGTAAGATTAGTATTATTGAAAAGCAAACATTTCTCAGCATTGGCAGAATTATTCCAATATCACATTTACTGCAGCAGTGTAACATTTTTTAAAAACACTTAAGTCATGTGCTGTAAATTTCATATTTAGGTATTACACGGATTTAAGTGGGAACATTCCAGTATAATAAAAATATAAATATCCACCCACCCAAGAGATCAATGTGAAGTCATTTCAGGATTGCTAACTGCCCATCTCTGAACATATATATACACTCACCTAAAGGATTATTAGGAACACCATACTAATACTGTGTTTGGCCCCCTTTCGCCTTCAGAACTGCCTTAATTCTACGTGGCATTGATTCAACAAGGTGCTGAAAGCATTCTTTAGAAATGTTGGCCCATATTGATAGGATAGCATCTTGCAGTTGATGGAGATTTGTGGGATGCACATCCAGGGCACGAAGCTCCCAGTCCACCACATCCCAAAGATGCTCTATTGGGTTGAGATCTGGTGACTGTGGGGGCCAGTTTAGTACAGTGAACTCATTGTCATGTTCAAGAAACCAATTTGAAATGATTCGACCTTTGTGACATGGTGCATTATCCTGCTGGAAGTAGCCATCAGAGGATGGGTACATGGTGGTCATAAAGGGATGGACATAGTCAGAAACAATGCTCAGGTAGGCCGTGGCATTTAAACGATGCCCAATTGGCACTAAGGGGCCTAAAGTGTGCCAAGAAAACATCCCCCACACCATTACACCACCACCACCAGCCTGCACAGTGGTAACAAGGCATGATGGATCCATGTTCTCATTCTGTTTACGCCAAATTCTGACTCTACCATCTGAATGTCTCAACAGAAATCGAGACTCATCAGACCAGGCAACATTTTTCCAGTCTTCAACTGTCCAATTTTGGTGAGCTTGTGCAAATTGTAGCCTCTTTTTCCTATTTGTAGTGGAGATGAGTGGTACCCGGTGGGGTCTTCTGCTGTTGTAGCCCATCTGCCTCAAGGTTGTACGTGTTGTGGCTTCACAAATGCTTTGCTGCATACCTCGGTTGTAACGAGTGGTTATTTCAGTCAAAGTTGCTCTTCTATCAGCTTGAATCAGTCGGCCCATTCTCCTCTGACCTCTAGCATCAACAAGGCATTTTCGCCCACAGGACTGCCGCACACTGGATGTTTTTCCCTTTTCACACCATTCTTTGTAAACCCTAGAAATGGTTGTGCGTGAAAATCCCAGTAACTGAGCAGATTGTGAAATACTCAGACCGGCCCGTCTGGCACCAACAACTATGCCACGCTCAAAATTGCTTAAATCACCTTTCTTTCCCATTCAGACATTCAGTTTGGAGTTCAGGAGATTGTCTTGACCAGGACCACACCCCTAAATGCATTGAAGCAACTGCCATGTGATTGGTTGGTTAGATAATTGCATTAATGAGAAATTGAACAGGTGTTCCTAATAATCCTTTAGGTGAGTGTATATATATATATATATATATATATATAGTACTTTAAAACAATGTTTCTTTCAGTTTAATATTATATGCATCACCTAACATTTGTTACAGTACATTATGTATCACTACATAGGGAAAATCCTGACAGTTGAATTATGTTGTCTTATTCTAGACACAGAACTACAAGGAGTTGGAAGTGTCCGTTATTAAGGCGTCAGCAGCTTACCTACAGTCAGTGGGTTTCATTTAGACTTTGTTCGTGGTTGTCATGGTCTGGTTGGCTACGTTTCCACCCAAGACACCTGAAGGAAGTTTATATTGCCGTGCATCAAAGAAATAGATCTGCAGAAATTAGAAAAACTAAATATAAATCTTTGATAGGTTTAGTTGTCAGTGGCTTTTTTGTTGGTTTGTTTTTTCACAACATCGGGCAATGGTGGATACTAATGATAAAAGTTGTCAGACATCTGATAGCACTGCAAAGCCGAGCGGTTTTATACCTGAAAGGTAGTCTTTTGAACACTGACTGGCAGTATTCCAGAGCAGTCTACAACAGGTGTCAAAGTTTCCATTAAAGTCCTCCAAAGTAAACTAACACTATCCTCAGCATTGATGGGATACATTCACACAGTTGCAAGTGCCGTACCAAAATAACAGTTGTACAGCCCAGCACAGCAGATCCAAATGCAGGACAAAGAAGAAAAAAAACACTGGAGAGTCTGGGCAGATGTGAAGTGCCCAGGACATTTGATTTAGACAAGGAAGTGGAGTTGAGCATGCGTCTATACCTCGTTATGACTAGTGTTGTGTCAAGAAATCCAGACCTGAATATATTCCAACACTTTTTTCCTCTCTTTTTTTTAAAAGTGACAAACATTTCAACGTAAGTGACCTATACAGAATAAAAACAACTCCCCATACCTTGCAACCAACTGCAAGCAAGGCATGAAGAACTACAATGGTTGAAACGGTTGCTATTGCAATCCTGCGGTGGTCATCTCGAACAGCCGGCCAAAACGTCATGACCAGAACCGACCCGGACAGGCACATGGCGATCACGATGGACACCCATCTCACAGACTCATCAGGAATAATCCACAAGACCTGCCCACGCAATAGAAAGCAGCAGTACATTATTTTATAAATCACTCAAATAAAAAGAATATGAAGACACGTGACTGCATATTTTGAGATGTATTTTTAAATAAATAAGATCCCTGGAATAACTGCTGGATTATTTTGACTCCACAAATTAAATGGATCTTAGTATGTTTTTATCTGGAATGAACATAAAACAACAACCCTTATACATTTTCCTAAAGGTCAGTACAACTACATTATATAGTATATAAAAAATGATTATAATGATAATGTTCTCACCGCTGCAGGAATGTATATAAACAGGGAATATCCATAGACACAGACAATCTCCAGAAATGAATAAGACACTATGTTCATGACTTTGCTGTTTCTCCACATCAGAAAGCCCCAGAGTGCCAGAGGAACCAGCCATGCATAACTGTAGATAGCAGTGGCAGCAATTGTTACTGTAAAATCAAATGACAGAATATATAGTATTATAAAAGTCCTTTAGAGCACTGCAAACTTTAAATTCTAATATTGCAGGATAATGGAAAAATACACATACAGCAAATCATTTTCAGGGAGAGCTGACTGTTCTAAATATAGCATCATTAGGTTATTCCCTGCATGCTTCGAGAGTGAAGAAAGTGCAATGATCAGTAATCACAAGCGATACCCATGATCCCTGCTGGGTGTGTCTATTTAACTAAATAAATGTAAAACAGAGAGTCTGTAACTGTCAGGACTTGACAGTTGAAACACCAGCAGTGGGTTTCAGAAATGTGCCCACATCATTAATATGTTTCCTGCTACATTTGAGAAAGCTCTGCATCTCAGGGGGACAATATGTAATGCGTCATTTTTCTATTTTATCTCCCAATATTATTTTGATACTTAAAGTTACTCTAAAGAATTAAAAAATAACAATTGTGTTGACAGTGCAAAACCAGAAGTTTTTATTTTGGTGGTTGTTGGCTAGAAAGTAATAAATGGCTGACTGACCTTTCCTAAATTCAGGCACATAGTGGTAGTCAGGCTGGCCAAGGTGCACCAGGAAACTAGATATGTTTCCACTGATGGCAATGGCAAACACAAGGGTGGCACAAATCCAGAAAGGTCCTGAAACAAAGGAAATCAATAAAACCTTAATCCTGGAATTGATGAATAAGCAAAGAAAAAACTGCACTGTTATATTTTTAGCATTGGAAAAGCTGCTCATTTTAAATTAGGGTCATGGTCTGTAATTTCATATTCAAAGCTAACAGACCTGGGATACACACATACAATAAAATACAGTACTTTTATTGTAAAGCAGTATCTATTATGTTCAATGGAAAATATTTTAATTCCCTTTTATGGCCACTGTAACTACTGCATTAAAATTTTTATTTTGGTCATACATAACATACCGTAGAGATCCGGGTTACTGCGGACGTACAGTCTGACAAAGTTCTTGCCAGGCCAAGGCACAAGCGAGCCTTTTATTCTGTCCAGGACCTGATGCCAAAATAAAACTATGGTCATTACAAATAAAACAAAGAACTCTTACCAAAACTCACAATGATACAAGCAACCCTTGTACTAACTTTTGGCTTTATTGTACCCCTAACTTAAACCAAACCCACACCCTAAACTTGAAACCCAAATGAAACTGCAGGAGCCTTGATCCTTGAATTCTAATGGAGAGTCCAGCCTCCCATCTAAATACTGAAGTGCCTGGGTTTACAATCCAACACATTTGTTTATCGCACGACTGACAGAAATAATGGTACCTGGTATGTATCCACATCAAAAAATGTTTGGTAATATTCAAACGTCCAAAAGGGTATGCTTTTCTTCTGACCTGCAAGAAGCTACACGAAAAGAAGAACTTTTAGTATTGACATTATGGGGCAAAAGAAATCCAAATTCTTGAGAATGTCTAAATTAAACACTTTTCTATCCTCTTTGCTATGGTCAGCAGAGCCCCGTTTCCTCAAATAATTAAAGTAAAGCACATATTTTGAGGAGAGCTATGCCAGTGTAATCTCACCCAACCCCCCCCCCCCACTGTAAAACAGCTCCCCAGCTCCCCCACCTCCGTTTTGTCGGAGTCGTCGTTCCCGAGCAGATCATCGTCCTCCTCTCTGGAGGCCGTCCCCACAGTCCTGCGCTGCTTTCTTGGCTTGTCGTTGGGATCCCCAATGCTGATTGTGGTGGCATCCCTGTTGGCAGCCAGCAGGTTCTCTGCGTCCTCAAACTCTTTAGAAACACAAAGCAGAGGGAGAACAAAGCAATTCAATGAAACATGTATACAGTACCAAATACAAGCAGGAATGCATACAATTTCTAGAATTTTTAAAAGAAAAAGAAAATCTACTTGAAGCTGAATGTATAGCCTTACAACACTTGGAAGCAGTTTTAAACCCACACATGTAGTTCACCATCCACACCCTTCATTGAAACAATAGTATTAAGATATACATTTGGTTTATTTACTTTTTTAAAGTAGGCCTATATTTTCAGTTTGTTGAATGACGATTTAACCAAGAAAAAAACTAGGCAAATGGTACTCAATGTATTATCCTGTTAATAACAATTAAGAACATTAACAATAGCTTATTGTATTACAATAAAATCTGGGGATGTATGGATCCCATGTAACAACACTAGGGATATTAGTTTTCTATACATTGCACTTACCTTGAAACTGCAAATCATCTACAGCCGCCATTCAAACACCTGCTCTTGATCCAACCAAAAAAGAAACTTCTGCAAATAAATAAATATATTTCACCAGATTATACGCACCGAGCTGGTAAAACAACAGATGCAGCTGACGGCGTGTCCCACTCACACATTTATGCAAAACTAAATTTCGTTTTTTTGTTTTTTCCTGTGTGTAATTTACATCAAATGCCTTTTCAGCCGTTTTATGTAAAAGACGAAGCCAGTACGGTTTTGTTCGTTTAAAAACATACCCGACACTGTGTGCTTTACATGTCACGAACAAGGCCCGTCTATAATCCCGATGCAAGTGATAAACAGCGATTTCTATTGTTTCTTCTGGAAATGGAGGTGAGTGCTAGGTTTACAAACACTACAAGAAACGGGTAACACGCATAAACAGACAGATCGGTGACATTATCATTCTTATGAAATGCAACCCACCAACCAGCCTTGTTTTGCAGACCGAATATCAACTTCTTCCGCCTTTGACGCGTCATATTGGAACAGCCACCGCTACATTTGTATCACTTAAAAGGGACGCAACATAAATGACCTGATTGTTTGCTGGTTACTTTTGTAATCAGATTATGCATTTGAATACTGTACATACTCTCTTAAAAGTAACTTTGAGTTAAGTGGATCAAATGTAATTGAATACCGGTAATTGAGCGTCTGCTCTGGGCCAAGCATACAACATTGTTAGGCATGTCCCCAGCAAGTCCTTCAATTATTGATTGGAAATCTACCATCTACATGCGTTCATTATAATCTTATGTTTGTCTTTAGTTCTATACTATATGGGTTAATAAACACTATGTTTTTGTAGTGATAAAAATCAAAACGGTGTTCACAGCATTATGACAAGTATATCAATGATTATATTGTTTTTCTGTACTGTTTGACTCAAGTGTAGGTATGCGCTTGTATTCTGTATTTTACGGTACAATACTTTCCAGTGGGCGGAGAGCTGGAAACACAGCTCTCCCGGGCTGATTCTATTGAAATCCCATTGTGTCATATATTGCTCTGAATTTGAGCTGTACGGACGTTTCATGCTGTCTGGGTCGATCTGAAGGGAAGATCAATGGGGAAACTGGTGGTTTACTTCAGAAGCGCATGTTTGCTTGTTATGCTTTTTCTACAGAGCTTGTTTTTAAAAATGCTGTCAATTGTTTCCCCCAAACTGACAAAGAAGATACTGTTAAAAATTGGAGAAAGGGCAACGATGACCCAGAATCCGAGGTTCAAGTATGAAGATTGGGCTCCTTCCTTCTGCCGCTTGGTGTTTATTAAAACCGTCCTGGGACACATTTGGAAAAGTTTGGCAGAAGACGCGTTTGTGGGTGAACGGGCACCTGACACGGCGGTGATCACCTTGGAGGGCAAAAGGACGAATCTGCACAGCTTCATGAAAGGTCTATACATACATACATACATGGGAATATACTGAACACATCTGCAGTGCTCACACTTGAATAACCTGGTATGGCTGTATTATTTTCTCCTGTAGGTGACAGAGCATTGGTGCTGAGCTTTGGAAGTTGCACCTGACCCCCGTTTTTATACAAGCTGGACGAGTTCAAGCAGCTTGTTCGAGACTTCAGCTCCGTTGCTGATTTCCTCGTCGTGTACATCGCGGAGGCACATGCAACCGGTAAAATATACACAGTAACACCGCTTTGCCAAATGCATGACTGGATTGTCACTTCACGCATGTGCTGCTGCCCCCCTGACTCTCTCCACCACTGCACAGTATTTTGCATTGTTAGTTGTAACGTATTTGTGAAGAATTCGTTTGCTGACGTGCAGTGTTGAATGAAAGAGGTGTTTTAAATGGTCATTTGAGTCACTGCTTCTCCTCCCTCTCTCTTAGATGGTTGGTCTTTTGGAAACAATGTCGATATCAAAATTCACAGAAGTGTGCAGGACCGCTTGGCAGCAGCTCGTATTCTGCTGCAGGAAGACCCGCTGTGTCCGGTTGTCATTGATGAAATGAGCGACAGCACAGCCTCACGATACGGGGCGATGCCAGAGAGGCTGTATGTGCTACAGTCCGGGAAAGTCCTATACAAGGTATCTTCTTATCAGTTGTGTAACCTGTACAAAACCTGTTTGTTTGCACGACAGCGAGCTGGCACGCAAATTAATTCCTTGATCTAACGATTGAACTTTCACTTAATTGTATTATATAACGTGGGGCAATGTAAGCAAGGCCCTAAACCCAATGATGTGTTTCTCAAGCAGCTGATTTTAATTTGAACATTAATTAATTCAGTTACTTGACAGGACTTTTCAGGTTTTAAACATGTCATATCAATTTGCCTATACCTTTATGGATAAACTAAATTGTCCCAAGTTCTTCAAGAGATAGTTTCATTAAACTTATTATTTGAAATAAGGATCCATTCAGTAAAATATCAGCCAAGATAGAACAGGTTAGATCATAGGGTGTGCCGAGTCCTGATTTTCAAAAGCAAGACTTAACTAGTCCCTATTAGAACAGAGTTTTTATTATTGTGCATGCACATTTTTTTTTCTTTCTTCTTTGTTTTCGGACAGGGAGAGCCGGGTCCTTGGGGATACAATCCTGAAGAAGTAAAAGCACTTCTGCAAAAGATAAACTAGGAGACTGTGGCGTTGACTTTTAAAACTTGATACTGGAGGCTTATCAGCGTTGTCTATATCGTCAAATTCAGCTTCACAGGATCCCAATGCTCAAACGGACTCTGTGCCCATTTCTGTATTTACATTTGATGGTTATAGTTAAAACCTTTGGCTGCTATAACCTGATTGCCCAAAATGCAGATTAGCTTTGCAAGAGAATGTAAGAGCATTGGAAATACTAGTCTTCATTCATAGTAGTCTTCTAGTTTTATAAGTGGGATGGTACTAAACATCTGTAACCTGACAGGTTTTATATTAGAGTAACAAAACATGTATTTTATGTTATTGCACTTTGTATTGCTCGTGTATCCTGTAAGTCACCCTGGATAATGGTGTCTGCCAAGAAATAATAATTTTGGTTGTAATTGGTGTGACAGTTTTACTTGTTTACTGGACAATATCACAAGAGAAGTTTTAAATAAACCAAACATTTGTATCTGATATGACAACATGGATTAACTGGTTTGTGGGGGTAAACCTTCAAAGAATACAATTTAACAAAAATAATCTCTAGCTATATCAAATAACCTGAGCCCCAAAGGAGTTATCTATTATCTCTAAAATATTTCAGTTAAAATATATATATAATATTACATTTCATTGTCTACTTTTTCATTTACCCTGATAAAAAATCCAACATAACTTCACAAACCATAAAATTCAAAACCATTTGAGTGTAAGTTCATCCCACACAATACACCTTTTCTGTACATTTATTATTGTGCAAGGAAAAAATAAATGGATTATAATTACATTTTACAAGTTTAAACATGAAACAATTAGGCTCACATGTGGCTCTCGCTTGTTCCTTCTACCATTACCCTGTGCACGGAAACAAAGTGGTCGTATCCAGACTGGATGATGAATTTCAGGTGGGTTGCTCTTGTGCCACTGAACTGTCAAGAAAAACATAAAAACGTAATTTGTGTGGAATGTTTTTAAATTCTCATAAATGTACTCTAGGCAGTGAACTCACATATAAAT
Source organism: Amia ocellicauda (assembly GCF_036373705.1). Taxonomy (NCBI): domain Eukaryota; kingdom Metazoa; phylum Chordata; class Actinopteri; order Amiiformes; family Amiidae; genus Amia; species Amia ocellicauda. The sequence goes on along the minus strand of NC_089868.1, from coordinate 16,405,397 downwards.
TCACTGAACACTGCTTTTGAACCAAGCAGTTATACTTACAGCAATGTCGTTTGACTGAAGCTGGCCTTCTGTGTGTTCAAATTCTGGAAGGTGAAAATATAAATCAATATATTCTCAGTCATCTAGCATACACTGTTCAAGGCCACATACCATGTATTGTCATTATTTAATAGCATATAGCATGTATTAAAGAAAAAAGCACTTCAGAATTACACTGATACGTACTCCATGGAACTGACCTTTCTCGATGACTGCTTCGAAGTCTGCTGCCTCGTTGGAAGCACTTTTCTCAATTTTAAGGTGTTTCACTGCACAAAAAAAAAAAATAACATGCGGGGGGAAATCACAGATTCACAAATGTTACACTTTGTACACATAGAGATAATGAAAGCATATAAAGCTTTGTCAATGATCAGTGCTGAGTGCTTATGAATATGGGCACCACAGGTTTCACAAATGCTGAATAACCTCTTACCATTGTAACACTGAAGTGTGACCAAGCTCACTTTGACAGGGTTGGAGAAGCGGATGATGAACTCCTGTGGAAACATCCCTGTGGAAACCCAAAACGTCTCGCTGCTCCTACAACAGAAACGGCAAAATGTGAAAGTAATCTAGGAGAGTAATTTCCTAGAGTAACTGACCAGTTTCACTAGTGCAGGGGTTTTCAAACCGGTCCTGGAGTACCCCCTGCCTGCTGGTTTACTTAATTACTTAATTGAATGGTATATTGCTTTCTTAGGTCAATTAAGCCATTTAGACCTTGATTGGAACAAAAACCAGCAGGGCAGGTGGTACTCCAGGACCGGTTTGAAAACCACTGCACTAGTGGTTCTCCAAGGATTTAAACTTCTAAGGCAGTGGTACTCAAACCTGTCCTGGAGTACCACCTACCCTGCTGGTTTTTGTTCCAACCGAGCTGTCAATTACTTAATTGAACCCTAAATTTAAGTCATTTGAATGCATTTGACTCTTTAAATTGTGTAACTGATAAAAAGTTGGCTCCCAAATCATTTCCTGATACAAGTTTGTACTTAACTTTAAACCCCTACTGTTAAAAATAATTATAAGGCTCTGATTTAGGAAATTATTAGTTCAATTAAGGGTTCAATTAAGTAATGGACAGCCTGGTTGGAACAAAAGCCAGCAGGGCAGGGGGGACGCCAGGACCGGTTTGAAAACCCCTGCCTTAGGACTGTCCTGGGATGCAACACGTTATCAAAAGCAGCCCATGCAAGTACAATAAAGCAGACAGGCGAACCCAACCCTGCTGATCATTATTTTACCATTTGTGTCGGTATATTATATATTAGAGGCATCGAGATACGATATCTTAGATACCTAATAAAACTTCGCTCACGGGTGTTACTGTTAGATCTCATAGGCACTTGATGATCATCGCTTTTGTACGTATTTAGTTAAAAACAATTGCACCACATTTCAAAGCACATGCTACTCTTCACTTATTTCAAACTCGCGGTGTGTGTATAGACCGTAAGATCAATGTCAGTCCCAAATGCCTACTCACCCATCTATAATATTTTCTGGTGGGTAGTTTTCGTCGTTGGAGGTAGCTAAAATAACCTGAGCTCCAGAAGAGTTCAAAGCGGCATCTATCATCTCCACAGTATATTTCAGTTAAAATAAAACCAGAAAACACGACAGAGTTGATGTGTTTTAAAGCTGAAAAACATCGCTGTCTTAACCAGGACTGTTCCCGTTGCCAAGCAGCCAAAGAATGCCGCACTGACTTCCGGGGGTAACACTCAAATGTGTCCGAATATAATGATCATTATGATTATAAAAATTTTGGCAGACGCCCTTTGTACCTATATAAACTTGTTTTTTATTATTTTGTTTATTTCGATATTTATGTTATTTAAGTCTGTATCGTTGTATGACTACAGATCGGAAACACTGTAACTATTAATACCAGTGGTTCGCATTCTATATATAATACAAATAAGCAAAATTCAATTTGGTTCCTGGTTAGAGAAACAGTCTGAAGCAAACGTTTCATTTTGTTGAACAATGGCAAGATGCTGTTAAAATAAAGTTTAGGTTAATATTTGCTGGCTGTGGATGGGATGGTAGCTTTTAAAAGTCTTTGTTGCTGTACGGCACACAATTGAGGTAGCACAGCACCTAGCCGTTAGTTCCGGTGTACAGAGAAATGCATTCCCAGAGTTACAGTGCTTGTGTGTCATCTGTGCGCTTTCCCAAACTTACAACAGCTGTCTGCGAAATCGGTTGGTATCTTTTACAGTGAAATTAATTAATAAGTATAACCTGTTCCTTTTGTATCACGTCATACGTCTTTACTATTTTTTCTTGCTAGTTCTTGAATAGCATATTTTTAAGACTGACCCACAATCTTAAACTGTTTTAAACGGCGTAGGAAATACGTTGCATTTATTTAATTGATGTATTTTAGGTATGCAATAAATTGTTACTCACTTGCACACAATGCATGCTTTAGTTTTGGAATGTATTGCATGTTTTGTGGTAAAGTGAGTAGGTTGTGTTCAATCTGGTGTGAGCACTGACATCAAGAAAAGCAGATGTCCAGTTTTAGCCAGTGCCAAGATCTTCAGCCAATACAACTCAGCGTTTTCTGGGAAACAGATGATTAATTCAACATTCTTGAGTGAACCTTGTATAATAATAATATAAATATTACTGTAGCTTGCCACTTGGTCCATTACCATGAAATCAATGTATTCAGCCTGCAAACACATTTTTTTATATAATAAGATATAACAAATGTCTTGTTTTAGTCTGCAGGAGCCCAGAGTAATGTGTTCTTACCGGAGGAGCTATGAGGAGTGTGGGCCTGTGTATGTACGAGAGAAAGGAGAGCTCCGCCGTGTCAGTGAAGCTTTAAATACAGAGGACGGACCCCTACCCAGCAGAGTGAAGCCCCTCAGACTGTTTCAGAAAGGCTTCTCTGTGCAGCTCTGTGTTTCAGACAGAGCCCAGACCACCAGCCCGAGAAAGGATCACTTCATCTTTACATACACCAAAGAAGGCAGCCTGCGCTACTCTCCAAAGTCCTTGTTGAATATCGCGTTGAAATTCATCGCCGAGAATGTCCAGCACATTGATTCCCTTATTGGTTTTCCAGAACAAATGGCTGAGAGACTCTTCACAGCAGCAGAGGAGAAACATACATTTTCAGACCCCAAAACAGGAGTGAAAGCTTTGCAGACCTTCAGTGAGGCCTATGGAAACCTCGTTCTTAATTCTCTCTGTTTAAGGAGCAGGTAAATTAGTGGCCTTTCTGTCTGTAGCTACACATTTTACCTTGAGACAAGACATCAGTACTCATTTTATGATGACATAAATTATTATAATCCTTTATCCAAGGTTTTAGTCACACGTTTTACTGATTTGTTTTCTTAATGGGTCTCAGAACAGTTGCAGCCTGTTTGAAAGCTTTTTCTCATCTCTGTCGGTACAGGTTTCTCCTTGTGTCTGAGAAGCTAGAAGAGATTAAAGCGTTCAGCGGTCTGCGGAGTCTGGACCTGTCCTGCTGTAAACTTGGAGATGACCATGAGCTACTTGAACACCTGACATCCGAGGCCCTATCCAGGTCTGAACAGAGTAATCGCATAAGAAACTGATACTAAGGAGCACTTGGACAAGGAAGGACCAGAATGAGAGAAACTGTACATTTTATTAACGTAATAATGTGAACGATGTCTGAATTTACACCTTTCGTGTTGCCTTTCTGTGGCTCTCATGTGTTCTCCTCCAGTCTTGTCCACCTGTCACTTGGTGATAACTGCCTCTCAGACAGTGGCCTAAGGAAGCTGACGGCACCAGTTCGAGTGATGAAGAGGGGCCTTGGAAACCTGCAGCGGTTAGATTTGTCCTGTAAGTCTCTTAAATATCCAAAGACGTCTTGTGATGTTATTCAAAATATGCCTAGAAGACTATACATGGTTTTTCAAGTACAAACAATGTACCTTACCATCCAAGCTCAATAGAGTACACTGCAATTCAATTATATTTTGCATACTTTAGGATTTGGGAACTGTAGCTTCACCTTTAAAGTGCCATATATTGTGTCTTTTCAGAAATCAATTAATTAAATCACAAAAAACTGTCTTCCTAGGTAACCCTATGATCTGTGCACACGGTATTGGTTATCTCTCATGCTTCTCAAAGCTGCAAAGCCTAGATCTCTCAGCAACAGGAGTAAAGGTAATGAGGCTTATTAAGAGTATGTATACCTTAAATAAACCTTTTGTTGTGAGAATCAAAAAAGTTGATGAAATTACAGATTTGCAGGTATAAAGCTGTGATGCTACTCATTGGGGGATTTGATTTGAGAATGTATCATTAATTTTTAAATGGTATACTTTCTATCAATTCATGGTTTCATACAGCTGAGAGAAGCAATGTTGTTTCTCACTGCAGATTTTGATTAAATCCACAGCTCAACGACTCTCTAATCAGAATGCTCAAGGATAAGGTGGGGTTAATTCGTGCTGACCACCCGTTGGAAGATTTCTCTCATTTAAATTGTAAAACAGAAGGCTGGGCAGAACAGGTATTGTATCTAAAAAGTATTCTTGTAATTTCATTGGAACACACACAAATATAACCAGAAGTATGACGCTGAAGGTGAACTAAAATGTGTGAAATGTCATATAAATATTTTGTCCATGGCAGTTATTTTAGATTATGAAATGTTATCATCTTTTTATGTATTTGTTTCGCAGGTTATTCATCAGTGGGACAGTTTAACGTCTGAAACTACAAAGCCAAAGACAAATCTCCAGCCCAGAACAAATGCACTGCGCTTCTGTAAGGCATTTCAGTGTACTTTATTCTCAGTGTTATTATTTTGAGTGTTGCGCGGCAGGATTGATTTTTGTATTTCGCCATTGACAAGCAATTGTATACCTTGTGTGTATATAAAACAAATATTATATCTTATTAATGCATATTAATGTCTCTTTCAGATGGCAAAGAAAGGTGCCTGAGGGAGGTGTATAAAACCCCTTCTCTGCAACTTAGCAAAGAAGAAAGCAAGAGTCGGGAAAAACTGCAGTTCCATAAACCTCATCAAACACTGACCGCAGGGAATACAGACTCAGTCTCGCATATCCACAAGAAAAGGGTGCTGGTCTCTCCACAGGAAGGAAGCAGCGAGCCGATGCCAGCTCCAAAGCGCCAGTGTGCTGCTCAGCTTTCCCCAGAGGACTGGGACATTCTGAACAGCTATTAAAAATGCACCTTAAAATGCACTGAAGTATGCAGACATTGAATTAGCCACTGAAACTGCTATCTGGTGTTAGGTTTACAGTGCTAACAGGAGGTTTTATAGTAACTTGGACTTGTTAATAGTAATCTTAAACTCTCAAGACGTATGAAAATTGTGAAAACGGCCTTCGTAATTAGCCAGTCCTATGTTAAATAAATATGCATATTTATTTTGTTAAGTCTTTACATGTTAATACATGATTACAAAAGAGAACTCTCTCAAACACCTGCGTGATGTTTTACATATGGATTGGTTCGAACATGGAGCACAAATCAGTTCAGATAAAGTTTGAATGCGTAGAGGAAACAGAAATAAGTACCTCCATGTTATCACAAACCCGACACCGCGGCTCTGAGGTGAGTATCTTGGTTACAGTATCAAGTGTCAGTGTACTTTGAGTAAGGCCAACATATTAGTTTGCATCAGTTCCTTTTGTTATAATAATATTTGCACATTTCCTTGTAAATTGTAAATAAGCTTTTTTATTAAAAAAAAAAAAGTTGAAAGCATATTGATATTTTTACTACATATTTAAGTCTGAATAAAATAAAGTACAAATGCTATAAAACATGCATCTTGAAACTTTTTCCATGCAAATACAAGTAAAAGCCTATTTCAAGTTTTTTTAATCTCTATAAGTGCAACATTAATGCACAGATTATGTGGTCAGATAATTTAAACACCCCACTATTAATTGGATCTGCCATTCATTACTGTAGGTATTTATAAACAGTCTCACTCTGAAAGCAGCAATTGTAATATGAATGTTTTAATGTGCATTCAATGTTATAAAATACTATTTGATAAACAGTATAAAAAAAGTTTAACCTGTACGATATCAAGATATTTAGTACTGAATATTTTTTTGTGTAATGATTTAAAGTAAACTAAATAGAAAAGTGTATATCCTCATTCAAATCAGATCACCAGGAATTTAAAGCCGGATTGAACCACATGCAGAACATAAGGAAATCCTTTTCTCTAGAATGGAATAATATCAGAACTAAAGAAACGCATCACTGAAACACAAAGAACATTTCTTCAATTTGTACAATGACAATTGCATTAACCCCCCTATACATGGAGATTATCAGGAACATAATCGTTGTATAACCTACAGAAATTCAATACATGCTGATTTTCCTTAATTTCAAAAAAGGAAAAGATCGTTTACAACAGATTTAGTTTATAATTCTAAACCATCTCAAAAAAGTGCATTGATCTGGAGTGCAGGGAAGTTCAAATCCAGTTCCTTGTGGCCATATCCGATTTTTAAATTGATTTATTTATTTTTATAAAAGACCATGAGATACGGTACTGAAAATGTAATTACAGCTGCCAATTGCAAATTCAAAATGTTAACCCGATGCAGACTTCGTCAGGTGATACTTGTGTCTATCCAAAAGGAAGTCAACTTTAAATAATGTGATTGTCAAGTTAGATTTCACCCAGGCCTAAATACACATTATTTAAAAAAAAGTTTCAGATCTCCTGGTTGAAGAAACAAAGTTTTTTGGCCACCAGCAACTGGTGCGGAGAGTTTGATGTAGTGGCAGCTCCTAAAGCAGGATCGAAACAGGAAAGCCACAATCCAGCAGCTTCTACAGACTACCTTTAAATCATTCATTTCTAAAGACCTGAACCGAAATAGTTTTTGATCAGTTCAGCTAGTTCATTTCCCTTATCGTAAGGAGAGACTTGGGGGAGAGCGGGCAGTTATGATGATTAGCTCCTATTGACACAGTTGTACTCGTCTGACCAGTCGGAGCACTGCTGCTGGCGGTCCTGACACAGGGAGCGTGGGACGCACTTGCAGTATGTGTACACCACCGGCATGCAGCTCCACCAGTCCGGCCCGCAGGGGGGACAGTCCGCATCTGCCAGGGAACACAAACCACCAGTTTGCTCCAAAAGTACCACTTTTCTTCTGTGAAAGAGAAACTACACTTCTTGATTGATGAGTCATGTAATTCTAGACTCTCGACAGGAAACATTTGGAAAGTCTATTATTATTTCCAGTTCTCTTTATTTTTAGTTTACTTCGCCGAACGATGGTAATGATTTTGGCAAGGCTGGTAAACTTACGGGGAAGCATTTCATCAGAACAGTCTCCACAGTCATTTATGTAGTTACATTTCTTATCGATGAAAATCCAGAACTGAGGGTTTCCACATCGAAAAATAAGGTCCCCTGGGATGCTATTTGGTAAATCAGCTGGAAAAAAAACAACAGCAAGAAACACATTATTATAATACAAATATAATAAACATATGTATAAAATATATTCTTGAAGTTACTCTGAGCATTGTATAGTTCTTTCAATTATAACTCGTCACCAAGCCAATCTAACACTTTTCAATGGTAAAGTCCAGCAAGAGAGAGATAAACGGCATAAAATGACCTTAACTTACCGCAACCATGTTAATTGAGCGTGGCAAATGTTAATTAGAGTCAGATGATGAGTCAGATTACAATAAGCAGAAGATTTTGAACATCCCTGAAGTTTCAAGACGATGGCACTTAACTGCACATCTCTGGGTTCTCATCGGCGCCGCTGGGACAGTTTTTTATCCCATTACAGAGGTCAGAGGCCGGGATGCAGGTCACTCGGTCATCACACAGAAAGCCTGACCGGTTTTGGGGTGTCGTACAGTAGCGGTTAACTGCCACATAAATAAAATACATAAACAAACTAATTTAGACAAGTTTAGACCTTGAAACAATAAAAGTCACTAGCAGTGCTACATTTTCACATGCAACATATATTTATTTGTATTCCCTAGTCATTAAACTTGCTTGCTTTACTTTGTGTCGTTTGATTGGTTTGCAAGTTGGTTCTAGAAATGTGAAGAGGAGCACGGGCAGGGTCTGACCAGGCGGGCGTGTCGGGATGCCGAAGATCATGGCTGAGGCCATGGCGGCCGCAGTAATGGCCAGGCACAGCAGCACCAAGGCGGATATGCAGGCACATCTTCTGGTGCAGCACTTACAGCTGGCACACTCCTCACAGCAGTCTGGCACAAGGACACACACTGGGTTAGACAAGCTCTCTGCGCTAGCTTTTATACTTACTCCTAGTGACAAATCACCTGACACCTGGCTTTCAATGTTTGATATCCAAATATGACCCAGTGCAGATGCAATAAAATGCTATGTCTGACCAATGTGACACACACTGAAAATGTGAAACTGCACTCTTTTCTTGTTGATCATTTTAAAATATGGATTTAAAAAAAGAATGTATAACAGAAATAACAGAGAATGGGGTTCAGTACATAGAGTGAAATCCAATTACCCATTTATATTGACTACAAGGGATCGAAATGGAAAGAATATGCAGGGGATTACTTCACTGCTATGTAAGCCCATAGACGGCTTCATCCTGATATGTGATTATCTTGGGTTAATAATACAAATTAAAACGGTGCATAAAATGTTTTAAAAATGTAATGTCTGTCCTTGACATTCCTCAATCATTTCACCAACAATAACAAATCAAAGCATTTCTCTAGATTAAGGACCAGATGGCTAATGAGTCTCTTACCTTCCTCTCGTCTGGATAGCAATGTTACCGATGATCCAAGAGAGTTTGCATCAAAACTCCTCTGAAGAAAATGTATGTGCCATCAATATAGGGAACATAAAAGTATACATACACACACAAAAAAAAAAAATATATATATATATATATATATATATATATATTGTGGGTTGCGGTTAATGCAAATTTCACATTAAATACATCTACGTGGAATAATCTGTACATTTCAGACACAAAAATAACATTACAGATATTCACCAGAACAAGGTTTACATTAAACCAGTGTTTAGTATTTTACTGCAATATAACTGAAGCCATACAGTACCTGCGGGTAAGTCTTATTTGATCTCATTCCTTAATCCTGCTCTCTTCAGTCGTCTTCTGCTGTAAATGGGTTTTTATTGTTAGCTTTCTTCTCCCTTTCGCATGTACTAGAGCTCCTGGCAAGAGGAGGAAACCAGTCCTTTGATACAACAATGTCTCTAGGTTACGACTTGAACACAGTAGAGGCGCAAAGGTCTCTTTACATTAGCACACACATTAGCATTTCTGTCAATCAACACATTGCGAATCTAACCAAAGTCCGCCGTATACTGGATCTATACTTTATCATACAAATGGTGCATTTTCAATATATAAAAAAAAACAAGACTGAACAAAAGTAAATAAAAAAAATCTCTCAAAAGGTTGGTAATTATTAAACTAGACAATTAAATGATGCACTTGTCCCTCCAATTAAATAGAGGTCCAATATAAAACTGCTGTGAAATATACACATATATGGAAGTTAAAAAAAAAACAACTATGGTTTATACTTATACTTAACCTAAATGTCATTTTCTTCTCTTTTGGTTTGAGGGGAGGTTATGTTTTCATTTCATGGTTATGGGTAATTGTTTACATGCTATTTCTCATTGGTGTTATACTGTGCTGTTGACAAAAAGTTTTATTATGCAGCAAATATTCCTACTTATATTACCATTGTGAAATTAAGGTTTCTTAATTAAGGCTCCTATATAAGCATCTGCACACATAGCCTGTAAAAGATCTATTGAATCCTACATTCAACCAGCAGTTTAATCTAGGCTGTTAAAGGAAAATTAGAATGCTCATTTAGACAATGAAATGTTTATGTTCAACAGAATTATTTGTATGATTGAACTAAATATGCAAGTTAACACAAATAAAAACAGGAATAAAAGTTCAAAAGCTTATTCAGACTTCCAAAAGTTTATTTAATTTTTCCAAAGACAAACCCCAAATTTAATCATGAAAAAAATGAGAAAAAACAAAACTAAACATTACAAAGTGGAGACAAGAATGCCAAAATACCTATAAATATCTAAAGGCATAATGAGATAGTAAACTCTCCTAATACCTGCAGTAGCAAAGATTTACAACCCAGCACACATTTTGGTCTGTACAAATAATTATTTCCAGGTGACCATTCCAACATTTCACTGATGACTTAGTCTAAGCAAAGGTGCATTTATTTATTCATTCAGTTATTTATCTTCTTCTGATGCATGTTTTTCTTTTTTTATATAAGAGATAACTGGCCTGAATGACAGGGACACAATAATTTAAAGTAAACGCTGTTGCCACTGAAATCAATGAAGCACACTAATGAATATGACATTTCCAGTGGCAGTGCCAATCCCATACATTTCAACAATCTGTTAAATTTAACAGCGGCAGAACACAACCTGGGCTGTTGGCCAGCTGTTCCAAAAGGTTAGCACAAACCACAGAACAATTAAACAGTTTGCAACTATAGCAAACAGAGGCCTAAAACATACCATAGAACCAATCCTTCAAGGTTAAACAGGACACTATTGGGTAGTGTATTGCAAAAAAGTGCAAATCTACAAAAGAGCAACAGTATTGGTCGCTCTTCTCCTAATCCAAGGTTTAGAAGACAAGAAAAAAAAAAAAAAAAACAGGATGATGCAAGCCAGCCCTGAAATCAGTAATTAAAATTGTAATAGGTTAACCCAGTAAACTTCATGTAACCCACGCAATTTAGAAAAACAAGAGTAAGACTTATAAGACTGATGTTTCACAGGCTCATTGTGTTGTCACCCCCCACCCCATTCATTTTTCTTTTTACCCCTCCAGATGCTAAATATCCGACTGGTTCAGGTTGACTTTTGATGGTAAAGGCCCGGCTTCTTCCTCAGCCACAGAACTGATGATCACCAGAGAGGAGGCTGGGTACGGGGTAAGCTTCTGGTCCTTCATGTACTCCATGTCACCATAGATGCTTAACTTCTGCAATTCAGTTTAAATATATTGTTAGATACAACTAAATATCCATTTCCTTAATTGAGCTTGCTTCTTAAATCCCTAAATAGAAAGGGACGCCCACCCCTTAATACGATTGTACAAATCAAAGTCACAGCTTGAAAAAAGGAGGTGCGTCTTAAAAAGGGGTCCTGGTGGTGCAGATAAAATTATCATATAGCCTTGCATTAACACAGGAGTTTATCTTACCTCAGCTGGGACATACTGGTCCACAGCAGTAGCGACTGTTGCACAGCAAATCCAGATCAGTACCAGAACCGACAGCACTAGAGTGGTTGTCAAGATCCATCCGGGCAGCCAGGGGTTTCTAATGCGGCACAGAGCACAATACAGATACACGGATAACACACTTATATTCTACCAGACGGGTTTAGTGTGTTGTGAAACTGCACAAACAAGATTGTTTCCTCAGGGTTGTAATTAAAGTAAATACAGACATTTAAGCAGGATCGGAGGGGACTTTTAAGTAATCCTCCCACTTACTCTCTCACTGATTATACTGAGAGTAGCATTATTGATCTCCAGACAAGCTGCTACAAGTGGCAAAGACCAGCTCTAATCCCGATGTAGTCTGGGGATCTGTTTTATATAAAAGATCCATTTCCCTTTGAGGGCACTAAAGCTTAAAACACTTAACAAATAATGCATAACTAAAGGAAAACATTATGACAAGTATCCTTTATAGCTTTAGGTTAGTACAAATTGCATTTGTTCAATTAAACTGTACTTCTTATCCCTTTCATCAAAATGTTCTCTGTGGAAAACCAACCTTGAAAGACAGCTAAACAAGTTGTAGTCATCGTCCACATCATTGTTATCCAGGTAAACATTAGTCTCACGTTCTTGTACAAATCCCTTGTTGTAATCTTTAAAGATTGGGCTGTCAAGGTGTTGATCTGATTATACATGAAACACACAAGCCAAAATGATAAATACACAAAATCTATCTCAAAACAGTTAGAAATATGATAAGATAAATAAGTCAACTCAATATAAAACACGTATTGCTGAAAAAGAGCAGGTAAATATACTTTAGTAAAGAAAATTCAAGATGACCATGTAAACAAAACCACAAATGGAGTACATCCAACTTTTCTACAGACTTACAGGAGGTCTTTGCAGGAGAGGTTTCCTTCAGCTCATCTTTCTGAAGTTCAAACTGAGGAATGAACTGGATCTGTGGCTCAGTCTGAGGGGGAGCAAACAAACACATCCAGGTCACAAACGTATTTGTTCAAAGAATCATTAAGATCAGAATTTCAAAAGCATCTACTGCGATGTATTGTTTGTTTTGGTGCATGCGTCTTTTGGCATCTCTGTAAGGGTGCAGAGCTTCTGTGCTCACTCACAGATTTAAAGATCTCCCGTTTTTGTTTTTCTAACTCGCATTACCTGAAATATAACCACCTTCCCATCATCCGCCTGCAGGTAGAAAGTCCATGAGGAGGTAATAAAATTGTGGGCAGAACTCATCATGTCATTCCAGAATCCTCTCACAAGGGTCAGAGGATACAGAAGGTGAATCCTGGGCATCATTGCCAATAACTGCAAGAGAAAGACACTTTAACAATTGCTTAAATCGGTTACACAAGACAATCTCTGAAACCTCTCCAATATGAAGACTCTCAACGATCTGCAAGACCTCACCTGCTCCTGTCTCTGCTCAGCAAAGGGCAGCTGGCTCTGACACCCCAGGTTGCAGGCATACTGCTCTTCTGACTGCATGTAAGCCTCACGGCAAGCTAGTGCAAGAGGTCAGGAAATACAATCGCATTAAAGCCAGACAGGAGAGCTAATGCAAACGAAGCTGGAGGCTGCATGAAACATGACTTGGTCAGATGGATGACAGTTGGTTTTAGGATGTGCACCTTTAATTCGGTTTTATTCAGCCTGCAGGTCTACAGTAAATGGAACAATTAAATGCATGCTGCTTGATATACATCTTGCATCAGTGTGCATGCACGCAGTTTCCCCAGACGGCCACGGACGTCACTGTATTGATGCCAACACAAGTGAGCTGAACAAAGTAACGCACATCAGCACTCACCCGAATCGCACTCGGACTTAGTGTGGTTCAAGTCCTCTCCATCGCCCACAAACTGGCAAATAGAGAAGAGTCGGCATCCTCTTTGGCAGGCATACAGCTCTTCCTCCTACGAGCCAGGCCGCCCAGGACAGGGGAGAGAGAGGGAGAGAGAGAGAAAGTTCAGTCGTTAAAACGCGCTGGTCGCTCCCATTTCCTGATTGACATCAACAACAGAACGGGAACACGTTCAAACGGGCAGGGCGTTACAGAATCAACTGAACAAATGCGTGTGTGTGTGTGTATATATATATATATATATATATATATATATATATATATATATATATATATATATATATATATATATATATATATATAACATGCAATACAGATATCAACCCACATAAAATAATGCGTTACAATGAAGCGTCCGTTTACACATTTGATCGGAGGCAGCCTCGCTATACTGACCCGGGGGTAGGTGTGCAGGCTGTACGTCATCTGGCAGGTCTTATGGCAGGATATTGTATTTCCCAAAACGCCGTCAAATATATCGGGTGAGGCAGCTGCGCACACCAGTAAGCAGCAGAAACTCAAGATAACCCCGGACAACTTCCACACCTCCATCTTTGTTTTGTTGTTCAAAACAAATGCCTTCGCAGTGCGGCTCCTCTGTCTCGCTCGTTTGTACGCCTGGTCGCCAAGCTATCGCGGGAGTTTGCGGCAGATCCGGAGACCGCGGAATGTGGGAGGAGTAACCGGCACGCATTTATTTACGCAGCCAATCACTGCGCAGGGAGGGCTTGTCAATCATTTGTATGCGGCCAATCACCTGCAGGAGACACCTGTCAGGCATTTTTATAGGCGGCCAATCGCCTGTTTATTGATAAAAGTACGTCGGGCGAATAAATGAAGTGGAGGGAGCAAATGTGTGTCACTGTCGAAGTACTGTGCAATTCAGGCGCATCGTGTTAAAAAATGCAATTGTTTTTAAAAGAGAAAGCTTGGAATATGAAATCCGTTTTCCGTTTTATGGATCGGAAGAAAAGAGCCACCAGAACTACATGTAATCCCACAATGCACCGTTTCGGGTAATACGGAAGTTCTCATGGTAAATGGGCGGGGTTTACATAGATGGTCTTTGCAACTACAAGCTGACTGTTTTAAAATCAAACACTGTAATATATCGCGTTGGGAGTAATTTGTTTTTACTTTGAGACATCAGTAGATCATTTAATATATATATATCTTTATGGCTGTTGCTATAATCAGTTTTTCGTGATAGGTATTTTCCTGGTATAACTGGGGTTAGTTGATGCTGCAAATGACAAGTGTGATTCGTTTTAAAAGAAGAATAAAACGAGTATTTGAATTCCAATGTCTGTATAGGTCAACCAAACTGATGGGCACAGCATTACATCCCGTGATTTAGCAGTCCTCAGCTTATTTCTATGTCTGAGAACACAATTGTATTAAAAGAAGCTATATAGTTTTCACAAAATGGACAGGTTTGTTATAAGGCAACCGAAAGGGCAACCAACACAGGAAAAGAGGACAACAGGCAAAGTATACAGACAAGCAACAATAGAGTCTCTCAGGGTAAGTACACATTTACAGTGTCACCTATGTTTTGCATTGTGTTGTCTACAACCATGGTGTGAGAATAAGGGCATCCATTATGACACCATTGGTTTTTATTCCAGAGAGTGGTGGTGATAGAAGACATCGAGAGGTTTAAATCAATGCTGGAACTGTCTGGGCAGACTAAGGAGAACCTGTTACTGGCTTTAACAGAGCTCAACAAGAAAGTGCCATCAAAAGAAGTGCTCCGGTCAACGAAAATTGGTGAGCCCATAGAGTTACAGCTGACCATTTCTCAGATTGGACTCTTCATGCTTTAATACAGTGCTCATTTATCCAAGGGGAGTGTAAATGTGAATATTGTGATTCCTGGAAGAAAACTGTGGCAATGGCACAGCCTATGTGATTGTGTGCCTGTACCTGCTAACTGTGAACCTTCATTTCCAGGTCATACAGTTAATAAAATGCGAAAACATTCAGATCCTGAGGTGTCTGCTCTGGCCCGTGAAGTTTACACACAGTGGAAAACTTTCATAGAAGAAAATGCCAACAAACCTTCCATAGAGGTGCGGTGTGACACCCAGACGGAGGGGCTGAGGAGCAATGCAAGGAAACTGCTGGCAGAATCCATGGAGTTGGAGGTAACTTTTTTTTTTTTATCAATTAAATGCAATAATTATAGGTAAAAAAAAAGTCACTGCAAGAGAAATATATCAATGTAATTTTTTAGTCATCCGACCTTCATGTCTATTTTATCCCATGTTTTAACTCGTGTTAAAATATTCATGAGGATTAAATTAGAAATAAATGTGGGTATATTATTCTTCTTAGTGAAAATTGAAGGGTATATAGGTCTGTGGTCAAATACCCTTATGGTACTGAAAATGTACATGATAGTATTGGAATAAACAAGTAAGAATATGCATTTGACACATCAAAACAAGGTGGGTTCCCATGTGACTGTTAAAAATGAATAGCTAAATAATGTGTACAGCTTCTAAGTTAAAGCTCACAGCACTTACTGTGTTCTCTATTTGTTCTTTCAGATCGATCATGCCCTTATCGAAAACATTGAGAGAGAGGTTTTCCATCAGTGTTCTCGCCTCATCAACGGGGCGTACCGCCGGACTGTGAGGGCACTGGTGTTTGCCCTAAAACACAAAGCCGATATTCGCACCCAGGTCCGAGACAGCAAGCTGCCAGTCAACCAGCTTGTCAAGTCCCACAAAAAACAGACTTAATGGCACTGACTGCAGGATGTCTGATGGAAAGAAATGGGTTTATGCTGCAGGATTTCAGATGCAGCATAACTTAAAAAGCACAAATGTGATCCGGAGCACTGAGATGGCAGTTTTTTAATATGTTTTACTTTTAGGTTGTTAATAAAATACTTATTTTTTTTTAATGTAT
Source organism: Amia ocellicauda (assembly GCF_036373705.1). Classification (NCBI taxonomy): domain Eukaryota; kingdom Metazoa; phylum Chordata; class Actinopteri; order Amiiformes; family Amiidae; genus Amia; species Amia ocellicauda. The sequence continues at coordinate 16,389,263 of NC_089868.1, read as the reverse complement.
GTTGTGTGTTGGTTTATTTGAGCTCCAAAATGAACACCAAATCCTGACACCATGGATAGGGGAATAAGGGGGAAAACATTTTCAACACAAAGCAAATGCAATATATGATCTACATACTGTTGAAATGAAGATGAAACCTGCATTGTGAACGCTAGGTGGTGCTGTGTGCCATTGAAATAGTGAACAATGGGCATTTTCAAAGAGTCACAATCTACTAATATTGCTAACACATGTAACCCTAGAGTCAGACCTCATCCCCAATCTTAGTCCAAGGCTTTCCTTAACCACAACCCTGTTTAACCTTACCTAGTCCAACAGGTAAGCATTGCCAGTAGGGGCTGTGCTTGTCCTGCACTTTGCTCTTTGTATTATAGGATTGCAGGATAGCAGAAGTGGCTGACTTTACAGTGTACATCTCTAGAAATGTGTGTTCATTTCTCTCTGATGAAGGTGTATAGCAATGAGTCAGTTTGGATGGTAATGGGTTATTCCAAAGAGTTTGAGTGTATTGAATGGTGTGTAGGTCCAAAGTCGTTTTACTGTTATTAATTTATTGAAACCATAAACTGTGATCTTAAATTACCAAAAGCGCTAAGCATATAATAAGGATTTTAAAGGCCTGGTTTCTCAATAAAAGTAACTGATCAGACTAGGCATCAGAGATTCCTCCAATTTAGATGAATTGTACATGCAAGGGTAAGTGTCTCAATTACTAGGATACCAAGAGCAAAATTGCCTTCTGTTGCTATAATGTTGGACCTACAAGCTTTGATTAACTAGCTGAATGAACAAAGGCTATATTCAGCATGTACTTCATCTTGCTAGGCAATGTAAACACATAGTACTGGATTCTGTCATGCAAACACTACTGCACCTTGAATTCACAAATTGGCTAGATTCATAGTTATTGTATTACTTTAATGTATGCTCACAGAAAGTGCTGTACTCCACCAACTAGTTTCCACTACTGAAATACATGATTGATACTCCGACCTTTAAAAATCACCATTAAGGGGGATTCACGGCTCCATGAAGGCAGAAATAATCAACTTAGTTAAGAATACAGAGTGAACACCAGTGATTTGAAAACTTGTAAATCCGAATGAGTCCTGGGTAAGGAGAAGCATGAGGAGAAAGAAATAGTTATTGAGACTTTGTATAATTGTATCTTTGCTGGGGCAATGCATGAGTATATTTTTTAAAGTCAGAATACCCTCATATCTCTGAGAAATTGCTAGATAAAGAACAGACACTTAATATTTGTGGTGCTTTTCTTACTCCAGTGTCAAATTATTTGTTGATATTACAATCATTGTTTATGTTGTTGAATGTTTGCTTTGGTGATTGACTCCCTGTACTCTGCAACTACGTATCTTTAAAGCAGAACTAAGCCAATAATGGCAATTAGCATGAGGATACCAGCTAGAGCACAGATGCTGATGAAGACGATGTCACTGGTGTCCTGTCCGCGGAAGCTGTCGGAATCAGAGGGGTCTGCGTTCTCCCCATTCGCGTTCTCTTTGCCCTGGGCTAGCTGGTTGAGCAGGTCGCGCTCCTCCCCTGTAATGATGTTGACTGAGGCCTCCTTGCGTTTGGGTTCACACAGCACCTCATACTCCTGGATGTTCTCCTGATGTCCATCAGAGAAGTCAATGTAGAGAGTGTTCACCATCATCATGGTGTCGTTCCTTTTCTGCAAAGTGAAAATAAAAGCTCTAATGCTAAATGTGTCAAGATTACAAATCATTTGTACACAGAGACAGAGAGAGAGAGAGAGAGAGAGAGAGAGAGAGAGAGAGAGAGAGATCACTATTGCCTAACCTTGTCAGTCAGGTTTTCATCTCAATTACTTTAAATGTAATTAATCTTCATGCATTATTGATAACGGAGCAGATATTCCTGTTTAAGTTTTGGATTAACCTGAGACTTTGTGCCGCAGGACATGAATCTGGCCATGATCTTGTAGGTCGTTGCTGTCATCTGAGCGGCACAGGTGGGGCTCCCCAGGTAAATATTGTAGCGCTCTAACTGTGGCAGGGCCTGCTGGGGGATATGGATCTGGAAGTCCGTCCTGGAGCAACTCACATTGACTGGAACCACTGGGAGGACAGAAACACAGCAAAACCAACAAGTCAGGACACTGTTTCCCAAGCCCAGTCAGCAGCACACAGTGCCTTCTTTTCTCACCACTTACACTCTAAGAGCTACTAAATCTTCTGTAACAAACTGTTTTTTTAATGAGGGAAGAATTAACCATGAATGTATTTCTTAAGAAGGAAAGAATTAGCATCATCTTAGATATATCACTGGGAATCTGCTGTACTACACACAGAGTGACAACACTGTTGCTGTGGTCGGTGCCCTCCTGTTAGTTACCAGCCTCCACTCCGGCCCCAGGTCAGCTGGAAGCATTGCCAAGCCACTCACCTCCAGTGTAGGACACAGAGAAACCCCTGTAGGCTGAGTTACGGTCAGTGTTCAGGACGACTAGGAGTTTGCTGGATTTGGAGAGCAGAGAGGGTGGCAAATCAGACCCGCACCACCGCCCCAGCAGAGCATCTTGTTCACTGCTGCCGTCATAGACAGCCAGGGAGTCGTAGTCGCAGGCATCGGTCAGACTGTTCCTGTCCTCCAGCCCCATGTCGGAGAAGAACAGCTTGATTCGGTATCCTGTGGCCAGATTCACTGTCCAGTGGCAGTTGATGTTGTTGGGGTAGATATTGGGATACTGAGGGCTAGTGAAATTCCCCTTAATGCCTGTAAGAATTTGCTGGCATTCCCCTGTATTTGAAAATAATAAGAATGAAGGATGAGAAGATGCTAAATTATACACACAATTAAAGAGAATATGGATATATGCATAAAGAATCATTAAACTGTGCAATGGTTATCAATTTCCTGACTTCTGACAAGCCTTGGAAATGAAATCACATGCAAGAATTTGCCAAACAAGATGTCAAGCAAGTGCTGCTTCATTCCTGTGGCCTGGACCCCTACCTGAATAGTAATGAGCTTTGAAGCCCCTGCCTCCAATATTGAAGTCAGATTTGAAGACTACCAGCAGCTGGTTGGAGCTGGAGATGGTATTGGGGGGCCCGTCGCTGCCACAGTAGTTTCCCAGGTGTTTGTGGCTGACCGTGGGGCCGTCGAAGAGAGCCACATAGTCGAAGTTGCACTCCTCGTTATTCTCCAGCTGGAAGTCGAGGAAGACCAGGCTGACGACGGTGCGGTTGGACACACGCACGGTCCAGGAGCACTCGGCACTATTGGGGTAATTATCAGGGTAGTCAGGGCTGGCTATGATGCCCGAGAGACCCATCAGCACTCCTCCACAGACATCTGCCAAGAGCGAACACAGAGACATGTGGAGATGTCAGCTGCTTTAGAGAATCCCAAAGAGCTTCCATTGAAAGATGCTGACACCGATTCTAACCGTTAACTTAACAAGAAATAACAAAACAAAAAATACTCTGGAATCAAATATAACAATCTCAAATGTAGCACCTAAAATATAAATCTCTAACTTAATGTCAATGTAGATAGAAAGAACATAATTACAGGATAAATGTAAGTCAATATTTAACAGACATTTAGATCCCTTTCTTGGATTTTTTGGTGGTCCACAGAACAATTCTGTAAGGATGGCAACCCTGTTGACTCTTGGTCCTTAAGAGCCAAAGAATTAAAGTTTTAATTAACCCGAGCTTTTGACAACTTAATTTAATCAACTATTCACTAACTGATAACAACTGCCACTGTGCGTGCTGAATTACCTTTCTTGTAGCCAACAGAGAAGCCCTCGTGTGCCACATGTCTGTCTGAGTGGAAGATGAGGGACATGACGTGCCAGGAAGAGGTGAACTGGGGAGGAGAGTCGTCCCCACAGAACGTCCCCAGGAGGTTCCCCTCGTCTTCAGAGATGCCATTGTAGATCTTAACGTAATCGTATGCACAGTCATCGTGGTATTCCAGGTCAAAATGGTGAAAGGTGAGCAGGACGGAGGAGCCCTCTGCCACCACGATGAGCCACGCACAGTGTGTGTCGTAAGGGTAGAGACCAGGGAAGTTGGGACTGGATACGTTGCCGTTAGGTGAGGAGAGGATGCCACCACACTTGACTCCTGATTAAGATTTGATATAAATCAAGAACTCAGACAATGCATTTTTTCATGAACATTACATTTTGCACCAGAAGCTTCCAATAGCCTTGAGCTGAAACACCTGTTCAGAAAGTGTTAACTTGTGACCTAGTGTGTATAAAGAGTATTTTTCATATCTGTTGTTTTATTAGTAATCTTAAAACCAGTCAATTTAGCTCTTAAAGCACCGCATAATGAACTAAGATTTGTATTTTTAATGTAACAGGCATCTAAAGAACATGAGTTTAAAGGTCATGAATGAGGATCACTGTTTTATAGATCATTTATTCTTTAACCAGGTGCCAGTTCCCCCCACCAAGCAAAGTAGATGGGCCTGAAATAACAGGAATAAATGAGCCAGATACATTTCAGAAAGGCTCTCTTCACATACGTCTGCTGGCCCTATGCCTTTAGTGCAATGGTGACCCTGGTCAAATTGTGCCCATGTTCCAGTCAGTGCACAAGTACAGATATGCTGTTTAAAGTGATGTTCTGGTGGGTTGACTTTGAACGTTCAAGTCTGGCCAGTTCCCCTGCCTGTTCCATTTCAGTAAACATTGCACATGCTGTGTGATCCATTGGGGTTTGGAAACATGTTCAAATACAAGTCTAATATTTTTTATTAAATTGATCATTTAAGTAGGTTTATAATGGAATTATATTATGATTATGTGGATTATTAATTATAATAACTATAAAAGTGGTTACTATTAACATAGCACTTAACCTTACACAACAATCTGTCATCTTATGATACGTTTAAGCCCTCCTAGCTGTCTAGTTGTCCCTCTTATTTAACTCTTGTAATGATTAATTCCTGGCTCTGTCTTTATTTTTGACAATATTTTCTATAGACTCAAGCTGCAATGCTAATTCCATTTTACAGAATATTTAGTTAAAGGGGAAACAGTCTGTATACAGTTACATATTATCCAATCAATTCGAGTACAGCACATGGTTGTTTACAGTATTATCTGATAATCAACCCCATTGCCTTTCATTCAATGTCACTAAAACTGTATCCTGTTTATAACCCTCCCTTTTATTCTTGAGCAAACTGTAAATCTCTTTGTTCCCTTGTCAAGGCAGTATTATTTATTTTAAAGAAAAATAGTAAATTGTATTGTAAGATAAAAGACAAAAGGATTTACAAACACTTCACATTTCAACCGCAGAGTTTATGAACTTATCTACTCCTGTAAAGATCAGAGTTGCCATGATATTCACCAAGATAATCAAACTTTAAACATCTAATATTTAAATATTGCAATACTGCACTGGAGCAAAACAACAAACAGGAAAAATACAGCAACTACTTTTTGACAAATACAGTATATCACATAGCCTGATCATCAGGTTAAAGTTAATAATTTAAGATTAAATGCTTTGCTTACATTTCAACCAATTTAGTAGTATAATTAAACCATCCCTGCGATCACTTCAACTGTGGGATTAAAAATATGTGCCATATTAACTAACAATATGTTTTCAGTCTGGCCTAAACGTCTTGACAGAGGGTACCATAAAATATTTTTTTCCTTCTCACATTAGTTAGTGTGCCATTTGATTAATGAAATCCTCTACAAATAAGGAAGTCTTACCTTTTTTTGACACAGCCTTGCTAAACACATAGAGAAACTGAATGAAGATGGCGATCCTGAATGACATGTTTTGGTTTTGGTTTTGCCGACTTCAGCACAGTAGTCGTAGTCCCTGACGAAGCAAAGAGAAAGGTAATATTTAACTGTATAGTTCCAAAAAGCAGCTCATGGTTGTTGAATTAATAGTGTGATGAATAATGAATTGCTGGTTTGAATTAGTAATCCAATATGCCCCTCGCCTCCTCCACTAAATTTTAATGAACTGTATCAAATATCCATGTGATTTACACGGTTCTAGATGCCATGTCGGTACACTCTGTTTAGAGCAAAAGCATAAATGTTTTATAAATGTGACAAAAGGTTGACACGGGTCCTCTGTGGAACAGATAAAGACAAGTCTGTGCTCAGTCGCACCAGGCCGCAGGTGTTGTTGATGACTCACAGGAACAAGTGCCCCCCCGATACAAAGCAACAAGGGGGCCAGTGGTCTGAGTCAGCTGCTCTGATGGTTGTCTGGAGATCACTGTCAGGTGTTGAGCCACCACTGGGGCATAGCTGACAGACGAGCCTCTCATTTGAATTAGCAGGAGTTGGTTTAAACAACGCCATCTTAGACAAGCACTGTCTCTGTATTTCTTAGTGAATTTCATGGGTTTGGTCTGCTGCTCTTGGTCAAAGAAGTTCAGCCTGGGACATGTGCACCACTTGTAAGACATTATGCAAATATGAGGTAAATAATGATAACAGAACAGGGGAAAAGTGTCATATAGGAATATGGGAGAGAAAGTTTATTTTTCATTGCAGAAAGTTACTCTGTTCACACATAACTATTTTCTTGGGGCACGGTCAACGCTCATTGGCTGCTTCTGGGTTAGCCCTCATTTGTGACCTGTTTCAGACCACACCCTCAAAGAAAGCTACAACTGCAATACTGACACCCTGATATATTACCAAAAAAACCCGCTTTATTTCCTGACTTGGGAGGCAGCAGTGTTGTAGAAGCTGTTTTGTTTTTTCCAGGTCTCTATGACTGTTTCTTTTACTGCTCCATTTACTTTGCAAGCCATATTAAACAGGTTTTGTTTAACCAGAAATCCACTATATGTCAATCTAACATAGGTGTAGTGTTTACACAGCAGTAACTCTGCACTATAAGCCTAAGTCAAAGGGCTTGTGACTGCTGGGTCAGAAAGTTGTTCTTGTTTTAGTTTTTTGTGCGTGTTTTTAGTTTTTGTGTTGTGTGCGTGTTTTTTTTATTTAATTCTTTCTTATAAGGGCTATGAATATGCAGCATATCACACTTTTAAAAACTTTACATGAGAACCAGTCAGCTGTTTATGAAACAATTCCAGATTTGCAAGCGAGAATAAACAGCAAATGTTTTGACTCTTTTACATAGAATATGGATAGAATGTCCTATATGTGCTTTAATATTTGGACAAAATGGGATGTATAGCTTGGACACAGAGCACCAAAACAAAGTCACAATTACAATATAAAACTACTACTATGACTAATGGTAATAATAATAATAATAATGTTTAATCCTGAAATGGCACTTGGGCAGCGCTGTGTCACGTGTACAGTCCTACTCTGACTTTAAGTGTTTACAAAGACACAGCCCTAGCAAGGCAAAAGGGTGAAGTTAAATGAGTAACAGAACATTATAGCATTAGCAACCCAGGAGCACACAAGCATGCAGTGAGGGGTGGCACATATTAACAACACAGAAGCCACTATCACACTGACTGGAGCCCAGGCACACAGCATTGGTAGGCAATCTTTTTCACTTCTTTCAAATCTACTTACTGCTACTATACGTTGCTTATGGATCAGGAAATGTAATTAGGTCTACAGGAGCTCTGGTGCAAAAAGAGAGACCTGAATTTAGCATTTTTCACTTGGCAGTTCTGCATGGAAAAAGTTGAGTCTTAGATTTATTGCCATTGTTTAAAGCACCATCGAGTATATAGAAAGTTGCAGACAATTATGTACACATGTTTATTTTCACAATGCACTTTATATTATTATCACTCAGAATAAGTGGATTTGCAAGACATATGACATGTATTTTCCAACTGCAGTTTGCAGTTGTGCTGGGAATAATTGTGTATTGTTTCAATGTTCTGGTACTCGAGTTTTGATGCCTTGAGTAATATATATTCCATTCAACCACAAAATGGAGTATTGGACTGTTCCATGAAAAAAAGGAACATGCATTTCTGACTGCCAAAGTATTTTGTTCAGGAATGAATAACTCAAAAGACCAGATGCTTTCAAGAGGCAACAAGGTCATATCCAGAACGCCGGACAAGGAGAAGAAGGACAGAGGCCATCACATTGTCAAAGAGGTGCATATTTCAGCAAAACCAGCATTTCTAAACTACAAACCAGTTACCACTTCAAATGATCAAGAAAATCATTCTGTCAAAATACGAATTACTGCGCTCACTAATGAACTTAAATGTAGCAGCTTGGTCATTACTGCAGAAATATAGGATCACATAACAGAGACATTTTGTGTCATCTGCTTCAGTTTGGTGGGGTTCCAGTTCTCTGATTTAATATGCATAGGAACAAATATATTAAAGCAGTCAATCTTGGAAATGCAGACTAAGACCAACATACAAAACAACTACGCAGCCAAAACAACAACAGGCAAACAGTAATTTTCTGCTTCACTTCACACCGCCTTAACCATGCTACCCCAATGTAATTCTGCTGTGACAATTTCACCAGAAAACATCTGGGTCACAGTATACACTTTTGCATAACTACTTTTTGAAAAGTTTCCTCAGAACGAATGTATGACCTACAAAATAAATATGCATGTTCTGGCCAACACATAACTACCCGGCCACTTACTGCTATTTCCCTCAGTGTCCCAGATCTCAAAGTGTGGAGTAAACTGTCATTAGGATCTGTAATTGGTAAAAAGAATACATTTGGAATTTGGAATAAAATCGCAAGTCTAAAGGATTTAAGAATATAAAACCTGAGTTGAATAGAGTGGAGAGATTGTTTCTTTCATGCAGCCAAATCAAATCTCACTGTTCGTTTTTGTCCCGGGGCAGCCCTCAGTTGTGTCGGCTCCCTCCGTGGGCTACAGGCCCTCCAGAGTGGCCCCTGCCAGGGCTGTGGACAGTGGGACCATCACCCTGAAGGGACTGCTGGCCGCACAAAGGTTCACCAAGAGCCTGAAGGTAATAATGCACAAGAAAAAATATAGTAATAGATTTTCCTGGTATATTTTGTTATTTTATTATAACATTGACCATGTTCATTAATCAAAGTATTATAATTTTTGTTAATTGATGTGACTTGCAGGAGCGGACAGCTTTAAAAATAGCCACCAAGAAAAGCAGCGGGTCCCACCTGCATAAGCCTGCCCCGGTTACTGATGAAAGGGTAAGCTTTGATACAAGAACAGGAATGCCTATTGATCTAGACACAGGGTGGGGACTGCTTTCTCAAGTGTGCAATTTCAATGGCAAACAACTGCATTCAGGATTTTGTGAATGAACCAAATATTTGACTTAAAGTCTCATAACTAAAATATCTGATGTATTTTCGTAACTATATCAGTGATCCGACTGTACAATAACATGCTACATTAGTTACTACACATTTAGATTGGAGGTGCATTTGTGTACATTGTAGCCACAGCCAACAAGAAATAACATTGAAATTATGTACAGAAACTATTTATTGGTAGATTCCACCAGGCCCAGTGAGTAACTGTATTACAGATTCATTCTGCCCTAGAATTTGAATTTCAAATCAAGACTGGAAAACTGATACCACTGATTCTAACACGGAAATTTAAATTTTCCAGGCCAAGCACTGGCACTTCAAATGATAAAAACTGCACATGCAAATATTTGAACAAAAGCAGAACACTATAAAGGGGACTGTAAAAGTTAAACTCAGATGGCACACATTAATCTATGACAGGGAGCCACAAGCTGTCAACTGATAACCTCTGAGTATAGGTCTGGCACAAGATGCAAATGTAGACTGTAAAACACAAGAACAGTCTTTAGTTACCATGCAAGTGCTCGAGACTTTCTTGTGTTCAAAATGTCTTAAAACATGAAGTATTTTTTATAATGTTACAAATCCACTTATCAGCAGCTGAAGAACGTTCGTTTTCTTTGATTTCTGTCCCTTGAGTGAATGTCTTGCATCCCTTAGATTAAGGTGATAAACAACTTTATAAATTCATGATAAAAAAACTTCTATCATTAAAGCAGTTCCAAGAGGAAGAAGACGTACAAATAGTGTGCTGTGATCCACTTTATAGTGGAGAAGGGAAGAACAAACACATTCACTTCCAGTCATCAAACCTCTTCCCCTTCTACTTCCTCCAGGTCCCTGACACCTCCTCCAGACCCCAAGAGAAGTTCTCCTGTGCTCAAGCCCAGCAGTTGGTGAAGGGCTTATTGTGGTCTAAGTTGGAGGGAGTCTCCTATGAGGCCAAGCTGTGCACCAGGTTGACCCAGGAGCTGAGCGAAGAGCTGAAAGGTCTAGTGAAGACAGTGTGCCCACCGCGGTACAAGATGGTGTGTGTGGTCACCCTAGGTAAGAAAGCCAGGGAGGATATCTTGGTGGCCAGCCGCTGCCTGTGGGACCCCCACGCAGACAGCTACACCTCCTTCACCTACGAGAGCACCACCCTGTTCTGTGTGGCCACCGTCTTTGCAGTGTACTGCGAGTGAGCAGCTCCACAGACAGGCCGCAAACTCAGACACACCAACAACCAAAATAACAGCCATTCAAAATACGTGGAAAATATCTCCTGCCTACACCGTCCGGTGAAAGGGCTACAGCACGGACCTCACTCCTTGCTTGGTTTTAAAATTTTCTAAAATCTCGATAACGGGTGAAGGTTAAAGTCCATAAACTCTGGGTTTGTTTCCCTATCAGGATGATGACCTGTATCTGAGTTGATATTGGGATACGATATGCACAAAACAGATGGTTTTCTTAAAAGCGAACACAAGCTTACCTCAAACCGCAGAGCTTAAGCCAGCATTTATATGGAATCATGTACAAAATCCAAAATATGTGACCCAGCCGTGATATTTGTTCATAAAGAGCAGTACTGTAATCAGGGATTGTTATTCAAGCTGACATCTGTGCCCCCAGGGCAGCAGGCCAAACACTCCAATAAAAGACTTCATACAGGTTTGCATGGTTTAATAAAAAGAATATTGTTTTTATTATGCAGAAAGGAATGCAGCATATTAAAATGTAAAAGATCCTCAAAGTTCACCCGCATCTCCTTTGAATTAAGCATGGAAACATCTGATGGAAAGACGAAAGTTGAAAACTTTCACAAGCTCAGGCCGCTGCAGACCTGAGAAACGCACAAGACCAGCAGTGCCTGTGAGCAGTTCAGTTGAGCGGTTGAATTTACTCCAAACGAAGGTGTTTATTTTTCTAGTTGTTACAGGTCTCATTATACAGGAGCTGCTCTTATGTACTTTACTATAATTAAGTGAGTTAATTCTTCATATTAACCTTTGGTACATGTGATATTGTGCTGATAGCCACAACAGCTACCAAATTGTGCTATTGAGAAAAGCAGTGTTTGCTTTGGAGAACAGTGACATTTCAGCACACAGATCTGAAGTGTGTAAGTGCAGAGGTTATCCATAATTACTGCAAACAGGTGGTAATAGAACTCTGCCAGTACTTGTCTAGACATGCAACTCATCAGAGTCATTCAAAGTGTTTTGCTATAACCACAATACATAATTCTATTGGACAGTATAAGCATCAGTCTATGGCAAACTGGTACAATGAATGTTACCTGCACTGCGGTATTTGTAAACCCTTTCCAACTTATAATGATTAGCATACTTTATAGCCCAGTTAGGAAACCACTCCTTATCCAGTCATCATTAAATAACTGTACAGTAATGCATACTGAAGGTATTGCAAGATTCAAGTTCAAAAACATCTACATTAAGTTTACAAAATATATATGATTAAACATTAATTTCCAATCAGATCATTTTTTAATTCTTCTGAATTGCCAATTGTTTTTATCCCCCTAATGCATCTCATTGTGCTGTAAGATTTCTCCCTTAATCCTCACTTCCACCTGGCTTTAAAACCTAAAACAGGACTCCTCTTCCAATCCTAATTTCCGCAGAAGGTTGAATGTGTCTTCATTGAAGGCTATGGAGCCACATATTACTGCAAAGGGTGGTTTCTTACAACACTTCACCAAAGCCTTCAGCACCTCCAGGTTCAGTCGGCCCAGGTGTGTCTTCTCACGGTAACTCCAGGGAAGACTGTCAAGGTTTTCCTCCTGTGTGAGAATGAGAACCAACAAGCGGTAAAGCTGTCCGAGACTCACCTTCAGCAACAATGTATGTGGACGTCTGTTTCTGCGGCAAATTCTCTCACCTCGCTAAGCACAAAATAAGTGGTAATGTTCCAAAACCGTGACTGTTCCTGCAGAAAGGATCTCATATAGATGTCCTTATACGTCCTGAAGCAGCCCACCAGTGTGACAGATGTCTCGTCCTCTTTGTCGTCTGTTATGTGCTGGATGAGGGGGATCATGGGTGCTATCCCAGTGCCTGAAGCAATCATCAGAAGCTGTCCATACTGGAATGCAAGAAACAATGGACGTTTACAACTTTAACCATTCTGTCCGGGGCCTGATGACTGGACTGTACCGAAACAACTATCACAACACGTGGGTAATGTTTTGTGCTGTTCTGAAATTAAGTTACTGTCAGTGAAACACACATTGTATTGTTGTATATCTTTATTGTAATTGTGAAAGCTAGGAACAAGCCACAAATCGTTCTAAGAGCCATGACAGACCGTATTGGGCTTATAGAGAAAGCCTCCAAATGGGCCGCGCCACTGGACAAGATCTCCTTCCTTCCAAGTCTGTATATAATGTGACATCAGCCCTTCTGTGTAGACCTGGGGAAGAGCAGACATCAAGCTGAACTCACTGGATATTAAAGTTAAAGATGAACACCCAACCATAGATATACTACATGTTTGAGAAAAAATACAATTCAGTTGAAAAAAAAAGTTTGTGATTTCTCCTAAAACACAATTCCAAAAGTCACAGCAGCTTGAATATTATTATTTATTTTTTTTTGGCCTAGATAACCTGGGCACCTAAACAATTTGCTGTCAATAAATAGTAAGAAATACTTTGACAGTCATTCATTGAAAATCATATACTTAGTTAAACACCTATAGCGACTAGACCCTAGCCATTACCTTGATGAGAAACTCACAGTACCCCTCTGCACTGACCGGGCTGATGGGAGTGTATGCTCTCTGAACCTCGAGGCCTTCAACAGCACCCCTGCAACACAAATTACACCATTATCAATCACCAACACAGCACTGCCTTTAACACATATCAGGGTGAGATTTTCTCCACAGAGCTAGATGTCCAGTATGCAGACACTGTACCTTAACACAAGGTGCTGTCCCAAGCCTAGTCCCAGACTGCCACCAGTTGGCAGCTTGAATCTGTACAGGCACGTGTCGCTTGTTAACACCTCCACAGACTCCAATGGAAAGGCACTGAAAGACTCTGTACTTAGGACTGTGTCATTCCTCGGCTGCAAAGGAAACACAGGAGGTGTCAGTTTCCTAAAGGATGGCTCCTAGTGTCCACGGTGCCATAGCATGTGTTCACCTAGAAACTCCTACATCAGTGGTGGAAACAGCCGATTTCCAATGAGGACGCATATTTCTAGCAGGTGCACAAATCGAAAATTGTGCATCCTCACCCGTTTCAATCCCAGAGACCCACTGAAATAGATCTGTGATTGACCAGCACCAGAAACAGCGTCTAGTTTGCATGTATAATCTCAGTTGATATGTGTTTTTCGCTGGAGATATGTGGTTGTGAAGCAAAGATATGTTTGAGTCCAAATCTGCCTGATTTCATGGATTTCATGGAGATTTTGAGCTAAATTTAAATTTTAAAAATCTTTGGGGGGAGGACCACCAGACCCCCCGCCCTGAATTCATCAATCCTCTTTGCCCTCAATTTTGAACAGTGGACAGTGATAAAGGGAAGTGATTAAGACTTCAACCTAGTAAGACATGAAATGCTTGAAAAGTTTCTACTATGTTTATCTACACTCACCTAAAGGATTATTAGGAACACCATACTAATACTGTGTTTGACCCCCTTTCGCCTTCAGAACTGCCTTAATTCTACGTGGCATTGATTCAACAAGGTGCTGAAAGCATTCTTTAGAAATGTTGGCCCATATTGATAGGATAGCATCTTGCAGTTGATGGAGATTTGTGGGATGCACATCCAGGGCACGAAGCTCCCGTTCCACCACATCCCAAAGATGCTCTATTGGGTTGAGATCTGGTGACTGTGGGGGCCAGTTTAGTACAGTGAACTCATTGTCATGTTCAAGAAACCAATTTGAAATGATTCGACCTTTGTGACATGGTGCATTATCCTGCTGGAAGTAGCCATCAGAGGATGGGTACATGGTGGTCATAAAGGGATGGACATGGTCAGAAACAATGCTCAGGTAGGCCGTGGCATTTAAACGATGCCCAATTGGCAACTAAGGGGCCTAAAGTGTGCCAAGAAAACATCCCCCACACCATTACACCACCACCACCAGCCTGCACAGTGGTAACAAGGCATGATGGATCCATGTTCTCATTCTGTTTACGCCAAATTCTGACTCTACCATCTGAATGTCTCAACAGAAATCGAGACTCATCAGACCAGGCAACATTTTTCCAGTCTTCAACTGTCCAATTTTGGTGAGCTTGTGCAAATTATAGCCTCTTTTTCCTATTTGTAGTGGAGATGAGTGGTACCCGGTGGGGTCTTCTGCTGTTGTAGCCCATCCGCCTCAAGGTTGTACGTGTTGTGGCTTCACAAATGCTTTGCTGCATACCTCGGTTGTAACGAGTGGTTATTTCAGTCAAAGTTGCTCTTCTATCAGCTTGAATCAGTCGGCCCATTCTCCTCTGACCTCTAGCATCAACAAGGCATTTTCGCCCACAGGACTGCCGCATACTGGATGTTTTTCCCTTTTCACACCATTCTTTGTAAACCCTAGAAATGGTTGTGCGTGAAAATCCCAGTAACTGAGCAGATTGTGAAATACTCAGAGCGGCCCGTCTGGCACCAACAACCATGCCACGCTCAAAATTGCTTAAATCACCTTTCTTTCCCATTCAGACATTCAGTTTGGAGTTCAGGAGATTGTCTTGACCAGGACCACACCCCTAAATGCATTGAAGCAACTGCCATGTGATTGGTTGGTTAGATAATTGCATTAATGAGAAATTGAACAGGTGTTCCTAATAATCCTTTAGGTGAGTGTATATGCCTACAATAATCTTTACCAAATTACCACAATTAAAAGTGGTCTGAAAGTGCTTTAATACTTAATATTTACATCTATTTAAACATTTTATTTGGAGGTGTTTTTGTTTTCCCCCTCTGGAGTCCGGACCTTGACCAAGAAATTTGGACCCTGACAAAAAATAATTGACTACCCCTGTCCTAGAGTAATTTAGTGTGGTGCACCGTGGTAAAAATAAAGTAAGATGTAGTGTGGTGTAGATTAGTAATGTGTAGTTTACCATGGTACAAAAATGGTCAAGTGTAGCGTACCATGATAAAAACATGGTTCCAATGTGGTAATATTTTGGTAAACTAATGGTATTATCAATGTGAAATCATAGTAAAAATGTTATTTACATGGTACAACCATAGTTGAAACGTGAGAAAAAACATGGTGAAATGCAAGATTATAAAGTGTCTTACAGGACCAAAAATATGTTAATACAAACATGTTAAATGTCATATTAAGAGCCTTACCTGCCCCCTACAAACACCCACTGCCCCCTAAGACACAATACTGTAGGCTGCGTTTCACCCCGATGTATTGATCATTGGAAATCGCACTTTAGAAAGAACAGACTCCCACATGCCCAGTCAGACACACGCACTGGAGCTGCTGCTCACCCCTGCCGCCCGGTCCTCGGCGAGAAGGGACCGGTCTCTGCTCTCTCTGGCCCGGGTCCATCTCTCCAGGTCCCGCTCGTAAGTGTCAAACACGCACGGCCGAGGACAGCGGCTCCTGCGGCCTCAGCCGGAGCCAGTCCTCCTCCTCCTCCTCCTCCTCCTCCTCCTCAGCCCGGCACTGCATCTGCTGAGGAAGCGGCGCCGCGGATGCCTGTCAATAACGCCGCTGACAGCCCGTCAAGGGATCATCTACAACTTACAACATGTTTACATAACGTACGATCTTTTAGGAGACTTCCAAAACGAAAGCTGAACTTAAACAGAATATACTGTTGTATGTTGATGTTTTTAATGTGCGTTAAATACAAATAGTGTATGAGCGGTGTGTGTTTGCTGTGGTTAAAATCCGGTTAACGTGTTTTAATTTATCCACGGTACCTTAGCTTTGAGGACACGAAATACCCAGGGTGCTCTGCGCGGCACAAGATGGCTGCCTCCTGTGAAGTAAAATGACATGTAGGGTGCCAGGGGCAAGGGATTTATCACACAACACAGTACAGATTTATAGTATTTTCTCTGTAATTGTAATGATATATGTTGATTAGTCAAAGTAGTTTAAAAAATGTCTAAAGCTATTTTCCAGAGGGTTAAGGCGACAGAACCGCTCTTAACCTATTTAAAAACTGGAGGGTCTGGAAACCAAATATGTCCTCGGATCTGCCGAAAAGATGTTGCGGGACGCCGATCCTTCTCCGTCACTTACTGCCTTTTATCCAAGGCACCCCCGCAACGAAAAGCAAATCAAGTCATTGATATCCCTGGGCTGGAGCGCATCACCTACGCCGAGAGGATGCATTACGTCCCCGGGTTGTCAAAGCCGACGTTCCCGCACTGGCGCAGGGACTGGCACGACCCCTATCACTACTATGGGCCCAAGTGCGAGGAGATGCCGCTGCATAAAGACACACCATGTTATATATTCACTCAGAGGACAAGCATATTGGAAGGTAATGTTTACAACTAGTTTAGATCAGGATTGTGAAGAGTATCCCCCTTTCATTGTACATCTCGGTGTATTTATGCTGTGACTGCTAATTACATTTGTATGGCTCTCTTGTAAAGCACAAAAACATTACCATACACAAGTATTGGCTGCTTAAATGTACAAATGTAGTCCGATTTGGGAGTCAAAGCAGTCTAAATCTTAACAGCTCTGCAATCTCCTATAGCAGTGCCATCAAAGGGCTTTTAGAAGGGGCCACTCTCAAATATGTATATTCTAAGTAAACTGGTGATAAATATATATATATATATATATATATATATATATATATATATATATATATATATATAAAGTACATTATGAGGGCATCACAAGTAGCCAATGTGTCATTGTAATTGATTTTGCTTCTGTTTGCAGGTGTTAGACAAGCCCTGTGGCTTTCCAAGTCCAAGCTTATCCAAGGACTTCCCGTGCAGATCCTCTCGTTGGCCGAGGACCCAGCCAACCAGATTGAGAACCAGGACCAACGAGTCCAAGAAGCAATCCGCCACTCCCGGTTCTGGGACACCACCGAAGTCCGCCCCAGGCGAGACCAGTTCTGGTGAGTTCCCTCATGACCTGGTAGAACGCTTCACATTCCTTTGGTCCCTCAGCATGTAAATCATAATCTATATCTACTCATTCAAAAACAACCCATATATTGAAGAAATCGGGGGGGAAAAAGTGGTATTGAATGGTGAACAAGAAGGGGGTGTGAGGAACATGGGTAGTACCATCAGCCATTGTTCGGTTGAACTTTATTTCCTTTAGTCTTTAGCTTTGCTATCGAAAAAGCATAAGGATTGCTTTGCTTTAAATATGGAACATGACATTTTGCTCCATAGGGGATATTGACTGTGTGTTAAATCTAATGACCATCGCTAAATGCAGGGCCGTCTCCCTCACAGTGGGGATTGTCCGAATAAGGTTTTCATTAATTAATGCAGCTCACAGCAGGGCAGGATTTCTCTGCCTAAAGAGCCCCTTCCACTGATCTCGTTCCTCTGCATCGCCAAGGCTTTGATATCACTCATTACGTCTGGGGAAGGATGCCCTTTATTGCACAGAGAGCTACCTTTTATCACAGAGGTGTTGTATTGCTTAACATTTCTTTTATTTCTCCGTCTCACTCTTGTAATGGTGGATGCATGCAGGAAAAACCAAATGTCACAGCCCATTTCCATGTTTGAATAAGATCCCCCTTCTTATCTTTTGAAATTGTGATTCAAGTGATAGGATATTATAAATTTTAAATGAATGAATACAAGTCTCTTTGTTCAAGCATATTAGGTTGCATAAAACACCAATCACTGACCTGAAACATACAGGGAATGTTTTAGGTTTCCATTTAAGTGCATAGAACTCCTGTAATTCATGCTCTTTAACTGCTGCGCAAAACTTGAATGACTTTTAATATAGACTTTTAACATAGCTTGGCTCAGCCTATGATTCCTTATTGCAAAAAGGAGTGTAGTGCAGTGCTTGTTCATGTTCTGTTTGAGCCTCTCACTGCTCTGTTCGCTTCACAGCCCCACCCTGTTGAAGGACTTACTGCACTTGTGTGGGACCCTACAAACAAAACACCCTTCACTGTCCAAGAGGATGCTGGCTCAAAACTACAGTCTGTCTACGTACTGGAATCGAGGTTTGTTCCCATCTCTGTGCTGAACGCTCTCAACTCATTTTCTACATCGTTAAACTGCGAGAACGCAAAATCCATTCATGTCTTGGTTCACAGATGCTGATCTGTTCCAAGTGCGAGGAAAGAACGGCATGCTGCTGAACAGTGCGTCTCCTGTACCAGTGGTTGCTGGGAAGGAGGAGGTGAAGAGCACAGAGGATTACATATTGGAGTCCTTCTATCCCATCTCCCCCACCATCGACCTGCAGTGCACTCGCGTATACCAGGAGAAAAGCCACACGGGTAGGGCTCAGACCTCACACAGCCACTATAGTCATTGAAAAACACTTTTGGGTCCCCATGTATGTATATTATGCACAGTGTTCGAATGCATTCTATCTAATGAGTCTCAAGTTGAAGATTTCATCAGATAGGTCACTGTGCCTGTCCCCTGCCTCGGCTGCTTCGCAGGTTTCGGAGAGGGCTACCCCTACCCCCACGCCCACACGCTGTTCTTCTCCGAGGCGGGCGACGCCGGGCCCATGATGAAGCCCGAGCAGATCCGCGCCAAGATGATCATGTTCTCGTTCGGGAACGCGCTGGCCAGGGCCCATGCTCTGTACGGGGTAGGTGCGCCGCCACAGAGACCCAACAGAATTCAGCGTGGAAGGATTATAAAGGGAGTCGCGGGAAGTCAGATTCACGTCTTCCTTTTCTCGCTCAATTCTAGTCATCATGGCCTTTAACTGATTTTTGGGTACCTTCTCTGGCTAACAGGGAGTTGTTCTACCTCCCCAGGTTCAGCCCCAGGTGTTGGAGCAGCCCATCGTGGTGCAGAGTGTGGCCACAGATGGCAGGACCTTCCAATTTGCGGTGTTCCAGCTGAACAGCACCGAGCTCGGGCCCGACACCGGCATCAAGAACCTGGTGTGGCTGGAGCCGGACCAGCCCTTGTATGACTACGCAAAGTGCCGGCCACTCATTAAGCGGAAGGTTGTCCAGGTCAGTAAAAACACTGTGGTGATCGTATACAATGGGATTCACAACATCAAACTGAACATGCAGTATTTGTGTAATCGGGGTTTGTATTTATTTTTCTTTCAAAACAGAACTGCTTCCTCAGTCAATATGGAATCGTTGTGGGGCTTAAAAGGATGTTTGTTGGTTGTACGACCACTAGGGGGCTGTCTAAGTAACAGAAACACAGGGTATGGCTTTGTCAGAGGGAAGGAAGAAGAAAAAAAAATGCTCTTCCCCTTTGAAAAGCCAAGTTTTTCCTGGGGAAATATAACTTTCTATTGTAGAAATCAGAAGTTAGCTCAAAAAGAGAAATCCAGGTAATAGATTAAACACTGAATACAAATTAGTCTTGAGTTCCAAACCGGTTTTAAGAGTTTGTGGAGTGCTATAGTTAATTGATGTATAAATAAGTGCAAATGGAAAATGTCCTCATTGGGGAACTGAAGTGTTAAAAGTTGATTAGTCATATATATATATAATTTGAAATGAACAGAACACCTAGACCTATTCTTTGAGCAAGACGTTACCCGATATGTAATGTAAGTACTGCTTTCCATCTCTCGAGGTTCCTGCTGGCTTATCTGGGTATCAGCCAGACACATTCAAGAAATTCCTCGCATTGTACTTGCACGGAGCCGTGTGAAGAGCGGCTGAAATTCCACCCGCTGTCCCCGGGCCAGGCCTTCCCTCTCCTCCGCCCACCTGGCCACACGACGCGCTGATCGTGGAGATTGGGATCCGGCCGCCGCTGCCACTTTCTGCACAACCCAGCCTGATAGATCTTGGCGTTCAGTTTCGTTTCATTTTTGTATAGCCTTCACAATAAAGTTGAAGCAAAGTTCAAATCGTGATCTTTTGGTCTTATGTGGATCCTAATTTCCAGAATCTGAACATTTCTTTCAGGTGATGTTTTTTCCCCTTCAAAAAAGTCGTTATGCCTGAGACAATATATATTTACAATCATTTTCGTGTAGCAAGTATTCTACAACTCATACAAAGCATTAATCTAAATTTATCATCCAGTATTGACAATCCAAAGTGTTTCCCCCGACACATACAGCCCTGACACTTAATACTGACCTTCCACGCCAAAGGTGTTGGACGTCTCCTCACCTAACTGTGAACACTGTTATTTGTTCAAGTCATTTAAATGATTGACGTTGTCTCTCACACACGTCTCCCGAGCAGCATTTCTATTCATTTACAAAGCAGCAAACAATCTGGCCTAATAGGCGGAATACATAGTGCTAACTCATGTAGTCATCTCCAAGAACATGAACTCCCAGTCGCACCCTGTGGGGCCGTGTTGTGTAATTAAACTGCTCCATCACTGTCTCCATCCACTGGAGTTATGTGTTTATACCAGATAGTGTGTCCCTACCTTACATTAATAAACGCAGAGTGTTATTTCCAAGATAACCACAAAGAACCGGATCATTAGACCGAATGTGTTACTCAAAGAAATGGCAAATAAAACCCTTTTTCTTAGATTACCATTCGCGGGAAAAGATGTCAGTGCAATAAAGGTAACGGCCTTTTCTCCGCAGACCTCTGTGCAGCGCTGACACCCCGTCTCCTCCGCACACTGGCAGCTCCACACTTCCGGTCGGCGGATCTCAGACACTATCTGCAACCTTACACCGGATGGGAGTTCATATTAACGTATAATTACATTAACGGAAGTGTCCTCGTCAGTAATCCGATAGCGTTTCGTTTCTGAGGAAAGGCATCATCCTGGAGAGTTACAATTCCACAATGACGGAAACCTCAGTTACATCGCTCCCAGAGCTTAAATACTGTAAAAGCTGCATTTTATATTCAGCTACAACACATCTAAATTGAATTCACAGATCTGAAGGTTCCTTAAACGGCATGAATGCTTGTATAGTAGTAGTGTAGGTCAGTGGTTTACATGGAGAGCATGTGGTTATGAAGTATTACTAATGGCTGATCTCCACACTAATGCATATCCAATAGTCCAGCTAACCGGCCGGTGAACCCAGCAGTGGTATACTTTTGTCCTTTAAAAAACTGTCTGGAAAAATAAAATCCACTGACTGGAGGTGGAATCAAAGTCTGTTGTGCATCTTTGACGCGTCTTATCACAGCAGGTTCTCGCTGAGTAAGTCCAGATGCGATTCATCAGTCACTCGCTGGACGATCGGAGGGGTCAGGGTTGTCCAGTGAGACATGGTAACCTTTGCACAGCAGAGACCTCAGGACAGCGCTACTCTGAAGTCCAAGAGGAAATTAAGCTTTTTTTTTTCCCCCTCTTTGTTGCATTTGTAAATAAGATGATTTCAAACTTGTATATCCTTGTCACTTCAAAGAGAAGCCTTGCTAAAGAGCAGTAAACAGACTTCCAGATGCAAACCAGTACAAAGACAGTTTCTTCTTTATATTTATTACAGTGTAGGGAGGGGAAGGGAAGGAACCGTTTCATTCAAAAACCATCCCATTATCAATGAAGACAAATAATTTAGTTATTGTAAAATTACATTACCAAGCGATCATTTTTTCCGCGTAAAAAGTAAACAAAAAACAAAAATCAAAAAAATATATAAAATGAAGAAGCATCATGGAGACCAAAGGTTTACAGCAATACAATAAAATATTATTCTGCATTTTCTATTCTTACTGCAATTATGAGACCACCATACTTTTTCTTCTTGAAACACCCTAAGCTAAGCACATAGAAATGCCTAGTTAAAGCAGACGCATACAAGAGTTAAATAATTCATGAGTTAAAAAGTATGAAATGCATCTCACTAACTGCAGCAAGAAACCCATACAAATCTGGCAATGAAAGAGTCAAATAAAACTCGGGGAGGGTTTTGAGGCGAGGAGAAGCGGGGAGGTTGGATCTGGAGGGGAGGAAAAACATCCCTTGATAAAACATTAGCAACAAATATTGAACACAAACTACAATGTATAATTACTTTTTTTTTTCTCTCATTATAACCAGACTACAAGGTAAGAAACACAAACAGCTACAATGTTCAAGAATCAGCACAAAGGTATGTCCAGGCAGATAATATTTTATACATAACATGATACACTTTCTTTTTTATAGAAGTGGGCTTAAAAAAAGACCATCTACAGGTAGTGTACTGTACATAGATCCCAGCTTTCACACAATGTCACTGTACAACGGGTTTTGTGTCATTTTCTGCAAATTCCCTCTTGATGTGGAGGTTTATTTTGTTTTTTTTTATAGAGCATGTTTACAGAACAGCAGTCATGAAAGAATTATTTAAATATAAATGAAAATGAACACAGATGCAGTGCAGGGAAATCGTTCTTTTCATTTTCTTTACCAAAATAAACCTTTTCCAAGTCGCTGGAGACTACGTAGATTCTCGGAAAGCGTGTACTTGTATTTGTGGAGTTACACAAACAAAATATCACTTAAAAACTAGTAAAACCAGATCTCTCCCACAAAGAGTCCAATATGCAGGATCTTTCTGGCCAAAACCCCCCAAAAATCTTCAAAAAATAAAACAAAACAAAAAATTCATCAAATACAAGGCATCTTCTGAGTGTTCATTATGAAGATTTCCAAGGAGCAGTAGGTCTGAAAAAGGTTTTTTCCCCCTGCTTCGGAGGCCGACAGACCGTTTTCATTTTGTTTGTTTTCTAAACCAATCCACAGTGCATTATGTAGACTGTCCAGTTTAAAAAGTAGCAACAATATTGACATGATTTTCTCACACCTCCTCTAGCTTCCCTGCGCAGCTCAGCACAAACAGACAACAGTTTTCAAGGACAAAGCAAAGAGGTCAAGTCGGCTTTCCGTTTTAGCTCAGGAATTTAAAACAAAAATAAAGTATAATAAAAACAAAACAAAAAAAAGGCGTCATGTATGTATATAATCCTTCCAGAAGCTGGTTTTGACATGTCTTGAAAAAATTTGTCCTTCATGTTTTATGGAACACAAGAAGTTCAGCCATTTCGTTTTTTTTTCTTGAATTATTGCATGAAACTAAATTCAGGGGTGCTTCCCTGGTTCCTTGCCAAAAATGTTTAGCTGCTTCTTGCATACTTTCCTAAATCTTCCAGATGATGGCCGACTTTCTTGTCTGGGGCCGGGGGAATCACACGCTCATCGTCATGGTGGGAGAGTACTGAAAGAAACAGTCGGATGGTTAGACCCAAACCAAATGAATGGGAGCTGGTGGACCTACTAGGACCCTCTCTCTGCATTTACTATGATTGGCATACTGTCTTTACACTTACAAACAGTTCCTACACCTAATATGCTCCACTTGTCAGAACTAAAATAAGCAATGAAATAAAATGAAATCCTACAACTGTGATTGCAGTACTAAAAAGGATTTGTTTTCTCTGAGGAACACCACCCTGGTAATGAAGTGAAGCAATGAAAGGACGCAATGTTAAAAAATGTTAATCTCTTGAGTCCCTCGAGGACAACTTAACAGACTTCCACCCTGACGAACTATGCCCGATCTGACCCGCGAACGAGCAATCAATGCTGCAGGATTTGCTACCTCATTTTCTTTATTTTAGTAAGCGTCCTCTGCCCTGTACTGAACCCGAGGAGAACGCGGGCAATTGGGATACGGATTGGCACCGTAAATAGCGACGTCCCCTTTGTGCACGTCCGGGGGTGTGGATACTCACATTGTCATTTTGGAAGTGGAGAAAGTTGCCCCCTAACTCCCCGTCATCCCGCGGGGTGCCAGGCGGATTGCTAATGCCACTTATGTTGTTTGGAGAATTCTGCAGAGATCAAGAAACCCAGGAATCAATACGGATTCCACTAATAAGCCCAAAGGATTATTAATGGGAAATCTTTCAAACAGTTTTTAGAAAGCACATAAAATATTAAAAAACAGAACATCATTACAGCTCAATATTTTAACTGTTCACTTATCAGGTAAGACAGTTCATGGTATGTGTGCCAAATAAACTGCAGTAACAAACTGGCTTAGCACAGAGCTGTACCACTAGAATCTGTATTAAAAATAATATATCTGCTTCTTAAAAGGTACTGGATATTATATATGTACACAGACACATTTAACACAAATTTACCTTAGGAAGTCCATCTATGTCACCTGACCCTGTACAGATTTTAAAAGAAAAAAGA
Source organism: Amia ocellicauda (assembly GCF_036373705.1). Taxonomy (NCBI): domain Eukaryota; kingdom Metazoa; phylum Chordata; class Actinopteri; order Amiiformes; family Amiidae; genus Amia; species Amia ocellicauda. Next base: position 16,364,727 of record NC_089868.1, on the reverse strand, counting down.
AAATTACAATGTGCATTTATGTTCTCCGATTTTAGCATCCATATTTTTTTGTTAATGGTTTCACAGTTATTAACGATCCCACAAGTGCATTGATACTGAGAACGGCTACAATTCACATTGCGTCAGTCCTTTTTTATATCACTAAAGAAATGGTCTCTCTAAATTGGATAAATTCCTGCAGTAAAAGCAGCAAGTGCTATTAGCAAGAACAACTCCCTCCTCATAACAGGCTTACATTTCAGATCAATAGCATTGATGTTGTGTTTAGCGTCTGCTTTATTAAATTTTGCTCGCTCTCATTGAGAGCCTTGGCTTACCTAATGATCCGTTCATGTGGTGCGGCTCCATCCCGCCCATGCCCCCCATGGGGCCGTCCGAGCCGGGGCCCATCGGGAACTGGGGGAGGAAGAGAGACGGCAACGCTGTCACACGCCTGGCGCAGACAGCACGCATTACACTGACAAATGGCCTGGCTGGAGCTTCGGCTGACCCCATCAGGGAGCAACTCAATTAGGCCACACTCCCCGTGGGGTTAAAGGCAGATCACAGTGACCGGAAGGTGAAACCACCACTGTTTTACAGCCTTTGTCACTTTTTTTTTTTTTTTTTTTTTAATGATGCTCCCAACCACCATATATCACCAGATAACTGACAGATATGCGATTCTGAGGTTTAGTAATGCACTTTGGGTGACAGAGAGGAATTCGGATGTGATTTTAAAAGTGAGCAACACAGCATACCTCTAATCTTTTGTTTCTGCACTCCCCCCCCACTCACCCCTCTCTCCCTCCCTCCCTCCACATCTTGCCTGTGCAGCACTTCTTAAACTCTCCTTAACACACGCAGGGCTCTCCCTGGACCGTGTATCGAGGAAGCAGCCTCCCCAGTGAGTTTTAACAGCCCTATAGTAGGAATGGTTTCTGACAAAGAGTGGGATGTAATTAAATCAAACCAGTTATCGGAGTACCACTGTCGCTCTCAGCGTGTGGTTTACATAGATCCCTTTTTTTTTTTTTTTTTTATGAAGAGATGAAACTGCAGCAAGAGCCATACATTGTATTTGAATGAGTGAATGTGTCCCGACTCACATTTGTTCGGTTTCCTCCGGGTGGTACAGCATTAATCATTGTGTAGAGGTTGTCGCTGGAGTTCGTCGAATCTGAAAATATAAAAGTGTGTGTGAACGAGGCTGAGAAAGGTGGACTCAATCTGAATCCTCACCTCGCACTCATCTCCTTTGAAGAGCTCACGCTGTCTGGTTCATTAATTACATTTTGACAGACTCCCATTAGAGAGTAGCATAAACTTAAATCCTTTATACTCATACATGTTTACATTACAAAGCGCGTTTCTCATTTCTAAATGTGTGCGTCTGTGAAAGGGGGAGGGTGTCATAAATCCTCATGTCTGTTGGTCCTTCTTCAGTGGAGGACAAGTCTGTTGCTTTCATTTGCTCGGCGCCGATCAATAAGGGCGGCGGGAATGAATACAAAAATCTTTAAAACGAGTACCCGAGGGCACGCTGACGTAGGGGGTTAAATACGCACAGTGGGATTGGATGCAACTATTTCTCACTCGGCTCCTGACTGCGGAGGTCTTTGGAAATAATATTTGTGAACAGGCCCAGCCAGGAGCTCAGAGACTTCACTGGAAATCCCCTCGGCTGGAGCACTGGCCAGCGAGACGGCACATGATGTCATCGCTTCGAACATGGGAAACAGAGCTCAGCCAGTGGAGGGGAATATTGGTGGAAAGTATGATTTAGAAGGATGCTTAACAGCCACCTGGGGCACATTTTTATTTTATTTTATTTTATTGAGCATGGTCTCCCCCTATGAGCACAGTGCCGTTAAGATCTCAGTGTGAGTTATGGACCAGATGTAGTGGATGCAGGGTGATTCAGTGGTCGTGTGGGTGCTGTGTCCATACCTGCTGGACTGGGCATGATCGGCGTGCCAGGGGGACCTCCTCCACCAGGGGGACCCTGCAGATAACAGATTAACACACACACACACACATCACTGCCGGTTCGCTCTCCCCACACTGCAATAGGGCAGCCGTCCTGCTGCTGTCAGCAACAATGCCTTCTCCTGGTTCCACGCCAAGCACTAATCTCTCACTAAAGCGCTTGATGTGCTACACGACAGTTATGCACACTGCCCTGTTTACGCTGAAGGGAAGGAGGAGAGACACTCAGATGTGTGCAAATGGATGGGTGTCAAAATAAAGGCTTACATTTTACATCTCAAACCAATAGTGATTTTATGATTATCGGTATTGTTTATATGAACCAAAACAATTTCAGCTTGTCCAGTGTCTTGGTTATGCGAGGGCCAGGCCGTGTGCAGAACGCTGGCCCTCGGCTCCTCTCAGTCCGTGGATATTGAGGTAATCTGTGGCTCTAGGTGTAAGACTGTCTGATCTCTTGACACTCTGCAGAATCCACTGTGAACAGGATTACCTACAAGGTCTCTTATCATTCTCAGCTTCAATCGCCACCCAACCCGAGGAGGTGTCTCAAAGCCAACCTATCCCTATGCAGTGATCGCCACTCTCACATCTTTATAATCCTTCAATAATTTACAAAGATTGCATACAAACTAATCCAAATTAAACAAAAACGTTAGTTCTAAAGAACCTAAAAAATCCGGTTATGGGTGAAATTGGTTTCCTAAAACATGGTGAGGTAAAATTAAGTGATTTTTGTCTGAGAGCAAAGCCCACTGTGGACCTGAAGGGGTTAAGAGTGCCGTGTACAGCCATGCTGTTTTTCTCCTCATGTACCACTGGTTTCTGTGATACTGTAAGAAACTGGAGCACAGCCACTCGTTTTGTTCTAGTATCTGCAGCAGACAAGCTTATGTAAGTCCTTTCCCCAAATGGGATAAAGTCACTTTCCAAAGCTGAGCATACCTTGAAACGCTGCCAAGAGAACAGACAAGAAAAATAATGTTTTTCGCAAAGTAATATGATTTGGAGGACATGTATACAATTACTTTAAAAAGAAATGTATACACATTTAAATGTATATCTTACCACATATGTGCCCGGGGATGACGAAGAATATGGGATCTGAATACAAACAGGAAACATTCGGTTAGGTTTTTCTTTCAATTATTTCGATGATCTTTCTGAACACTGAACCGTGTCACGACATCTGTGCGTATCAGAAGCTTTCCTCAAAATAGACTTTTACCATTAAAATACTACTCAAAAACAAAAAAACATTGAATTACTTTATGTAAAATAAGGACACACAACAGCACCTATATCATTCAGGCAAGTCTCCCCTAAGAGGCAACATTTCAAAATAGAGTAGTTTAATGAAGGCATTTCCTTTTAAAGTTTTCCCTTTGTGTTAAACTTTTTGGCATGATACAGGAGATTTCCCTTTCAAGAGATTTAATCTGCTCTCCTGCTCACCTCCAAACGCTCTGGTTGAAGCGGCAGTCTTCTCCTCAACACGGTTATAAACTACCTCACATTCCTGCATAAAGGCTCGGCAGTGGTGGGGATTAAACCCAGGATCGTTACACTCTCTGCTCTGAGCTAATCTCTGTGTGCGCAAACCTGGGGTGCGGTTCTGCCTCGTGCTTTAGACATTCAATTGGATGTAGAGAGCACAGTCACAGAAATGAGAATGCTTTAATACACATTAGCATCGGAGAGAGTAACTCCAAACCTCCTCTGTACTCACTGAATTAGCATTGTTGGGATTAGGCCATGGTCTGCCTGCTCCTGGGCCCCTGATTGACAAAAACAAATCACAATGTTAGTCTTGTCCTCCATCGTGGCACAGTGTAATCAACCGGAGGAAGAACGCAAAAACAAAAACAAGAGCCCAAAAACAATTCTGTGATGGGTGGGAGCAAAACAAAGGAAGTATATCTTCTGCCTCGCTCCGAAAACACTTGTCTTGACACCCCCTGAACAAGAAAAAAAAACAACACTGCGTCTTACATGTTAATTCCAGGCATGCCAGGGCCTATTGAGTTGGGTGGAGGTCTCATTCCGCCGCCATAGTTCTGCAATGATAACCAAGGATCAGACTACCATAACGAGAAGAAACCCGAGAAGAGAAGAGAGAAAAAGAGGGTTAGTTTTGTGGGAAATGTACTGGGATGAAAAGATGTTTCTGAATGAAGCTTGACAATTAACATTTGAATGATGGGCTAGAAGGAGGGGGACCGGAGTGGGTGGGATGGCCATGATCAATTAAGGGCTTTTCAAAATTAAATTAAAACTGATGCCCCATTGACAAAGTAAAGGCGCTTTTTATTTATTTCCAAGTTATGAGCAGGTATGCTAGTAATGTTCCATATTAAGTTAACAACGCAAGTACACCACTGTCTTACAAACATCAAAATTCACTAGAAATTGTGATTAATTTTGTCATCACATCTTTGATGATCATGAAAGAATGTAAAGCTCTTACACACAAATGTACCACATATGTGTTTCTGTTAACAGTTCATCCTGTGGTGCATTTCATGAACAGGGGCTAAAAACATGGTTGTGCCCTCAGAAACAAACTAAGAGGGCACAAGTCAACTGTCTTTTCACTGTGGACAACACAGATGCACCCTGGCTAGAGGGATTCATAAACCTTGATGAGCCACAATTAGCACTCATTTCAGAAATCACAAGTTTTTTGGACATGATACGACGATGGTGTTAATAAAAAGCAGAAGAGAAGCAGAAGTATCCCACACCAAACAGAATGGAGTGACAAGATAGGACAGACAAAGGAAACCACACAGAGAAGTCACATTCTGATTTTCCAACACAAGCACACTAATGACCAATTTACAACCCCCTCCCCCAAGAGACGGTCACCAGTAATGTGTAATCTGCCAGAGGCAAATGTAAACAAAGGCAAGTGTCAACAGCTGTTCACGCCAACTGAAAATTCACCAATATAAATTGAACTTATTTTGCCAAACGCAACGCAAATTCAAACAGCTACAATTTCTGAATGGTTTGACTTCATCCTCAGAGTTTTATTCGCTTATCTGTGATGGCTAAAAGCATTTATTCAGCTAGGTTGTTGTAAGCCTTTGCCATCACTGTTGCTGTAACGTATGGCTGGGTTCTCAAAGAGGCTACATTGCAAGTCAAGAGTGACAGCCAAGTTGGAATATTAAAAAGAGTGATCAAGTTTCAAAGAACATTGTGTCAATCACATTAAAACTATTAAGGAAAAGTCTTGGCATTGCAGATACATATTTTAAGTGACATCTGAATTTAGATCAAATTTGAGAAAAACTCACTACCATGTACAGTTTTTGTAAATCCAATCTTACACTACTAAGTGGACAAGTGGAGTAGAGTCCTCAGAATGCAGAAAAAGTACAAAGCAAGCATAGTGAGTTACTGATGTGAGGATGACACCAGTCAGCAGCTGAGGGCCTACCTGGGGTCCTGGACCCATTGGGCCCATTCCTCTTGGGGGGTTCATTCTCTGCATTGGTCCTCCAATGTTAGGATGGCCTAAAAAAAACATGATGAGTTAACACACATCCTCAATGACAATGGGTAGACTTTTCTAATAAGAAAGGCAATAAAAATGTCAGTTATTCTGACCAATCCCTTCACCTCCTATCCTACTAGAGCTGAGTATTTCTGGAGCAGCTTGTCTCTTGAAGTCACTGGAATCAAGTCAATGAACAAACCCACCTGTGTGAGTTTAAACTTCCACAGCAATTCCTAATGATACAACGGTCTGCTTCAGCAAGCTGCTGAACTGATAAGTTGAATATGGTTGCTACAAACAGGAAGGAAAGAAAATAAAAGCCCATTTTTCTGGAGGGCAGGAAAATGGGAGCACAAGGCAGGGCCAGGTGACCTCACCTTGTTGCCGTGTGTGGTCCATTGTGTTGGGCAGCAGTGGCTGAGCACCTGGGACTCCGCCTGGAGGCTGTCAGAGAGAGAGAGAGACAGAAAACCAGCATCACCTCACAGCCCGACAGCTCTTCAGTGCTCACACGCTTCACACACACGCTTGACCCTGCAGCCCTCGCCACCCAAGGACCTGTCCTGCCTGCTACCACAACACAGGTCTGTGTTGCTCTACAGAATCAACACCCATATAAATAAAATTAAACTGAAGAAAAATTAAATGGATCATGTCTTTATTATTGTGACAATATTGTATTATTGACAGTTTTCTCACTTTTTGAAAAGTGTAAACATCTCTGTGATGATGAATCTCTGTGTAAATCTACCCTGGTGTTTATATCAAACCTTCATGTAACACAATCAAGAACACAGACATGCAGACAGGAAAGCATTCATTTAAAAAGGAGTGACCGCTTTCTTTCTAGAAATAAGAAAACATTTTTCCTTTACGTGGCTGATATGCATTTGGTTTAAGTTCAGTGAAGTTGTGATTTTGGCTGAGAAAGCAGAGTCATTTTGTTTTGGTGTGGTCTCACTTTACACATCAGTGCAGCTTAGGTTTGGTTACAGATAAATACCACTGTCCCAAGAAACCCACCCTGGAGTCAATCAAGTTTATAATAAGAGGAACAAGGCTCTTTTTGTTGTGTGCCCAGTTGAGATGGGGAAAAAAATACAGGTACAATCCAGGGATGACCTCGGTCACTTAACCCTGGAGTTGATCTAAGCATTCGATGGCTCATTTTGCAGCCTAATAGGTAGGATTAGATAGACCACCCTTTGTAATTTTAAGCAATTTGCCAAACATTTTCTATTCAGCCGATGCTTCCCAAGCACCATCTCAAACCCATATTAAACCTGAGTTAGTCCAACACTGCTCTAACGGTTTCTCAGAGAAGTGAAGTACGCCCTAAATATACAAGGAACTACGTTATCTATTCTAAATCGCTATTACTAAACATTGCTGGATAAAAAGGCACTAAGTATGTTATCAATATGACACCCTATGTCTTAACAAATAAAATGTTAATATCAGTAACACAGCCAAACAAATCGTATCGTATTTTAATGACACTGCCGTCCGCCTCAATGCACATAAATTATCTTCTCTGTTCCAGTAAGTCCACTTAAAGAAATTTGCAGACAGCTATGATGTAACCACTTTTGATTTCCACAGTGCTTTGTCCTCACTCATGCATCTTGTGTTATTTCAGTTTTACAAGCTGATACAGTACCTGGTTTCCCATTCTGATGGGGGGCCGGGGGCCTCCAGCATACCGCGGCGACATAAAAGGCTGTGAACACAAAGCACTGGTTATTGACACCTGCTCCCAGAACACGTCTTTTTATTTTCCCAAGCAGTACCTACATGCATATCAGAGAAGGAATACAATATATAAAAAACTAAAACTGAATAACAGGTAAGAACCTGAAATACACATCCAGTTTGTCACTTTGTACGGATTCTTGTTTTTCTTTTTTTTTTTTAACAGGTCTTCTGATCGGTGCTATGACAGACAGTGTATAAAACAGTTTCAGTTCTAATTTATTATTTTTTGCTTGAATGGTGTGAATAGTGATACACATTAACAAATATTGTTAGCAGCATGGCATACCTGGGCCAGGCATAAAAGTAGTTGTGTAGTAAGAACAAAACTACCATAAAGTTAGTTCCATAAAGACAGGACTTTCAACACAAATAATTTAAAATAACTTAAAATGATGGCCATATTACACTTCTGACATCAACACATCTGGTAACATCTTCACTGATTAAGAAGTTCTAAAAATTAAAGTTTGTAGTCTGATTGATTGTGGCTAGTAATAGAACCAATTAAACCCTTAATGTGTAGCCAATATTTATATTTGTACCGAAAAAAATGCATGCAAAAGCAAATAAAAAATAAAATGAAAGTGAAACGGGGAAAAAAACGGTCTGGTTATTTATAGTGCCGATTCATGACCCAAGACCAGTATACTGTATTCTACGAACATCTTGAGAAACAGGAGAGGGAATCTTTAAAGCCCCCCAGACTATAAGCGTGAATGCAAGCAGGAAGCCTCGCCCACGTTACCTGGCTGTGGGGTCCCATCATGTTGTTAGGGTTGTGAGGTGGTGGTTGTGCGTGTGGTGAAGGCTGAGAGCCAGGTGGTCCCTATGAGGTTAGAAAGCAAGAGGGTGGATTAGAGCAGAGCAACAGGGCGCGGAGAGAAGAGGATTTTATTTCTGACAGGGTGGCAGAGAAAGAAAGGCAGGAAAGTAACTGGAGCTTAGCAATGCGTCTTCAGTATCTGCTATTCTTATTGTGGTCCTGTAGCTCACGTGCTCCCAGCTGCCCGGAGTCTAGGCCAGAGTCGTGTTGTCGCTAGTGGCTTTGCAAAAATATAGGCGGTAACTCTGGGAGAGAGAGTGTCAGTCAAACCACAAGGCAAAGCCGTTTTCCAGTAAAAAGGCAGAGTGAGAGACATTGCTACATTCCACAGAGTTAAAAAATAAGTGAGAATTAAATCACTTTGTTGTGGTTAATTTCATTGCTGAATTCAGTTTTCCACAGCCCATAAAAAGGGAGAGGACAGATCAATCTTTTACGAATTTTCACATAATCCAGTTGCCACTTCTCTCTGCCATTATGGCACCCACAAGCTTTATGACACAGACCACAAGAGTGGATTTTCACTTTACATGGGCTGGAGAGAGGTAGAACCAAAGTGAAGTTACTTTCCCCTCTTTCATCATAAGCAGAAGCCTTGAAATTAAAAGGAAAATGCATAGCTGCCTGATGTACAAGTAGCATGTTATTAATTTTAAAAATGTATCCATTAAACTTGCAGGTGACACTGTTTTCTCCTTTCATGTAAGACACTATAAATTCCTTACATCCAGGCTAATTCTGCCTTAGTATGCAGTCTTTTCGTTTTCATTTGATATTTTGTTTTTGTTTAACATAAAACCACATTAGGGACAAATATTTGTCCTGGAATTACAGTCAGTGTATAAAAATCGCTGTCAGTGGTGAAATTAATCAATAGATATAAACTGCACCATGTAAATAAGAAATACTGCTGCACTGCAGGCTCTTCAACAATAATGATTTTCAAAATTCAATATTTTTTATTTGTTCTTATTTTAGCTTTACTATTAGCTTGTTAGTTCGAATAGATTAGAAAAAGGATCTCTTTTGCAGTTCATCCTCAAGCAGTCAAAGTGCTTAAGGAAAACAACAAGACGAACAAAAGCATAACCTAGCTAGTACTAAATTTAATCCATGAATTATAACATAAGTCATAACCACTTTGTACAGCGATTGAGAGTGTGGAAGTCTAAATGGTTGGTCTAAAGTCTTGTGTCTAGCAGTAATTTTGTCGATGAATAGCAGGGCTACAAGTGGAGTCAGAAAGGAGCCTGTGAGAGCCGGGGTGTTTTGACAGCTTTATCTCCTCTCATCGCCGGTCTTGAGGAGCAGGGAAAGCACATCAACAGCTGCTGTAAACCTGCTAGTGCACTGCCTTCAACAAGTGTTAGCGCTTAACTGCTGCCAGCTACAGCATGGTTTGTTACCACAAGCAATTTTCTTAATTAACAGACATTAATTAGCCATTTAGCAATTTTGCAAGCATTTGTTTAGCAGCTTCACCAAACATGAATACCACTGCGATAATAGTACTGATTAGAGGGTAGCCTAATTAACAGTACAGGAGCAGAGAAATTGAAATTACACAAATTAAAAAGGGAGGGGGAAACTATTGAAAGCGAATCACACGTGCACCTGCAGTTCCTTTGTACTGGTGAGAATTAGCCACAATGATCGCAGAGTGGCGAGACGGAAATTCAAAGATTTGTGGAGAAACATGGGAGTTGAAGGGGGAAAGCAATCAGAGGAGCATGTGCCACATCCTCAATGGGCTACTGTGAAGAACCGCGATGTTGTAAAACAAGACCGCGTTCAGAACAAAACCACAACACATCCACCTCTGAAATTCCAAGAAAGCCCTGCAATTAGGGACACGGCGTGTTCATTAGAAGAAAACCTCTAATCCGCTGCCCATTTCTCACAGTATTTGAGGTGTATTCATATTTCATGTAAATGAAAATAAAATCTACAACAAAATCTTACCATACTATTAAGACCAAGAATAAAAAACACCAACACTACATAAGCTTTGATGATAAACTTCAGTTTTTCGTTATTTTCCGTCCTGCGGCGGTTATATTGATTAACCTGAAACATTCTCCACAGCATTGAGGAGGGAAATAAAAAGCTATTAAACCCCCGATTCCCTTCCTCTCTAATACATCTCTAATCCACAGAAACATACACCCAAATGTGCTCTCTTAATTTATTGACCTCAGCTGAAATCCTGCAAGCGTTGTGAGATGTTAGTGAAAAGCAAGCACAAAGCAAGAGCATGAATGATCCCATTTTCACGTTTGCTTCAATTAGTCAATTCAGAATGCTACATCTCGTGGGGGGGGATCAGCTAATTCCGCATCCATTACACCTAATCCAGGCAAGCTGTTCTTTATGGCCAAACAAAAAGAAATGGAGACGCAACTTCAGATTTGCACTGGATACTTGTATGTAGATACTGTGCAATACGGAGGGAGTGAGGGGTGGAGAAACGGGGCTGTGCTGAAGAATTTCCATGTCAGCAGGTTTAATTTTTTTTTTTTTCTAGAGGGGGAGGGGAAATTACAATTTTGCGTCACTCTGCAATGGCAGAGACAAAGACAAGTATTTAATTGTGCCCTGTTTTTTAGATCTGTGTAGTGCTACAGTGCATTAAGTTCTTAGATTTTTCTGGTTAGGTCAGGGCATACACTCAAGTATGTATACAAAATGGATATAAAAATAAAATAAAAATGAAACAGACAAACACACACAAAACAAAACTCAATATAAACCAACATATTTAATCAAATCAAATACTGTCCTCTTAATTTTATTGGAAAATGCAGGAACAAAATCAGTTGCATGGATTCAAAAAGAGGAAAAGACTTCTGGCCTAAATGGACTGAAAGTGCTCACGTTTGAGCTACTGGATCTTTTACACGCTGGTGTCTGAGGAACCGTCTCGTCCTCCCAGGACACTCCAATCTTTCTGAAGCATCGCTTTGGCAGGCATCACGCAGCAATAAATTTGAGTCCTCCCGGCCGCTTTATTCCGATATGCTAATGCTTATGACAGCTACTTCTGGATAATGTAACTGCAGATGTACTCTACGTGAAAACATTCCTGCGAACACTGGCTGCTCTTTCTGCTCATTAGGCCGCCAGGGAGGAGCCCCGTGTTTTCAGAATGGAACAATAACAAGCATCTGAAACAAAAATGTGGCGACTTCCTCTCGTATCCCCAGAGGGGGCGTGGGGGGTGGGGGGGCATTCCACTTTAAATTAGGCTTTTAACCTTCCACTGTACGCACTGAAACGTTGTCTTTTGGTTTCTACAAGACAACGGAGTGAAAAACATTTTGTTCGGCTTCACGGGGATGGGCATCTGAAAATGAGGGTTTATGTAACCGCACACAGATAGAGGCTCGTTATGTTTCAGTGCAAGATTTTAAGGATATCTTGGAGAGTTCAGATATCAAGACCACAACCTCCACAACGTATTAGCGACTGAGCTGCAGGAAAACCTCACTATTACGTCCTGAGTTTCTCAGAATTATTGATTGCCACTCCTAAGGCTTCTACTTTCCTGGTCTGAATAACCCGATTCTACATCCGACTTGGTCTTATTATCCACTGGTAGCGGGACATCCCCAAATTAAATCTAGTAGAAAGCCTTCAGCTGTAATCTCAGTCTGACCACAAGCTATTTATTTCCATATTGGATATATTATCTGCATATTCCCTCTCTTGTATTTTAGAAGTGAGGTGCAAAATTGAGGTAATTTCTTAAAATGTGTAGGTAGCAATAATAATACATTTAGAAAATTTAAAATATTGCATGTGGTTGTAGATTGTTTTTTACACTCTACCCCTCTGTCCACACAAAGCACAAGAATTAGATCTCCAAAAGCAGGGAAAATCAGCTCCTTTTGTGGGGCATCAATTTAGCAAATTGTATTATATAAAGAATTCCAGTCCTGTCAGACAATGCCTCAATACCATGGTCTACAGACCATACAGATGCCCGGAGGAAAAAGAGCAATTCTCTGCTGTGACAGTCCAACACTAGAGGGCAGTGCAGCCCCACACACGCCTCCTCGGCTTTGTTATTGAACATATTTCACACTAACTGCTGATGCATGGCTAAACACTGAGGTAGACATTGATTTATGTGCAACTTTCCATTTCATCGGTGCAAGTAAGACCTCCACATCCCCTAGTGCAAATCATTTATAAAAGGCAAAAATCGGAATAAAGTTGAATCTTTTTGGCAAAGAGTCCTTCATACAGAGAGCTGCCTTCTGAGCATCTCTTGCTTCCCTTTTTTCCACAGCCTCGCAACAGCAGGACCCTCTCTGCCTCCCCACAGAGCCCGAGTGAAAGATACCAACACAAGCCATCAAGTGTCAAAGCTTCCTGTGAATCCTGCAGCCCTTCGTTCTTCTGTTTTGCGTGCGAGGGTGATGTATAACGGCTTACGAACGTCCTCCCGATGTGAGCTATTCAAGCCTGCACTGAAAACATCCTCCCAGCATATTGGTACTCTTGCCTCTGGCACTCCTCTGTCCTTGGCCCTGTCCCCTCTTTCACCTGAGGGTGACATTACTCAGAGCAGCCAGGCCAGCGTGCTATGGCCAGACACTAATCTCCATTTCACTGGATTTGCACCACAAGACGGATCTTCAGACTGCTGCTCTAAGTTCTTGGAAGGCTAGAAACAGTAGAAAGGTCAGCGTAGCAAACAAATGAGCAACTACAACTGCGGTGCGATGAAATTAATTGAGATCATGACAGACAAATTGCCACATTGCTCTGGATGATCTAAATATAATCGTACAAAAAGAGAACAGAACTATTTACAGTACTTTCAACTGCCTGTTGTGGAGAAACATTTTACAAACTACTGGGGTTCACTTTCCTCTTTCTATGTTCCACGGTGTAGAGAGTAAGGAGAAACACAGGCGCTTACCTGGAAGAACCCAGGAGGGATTGGTCCCCCTGGCATCCCATCGCTGGGAGGAATGTTTCCGAGCACCGGGCTGGGGGCCGCAGCGGCACTCTGAGGGAGACAAAGAACAAAGGGTCAGGGGTCGAGCTCCATGAAACCACAGCCTGCAGCGGGGCCGGCAGCATCAGCAGCCGTCAATACCGTGAACTGTCGTAATGCACAATGAAGATGTCCACAACTAATCTGAACAACATAAGGATGTCCATACGCATTTCCCCCCCAAAACGCTTAGTAATCAGATTACAAAAACAATTGTGTGTGACCTATATTTAAAGAAACAAAACCCTGAAGGACGAAAGCCCACAAAGTGCCATTTTAGTAAAGGAAAACAGATTGGTATTAATTTGCTTGGGCGTCTATTCAGGTTATGAGTAATAAACAAAATAAGTTCAAATTATAATATAAATACTTATGACATTAATAGCGATTATGATTATATAAACCATCCCTAGTTCTGTAGTACAGCCCACATCTCTTCTACCACTGGCTAAAGCAATGGGATTTCTGGCCTAATCTGGAGTCAAATAATTACGGTGCCTTTTGCACAGAAATGCGTTGCTTTTGAATGGCAAAACGTAAAAAACCCACTCACTCTAAAAGACCACAAAAGATGCATGCAAACCATTTGGAAAGCCAGTGAGCTATTAGTGAAGAGTTTAATCTAAACAGTCAAAAGTTCTGATGACAGTCCAGACTAAACTAATGCAAAGTGACAAAGACTCCCCTGAAACTACTTCTCTAGGTAAACAAACTTGTGTGAGACTACAATGCAGTTACACCCTTCAGTAATCTTGTAATAAAACTGCATTCTGTGTGATTCTCAGATTCATTCAGTGGAAGACGCTGTGACACTTCTCCATATTGCAGGTTGGTTGCCATCAGAATTGCACATGAATAACCAAGCGGAACATACAAATGGGCCTGTCAACCGAGAGATTGGAGTACTTACATGAAATAAAACTGTAAGTGCAGATAAATTTATGAAAACCAAAGCAAAGCATATTGCCTTTGAAGTGCTAATTACTGTCACAGCAGGGGACAATTTCATAGCTATAAAAATAGTTTGGGCTAACTAAAAGGAGTTATCACTTAGAAAATCCTCTGTCAAATCAAAACAAATTTGGTTCAGTAAACTAAGTGTGCATATTTACAGTAATGTAGATATTAAATTTACTGGCTTGCTTCCCTTTTCAACAGGATTTTACAGATATAGGCTAAGCCAGATCTCTTGTGGATGAATCTCAGATTTCATAATTAAGACCTACAAATCCACACTTTCTACAAAACATTAATTGCAATGCAAACAAACGCATGGTGTCAGATGCAGACGTGAACATCAATGAACAGGAAGTCAAACAAATACTTGAAGTTAGTCCATAATTAGATTCAACATAGAAGAGCATAAACCTTTATAGTGATCAAAGGCCTTCTTTGACACATGACAGATGGATATACAACATTCAAGCTGTTCATGAACTCTCTTCTACACCCTGAGCATGTTCAAGGATCATCTCCTCTTCTGCCATGCAACACAAGTCCTACAAGAAATTGTTCTGGAATCTTGAAACTTGGGGTTCTCTTTTTTTGTCTCTTCGCGGAGGAGTGAGCGTGCCTATTCTACACCTATCTAAAATCAACCCAATTGTTTAAAAACCATTCAACAGTTTCATATCCAGATCACACAATGACAGGCAATGACCTCAGAGAGCCCAAGAGGGAGCTAACCCAAATACCCAGGCTCCAGGGAGGTTGCCGTCCTTCACAATAACCTTGCCCGAAGACTATGTCACCAAAAAAAGAAAATGTTTTCCAGGGTTCTTTATGAAATAGGCTTCTCTTTCCCTGGAGGCTGGAGATTTTCCTCTAACCTCTGTAACAGTGCGGCGAGGGTGCTGGCAGCACAGCGGGCCCCTGCTTCTTCTGAAAGTGTGAAAATCAACCTCATACTGGTGCTTAAAACCAGACCGAAATAAAATGTAAAAAGTCCTTTGTTTTACTGGCCAGCAGAGGGCAAAGAGATCATCACAAGCCCCTGGAAGTTGATCAAGACTTAATTCTGGATCTCCTTCTCAGGAAACGTGACTCGAGCCACTTCAGTACTTCTTAGCCCAGTATTTTTTATTAAGTGTTGATTCCTTACACTGCCCATGATATTAAGAGACTCAGACTCATTCTCTGGCTAATTATACCTCTCATATCTGGCCTGGGTTTGATACTTGCTCCACTACAAAGTGGGACCTGCTTTTCCAACACTGACTAGCCACTACACCTGAAATACTCCAAGATCTGCAACAGGAACCACTGCTTCATGGGTCTCAAGCCAGGCTGCCCAGTGTGTGATTGTGGGACTTGGCACATGGTTATCAGTACCTCTCACATCTATTGCAGAGCCACAAGACGCTCTCAGTTTTTACTTGCAGTTGATTCACAGACGGTAAACACATGCTGTACCAGAAATCGAACGAGGGCTGGAGTGCGCCAGGGAGGAGCGCAGCATTCAGAGAAACCTCAGCCCGTGTGGCAGTGTTTACAGCATGCATCTGGATGTGCTTTCCTCTTTTTGTTCACCTACACACAGCACCAACATTTTTCTCCTTTTGTCCAGCACCCGCGTCATTGGAGTTGAGTGAATAAGCATGCTTTGTTTCCATTTACCTTGTCCTCCTGATATCCCTTTTGTTGTGGTTAATCTTCCACCCATCCCCCCCCCCCCCACGCGCTGCAATGCCCTGCTGCTGCTGTTGTCCTGACAATCTCGAGTTGTGTAGCACATCCTAGCCATGACCGCAAGGCAATCCACCACCAGCACACACGCACTAATCTCTCCAAAGCCCCCCCCCCCACCCCCTCCTCATCCATCCTCACTCAGATAGTCTATATAAACATCCAATAACCTCTGGCACGACACATGAAAGCCACCTTTTCAGAATTATCTTCCTGTGGTTTTATTTGTATTGAGATGCACAGCACTTGACGCCAAGCAGAGAACATGACAGTGCACTTCATGGATAGGAAGAGCCACTGTGAGTGTAATCGGACAACTTGCTTTGCTACCACGAAAGAAACGACTACTCTGGGTTTGGTTTAGGCTGAGCACACAGGACGACATTTGCACACAATGGAAATGCAGGTTTCACTTCGGAATAAAAACAGAGTGGCTGAAAAAAAAAAGCCAGTGGAACATCACTGAAGACAACAGCAGCAGTTTCTGGAAAGTGAGGAGGTATCTCATCAACAGTCTGGGAGAGCTCACCTTGCCCTGGTCTGTAGGTTCTCCCCTCCGTGGCTGTCCGTCACAACCTGCAGAGCTGAGCTGCTAAAATGAGCCGCGAGTCTGAACAGGAAATGGACTCAGTTCTGCCAATCTATCACCCGTATGCCCTGTGCTCCTCTAAAAACATTGACAAGCTTAAATCCATTTCTGTCATCAGATTCCCATTACTGCCAAAATAATGGTTTGGATTTTAAAACTGAACCAGGGCAGTGGACTGCGATTTCACATGGGCCGTCTAATTTGATTTAGCCTAGGTTCCTTATATTTGGTTTCATATTTGTTGTTGGATGCATGTTAGCCACTGATGCTGAGTTTCAGAAACAGTGGGGGGGATTTATGACCTCAGTGAGGTTGACCCAGGTAAGTAAGTGTCTTTTGCTATCCAGTATTATTGTTGAAGGTGGATGCTTGCGGTTTGGGAATTTTAATGACCGACCAATGGGCTTCAAATCAGTTGCCAGAAACAGTGCGAGGCTTGCATGTCAGTAACCTATTTTTATTCAGATGGAGTGCTGTACTGTGTAATGAAGATAAAAACTCCAACTCCCCTGTAGCAGAACCTTAAATTTCAAGCATGTGCACACTATAAAATAAATAAATAAAAATAAACGTCTTAGCACTGAACCTGAATACTAAAGATAAACTGCAGGTTTTCTTCTGGAGATTTTACTGTGCAAGAGGGGTTTATTTCATGCTGCAAAGACAGACTCCGGCTCTGAGCTGTTACGCAACTGTACACAGCTGCTTCGTCTACTGGGGGGGGGGGGTCTTTTATGCAACCGTTTCTAAGGGTAAAAGGGTTAAGAAAAACAGAAATTCATGATTGAAGGAATCTGGTCTTTTATCGGTTTCCCCAACAGAACTTTGAGGATCCATTGTCTGGGCATGGCTGTACATGTAGAGAGGAGACAACCGTTTGGGTAACGAAGACTGCTTCATCATAGAACAGAGCAATCAGAGGAGGTTAGTCTCTTGACCCTGCTCAGAGACACAGGTCTTCTCTTGATCCATAAATTACAGGCAGCCCATTTAGAGAGAATAGCATCACCACACACAGTGTTTCTAGAATCGTATGTCAACAACACCTAGGAGTTGTCAAGTTGTTTCGAGGAGAGAGTTCACTGGAAAGAGCCTCCACTGTCTAACCCAGGTTGTCTCCCCCCCCTCCTCCAAGTCCCGCCAAACATGGCAACTACTTTCAGCATTGGCACTCTTAGATGACCTGCTGGTACTGTTAATAAAATCATCCTCACAGTGCCATTATGAACTCGGTTTCATGCGTAAGTCAGGACTGACCATCCAGGGAAAAGTAGATCCTGCCAGTTGTTTTCAATTTGTTCTCAAGTGTCTCAGACCCACACAGAGAATTTCCCTGTGCAATTTGAAGCACTACCTCTCTGGAGGTTTTTAACCTTTATTGTCTGACTGCTCTTTTTAGATTATACATTCTTTACCCCTACCACACTTGGCAGTACTTTCAGGGTTTGCTTCAGTTTACCTCCAGGCAATCTTTTTCATTTCTGCTTCTTCAACAGCCGGTCTAATATCTGGGCAGAGGTCTTGCCCCAATTCTTTAAATCAAATCGGGCTTTTCCTGAACATTGCATTTATTTATATTCTAAAGGTTCAAGTCATTGTAATAATTTCTAATTAGAGGGATACCTACAGCAAATGAAAGCACTTTCATTCGATCTTATAGTGACTAAGAGAAATAGAACCTTCAGTATCCCACAGAATTAGTTAAATTTTAAATTTCCATAACTCTCAAACTGATGAGTGTATAACTTCAAATGTCACATATATCATAGACATTAAAGCAGTGCACATGGACAATGTTTGAAAGGTAATGCTGCATAATTCCCTCTTTAAACCAAATTGTGCTTAATTAATCTTATATTAAATTGATACCTATATGATACAAAATATGTCTGCAATAAAAAATAAAATATGAAACGTATTCCCATAAATGTTAATCCAGAAAATGTACCCAATTAATGAAAGCCACAGGAGACCGATAATATTACCAGCATTGTGACAAAGTTGTGGTTGGCATATTTTTTTGCCTCAAGAACAAATATTGGAAACCAATTGCAGGTATCTGTAGCATAAAGCAAAATCAGAGTTTTCCTTTTTTCAGCCAAGCGGACAAACACACAGGTCTGTTGCATTCGCTCACCTTCACTGACGGCTATTGGTCAACTACCAAGGACAGTAGGAGAGTGATAGGCGAGTATGCTTATAAACTCATAACCCTATTACAAGTCAATTACCTTGATAAATCATCCCAGGGTTACAACTGTTAATCGTTTAGAGTTAAAGGACCGTGCAAGACACGTCTAGTAATGTAGTAAAGCTGCACAGTGAATGCCTGCTCAGGTGGGAAGGGAGACGGCATCTTTAAACACTGTTGTAAATTAAGAAGTGTCTGTCCCCATTTTAGCAGAATTAAAACCTATTCATACCAAGCCCTCCCAATCAATGACAATATTTGAATGCAGCATGTCCATCACAAGCAAAAGGCTCTGCTTTTGACAGTGGTCTTTTCTTACATCCAAAAGGAGGCTTCAGACAGTTGTTACCACTGGCTCATTCTGCTTGGTATTCCCACAATCCTGGGCCTTGCAAATACATGTTTTCACATCAAACGAGATTTCATGTTAGTTCAGCAACACTGAAATCAATGTGCAAAAGTACAATCATATTACAATACATATAGATACAACATGAGTCCGAGATATTATCGACTTTTTCAATTGATTCATTTTAATGGAATTCAAAATGTAAATCGATATGAAATGTGTTAAACTTTTTTTTTTCTTTTTTTAGAAATTGTAATTCATAATGAAGGGAAACATCAGAATAAATTATCATTTAGTCTGAAGTTTAAAGCTAAAATTAGGTATAGGAATACAGCGCAGTGGTGGATTACAATACTTCATTGACTTAATGCATCATCTAGTCGAAGAAACGTATTTTGATACGAAATTGAAAGCGCCGAGTAGAAATTCTGTTCACTTAATGGCTTTTGAATACACGTCCTTAATTACACTTCTCATCAGAATTTGTCATTAACGATGGTAATGATGCTAATATCCTATTACGATGTTTAACATTGGCTCCATCCAATGTATAGAGAAACAGAACTTTTTTGTATTGCCGTTTTATTTCACCCCTTGCTGCAAGTCTTATGTACAGACAGAAATGCAAAACAAACACAAATAAAAATATAAATTGATGCCCTGTTTTCTCAGTAATTGCATGACATGTTTTTTCCTGTCTAAAGCACATGAACAAACCACACTAGGTAATTGTGTTCTTCATTTTTATACTAAATTACATGAAGCCTGACCTAGTGCTAGGATAGGGGTGAACTCGAAGAGAGCTATGAGTCAAAGCGACCACGCCTGGGAACCAATATTTCTAGATTTACGATTGCAATTACAGATGGGTGTTCCCTTTGCATGCGTACACATAGACACACTAGATCACAGCCAGAGCAGCAGATAGCCCTCAGTAGTTGACAGTACAATAATGAATAAGAAAGGACAGATGTCAAAAACTAAATAGAAACAGACAATAGGGAAATGTCACCAAACACAAGAAAGGTCCTGCAGAATATTAGACAAGGTGATGACCTAATTATATACATCAAAGGGAATACAAACTGATAAAACATACATCATTACATACGTATATACAATGGGTGCGATTTGCCACCAGGGATGGTGGGAATTCTCCCCCTTCTGTTTTTTCACAAATCACACTCTGTATACACACACAAGCACACACATTCAACATCCTGGTATTTCACACTGAGGAAACTCCAGATCCCTCCTAAAGGCACACTGTGACCATGTGAAAGGGGGGGGGAGGCAGCATCTCTTGTTATTGTATCCTGTGTGAGGCGTCAAAAAGAGGAAGGCTGGGCTGATGGCACGGTCTCTGTAGCTTTGTGTGAGGCACTCGATTCGTGATCCTGAATGAAGTCAGGAGGCAGCCTACGGTGAGAGTCACTTCATCCTTCATACACAGACACCGAGACCAAATAAGCCAGCCCTCCCTCCCTCCCTTACGCTCACGCCGCAGCGTTTTGTAAACAGGAGCGCAAGCAGACGCTGCAGAGGCCGCTGTAAATCGCCCATTAATTGCACTAATTGAGGTAACACAGTCGCTGCTCACCTCTCTAGCCGAGTCAACAAGCTCTCCCCGGTCCTGCCGCCGAGATCCAAGCTGTCGGCCCTTGCTGTAGCTCGTTGGCCATTAAGCGATTCATCCGAGTCATTAATTGATTTATTACCGCCGCCTGTGACGGTTGCATTGTGAATCAAGAAGGATGTAGGTCAGCCTGAGTTTGTTTGTTTGTTTGTTTGTTTTTTGAATTTTCTACCTCTTAGGACCTTGACAAAATAACAGCAAGGAGGTTGTCCGTTCTGAAGATTATCTGTTGGGCTCCACTTGCGTGGCCCTCTTGACTCCAGGGTACAGAAAACAAAGCTGCTGTGCTGTTTGGCTCCTGAGCTGGATCCCTGCTAGCTGGAAAAGCAGGCGGGCAAAGCTGCAGAGCTAAACACTAGTCTTCCAGTGTATGAGGAAGCCATTCAGCCTGTCAGCACTGCCAAAAACTAATGATCACACACTCCCATATTGCATCCCTCAGAGAATCATGCTGGGGCTGGAAAGAAAAACAGAAAAAAGCCTCGACGAGAGAGAAAAAAAAAAAAGTGCACTTCTAGATACAGGATACCCCCGTGGTTAAAAGGCTGGTTTAAGTGACTCACTGCAGCCACAAAACTCCCACCCCTCTTACAACCACCCAACCTCAACCCCTTTAAACGGTATTGATGTTTTCTGTGCTCTGTAATGCCATACTACACAGCTTGCTAATTGAATTAATTAAAATAAATATTATGCCAGATTAATCATGCTGCAAGCAAGTCGATGCTTCTCATTACTCCCTGCAAGCTCACCCAGCACGCTTCTCAGGTGTTGACAGCCGGACCTCCCAAAATATCACAGAGCTCCTCCAGTCAATAACCAGCTTCTGCTGCAGAAAAGGCAAATCTGACTGGACAGCCACTACACATTTCAATTGAACAATATGATCTAAAATTATACCTTACATCTGATAAAGAAATAATTGGATGTTGAGGTAGGTCAGCTGGGTGTACATGCAGAACTCTTCATGGGAAGCAAGCAGTATTTATCCCTTCCCATTTGCCACAGTGCCTGCTATATCTCCTCTATAGTATGGCTATTCCCCATATAAGTCAGGCTGCACACTAATTTATTTTTTCCATTACCCAACGCAATGCCCTGCAGACACCATCCTATTGCTTCCCAGCTTCTCTTCCTGATCTACTATGCACTGGCAGTTACTGCAAAACAAACATTTAACAATTCTATTCAAATATTTTGACTGTGAAATGTGAATCTCAATAGCAACCATCCAAGATCAGTTTTTGAAATTGTTCATGCATTTTGCTTCTCTGCACACAGACTGCAAAGAAAAGAGAGGTTCTGCATACAACTTGCAGATGTCTGTTCTGGACATTTATACAAGAACCACAGTGAAACGGCCCTGGGCTCTAACGCTCACAGCTAAATTTAGCAACGTTTGCCTATTCGCTGGCGAACGATATACAGTGAGAGAAAAAAGTATTTGATCCCCTGCTGATTTTGTACGTTTGCCCACTGACAAAGAAATGATCAGTCTATAATTTTAATGGTAGGTGTATTTTAACAGTGAGAGACAGAATAACAACAAAAAAATCCAGAAAAACGCATTTCAAAAAAGTTATAAATTGATTTACATGTTAATGAGGGAAATAAGTATTTGATCCCCTATCAATCAGCAAGATTTCTGGCTCCCAGGTGCCTTTTATACAGGTAACGAGCTGAGATTAGGAGCACTCTCTTAAAGGGAGTGCTCCTAATCTCAGCTCGTTACCTGTATAAAAGACACCTGTCCACAGAAGCAATCAATCAATCAGGTTCCAAACTCTCCACCATGGCCAAGACCAAAGAGCTGTCCAATGATGTCAGGGACAAGATTGTAGACCTACACAAGGCTGGAATGGGCTACAAGACCATCGCCAAGCAGCTTGGTGAGACGGTGACAACAGTTGGTGCGATTATTTGCAAATGGAAGAAACACAAAATAACTGTCAGTCTCCCTCGGTCTGGGGCTCCATGCAAGATCTCACCTTGTGGAGTTTCAATGATCATGAGAACGGTGAGGAATCAGCCCAGAACTACACGGGAGGATCTTGTTAATGATCTTAAGGCAGCTGGGACCATAGTCACCAAGAAAACAATTGGTAACACACTACGCCGTGAAGGACTGAAATCCTGCAGCGCCCGCAAGGTCCCCCTGCTCAAGAAAGCACATGTACAGGCCCGTCTGAAGTTTGCCAATGAACATCTGAATGATTCAGAGAAATGGGTGAAAGTGTTGTGGTCAGATGAGACCAAAATCGAGCTCTTTGGAATCAACTCAACTCGCCGTGTTTGGAGGAGGAGGAATGACCCCAAGAACACCATCCCCACCGTCAAACATGGAGGTGGAAACATTATGCTTTGGGGGTGTTTTTCTGCTAAGGGGACAGGACAACTGCACCGCATCAAAGGGACGATGGACGGGGCCATGTACCGTCAAATCTTGGGTGAGAACCTCCTTCCCTCAGCCAGGGCATTGAAAATGGGTCGTGGATGGGTATTCCAGCATGACAATGAGCCAAAACACACAGCCAAGGCAACAAAGGAGTGGCTCAAGAAGAAGCACATTAAGGTCCTGGAGTGGCCTAGCCAGTCTCCAGACCTTAATCCCATAGAAAATCTGTGGAGGGAGCTGAAGGTTCGAGTTGCCAAACGTCAGCCTCGAAACCTTAATGACTTGGAGAGGATCTGCAAAGAGGAGTGGGACAAAATCCCTCCTGAGATGTGTGCAAACCTGGTGGCCAACTACAAGAAACGTCTGACCTCTGTGATTGCCAACAAGGGTTTTGCCACCAAGTACTAAGTCAAAGGGGTCAAATACTTATTTCCCTCATTAACATGTAAATCAATTTATAACTTTTTTGAAATGCGTTTTTCTGGATTTTTTTTGTTGTTATTCTGTCTCACTGTAAAAATACACCTACCATTAAAATTATAGACTGATCATTTCTTTGTCAGTAGGCAAACGTACAAAATAAGCAGAGGATCAAATACTTTTTTCCCTCATTGTAAAACCAGTTTAACGCATAAATACATGCAATACAGGAGAACTACCTGCAACTAGTAAAGGAAATTCTTCCAGAAACTGTAGACTAATTCCCTGGCATTTACCTTCCCATTCCCAACACCTCTCCCCCTCCCCAATGATGTGTATGTGTATATAACCTAAAATTAACCACAGCCAAGAGAACCCAACCTGTTTTCTGTATGCCTGAACCAACAATGCTTCACTGTTAAAACCAATCAATTCCAGATAACTAATTGAAAAGGGAAGCAAAACAATACCAATATGAACCATTATAAGCACTACTCAATATTAAAACGTATTTTTCTCCCCTTATTGCATCAAATTAATACCCCTTAAAAGGGTCGTTACCTTGCAGACAATGAGACCAAGACTGAGATGCACATTTCTGTACTGGCCTATACATGGACCTGATGTTATACAAGTCCAAAGCGAATCACTTCTTCATCCTTCAGAGTACAGAACTGAGTCTCCAATAGTGCACCGATGTCAACAGCAGTGTCAGCAGTCAGTTACACTGCTTATATTAGTTTGTCAAATTTAGTTGTGTTAAAGTTATACAGCAATTGTATAGTTTTCAGAACTTGACAATAACCCCCCAGCCCAAAGTCAAAGTATGTCAAAATCAAATGCCAAAAGAAAACTCCCAACAACCAAATCTGCGGTTTAAAGAACATAAAGAACATCTTTAAAGACCACATGAGATCTTCATGCTGATGAAGTCCATTTCCACAGTTTCAAGTGTTTAAGTCTCCTCTTTTTAGCCAGTGACCAGAAGCGAGACTGTGCTCTCCAGCAGGGAGGCACCACAAGGACGGCACATATGCCAACCCCCACTGACAGCAAACTGCCAGGCACACAAAGCATCGTTTCTCACTCTCGACAGTGAATACTTCAACAGCTCTGTGCAGTGGGAATAAAATAAACAAAGGGGACAAAACGACAACAAGCAGCAGCAATAACAAAACAGAAAAAGGACATTCAGTAGGGTATAATATCACTCACAAGATGAGCTCTTGCTCAACAGTCTGTGAGCAAGGGCTGACGTACGACTGCAGACTGGATTGATTTTACCTCAAAACACCTGGTGCAAATATTCCAACTTGGACAATGCAGTCAGGAAAGGCAGGAAAGAGGTCAAAGTCTAAACAAACCCTGAAGGCAGACATAGCTTCCTCTTCCTGGGTCACTTCCTCTGCGGTTCTCTCTGCCCACGGTATTTAGGCTACATCTCAGAATCCACATGCTCTCCTAACAATGCATTTGTCATTATGCTTCAGAATTGCCTGTATATTAAAGGGTTAAAGTTTCCATGAAAGAGGCTGAGTGAAGGAAGTAAACCATTGTTTAGCTTTAAAAATGTATGCAACATAACAGCGTTGTTTAGTTGTTGTTTTAATGTGTGAGCTACATAATGCTCAGTTATCTTTCTCCCGAA
Source organism: Amia ocellicauda (assembly GCF_036373705.1). Taxonomy (NCBI): domain Eukaryota; kingdom Metazoa; phylum Chordata; class Actinopteri; order Amiiformes; family Amiidae; genus Amia; species Amia ocellicauda. The sequence goes on along the minus strand of NC_089868.1, from coordinate 16,339,758 downwards.
TGCCTAGTAGGTTACCCCTGGTTGAACCCAGATAGCTTCTCCCAGTGCCCATATTAAACCGTATTAAACTCTCCAGACTAATGATGTTAACCTCGGCTGCTCGGCTACTGCTTTGCTCACTCTATCCCACATGTGAGTTAATAAAAGCCGATTACTGTACAGGTCAGGACTTAAGGGACTAGCACCAGGTAAGACAGTGTCTTTAATTGGAATCCAGCTTAGCTGTTCATCTTGTTACAAGCGCTCTTATCTGGGGGGCTGTGGTTAAAGCGACAGTGCAGCCACACCTACAGATGGCTAACCACACCTAAACCAAAGACAACGCTGCCCCTCTTTCTCAGGCCTCACCCCCTATAGCTTCGTCTCACAGTGAGAGAAACTATTATTAAAGACGATATCTGAATCTAGCGCAGTGGGTTTGCAAGACTGCTGTAGCAGAAGAGAAAACATTAGCATTGCCTTGAATTAGAGATTTCCTCCAATTTCAAAAACTTTTCCAACTGTTAGGGACAATGTACTGAATTATATGTAGTCCAATACAAAATAATATTGTAACACTTTTAGATTGCAGTCCACTCTTAAATGTAAATTGAAAAATGATTTAGCCCCTTTGAATTCTACCCAATTTAACCATATTTTGTCAAAGTATTCAACACAAATACAAAGTTAAAATATGTATTTATTTTTTATTTCTTAACAGAAGCTTATGTCTTACAATAAAGCTGGTTACATTGGCATGATCCCCCCGCAGGTCACCGCCAGAGTTCAATAAGACTTTATTGATCAATAGAATAACTTTACCCCTACAATAGATTCAGTGAGTGAATTGCTATGAAAACTCACATATAAACTCAACTATTTAAAAGCGGCTTTTATTTTATTCAGCCAGTCGCCTTCATGCAAATCTGTTCCGATAATCAAATGACAGGAGAGATTTCAAGGGCCAAGAGCACAGCACAGAGCACACGTGGAAATGTACCTTGTTTTTCACACCAGTTGTGAACTTCAGTGCCCTGTGCAGTTTATCCAAGTCTCAGTCACGAAAACTCCTAGGTTTATATTTTCCAACTGACAAACAAGCCGCTCTCATGCACATATACAGCTCTTTTTGAACGCTGTTGAAAACAATGAATCAGCAAAAATAAAACACAACCTAGAGATAACTATACTAAACATTCTTCACTGGTTAAAGAGATAGTGAAGAGTGCAAACTAAAATCTACTAAAAGCACAGGCTGATATGACCGAAGAAAAATAAAATAAAAATCCAAGCCTGAAGGGGGGTGGGGGGGGAAGTCACCAATTGTTTCCACAGCTTTTAAATACAAGCCTGATCAGTCTCCGAAGGAAACATAAGTTAACCCAATTACTTGCTGGTAAAAACCTTTTACTGCTCTCCAAAATACGGGCAGTCCGGAATGCACACTTCTCACGGGATCCGGTTTTCTATTTATAAAGAGTTATCAGCCCGCCGACTAACAAGCCCATTACAATTTCTCAACACTTCAGCACATTTCCTCCTCTCTCACTCCCTCCTCCACCCAGAAGACTTTTCAACACCACATAATCCTATCAAGTTACCAAAATAGGTCAGAAGGATGTGATTCTGTTTATTTCTGCATCTGTGTGGCCATTAATCCCTTTTGTCTGGACTGCCCAACCAAAGGACAGCAGATACACTGGCAGGGAGAGGAGCACCATGTGGGGTTGACCCACTCTCAATACTGCGGGCTTCCTAGCGCGGCCATTGAAAATCTCCACAGCTGCCGGCCGTTAAGGACACAACGTTCCCGATCCTTTATTTACGGTGATCCGTTTCACAGTTTGACACCAAAATGAGGCGACATCTTGTAAGGATGGAAAAATGTTTTGAAAACATTCATGAGAAAATACTAATTACTAACATACAACATTGTCATTGTGAGAACTAATTTCCATCCATTTTTGAATTACAGTAATTAAAACATTAACTCAAACCTCATGAGAGCCTTTTAGATCTCTGCCACTTTTCAAAGAACTGAACACTTAATATTACTGTAACGTCCAGTGGCAGGGATACCTCCAGTCCAAAATCAAACTCTTGTTTTAAAATAAAGAAAACATAAATAGATTAAGCAGTCAGGCATGTGAAATTTAAATTCATAGCCTTTAAGGATGGACAATTACAATAATAAATGCCCCCCTTTCTCAGGTGAGTTGCAGTAAGAGAACACTTTATGGTTACCACACAAAGATTTCAAAATCCAACAAACTTCACAAAAGACATGCGCAAAGAGAACGGAGCCCTTTTAAAAGAGAAGTAATGGAGTCAGTGCAGTCACTGACTCATTTAATTCCTCTGTGAAAAATCAATCAATATTTTTGTTTCAAGCGACTCCTTCTGCCTCTATACTAGGGCGCAGCACTATACAGCTTTAAACAAAGGTTATTCCTTGACTCCCACACCCACCCCTGTAAAAATAAAAAAATAAAAAATGATAATCTGCAGAGAACTAAGCAAGAGTGCTGCCTAAATCTCTGAACAATAGGATTGAAAGGTCTTAAGAAGCCCCCTTATCCATGCCTAGGAAACCCCTCCAATCATTTACAAGTTTGTAAATAAGGTCTTATGGCTGCGTCCCCAGGACATCTGCTCAGCAATCATGACAGTGAGGCTGCTAACATTTACTAAGAGCCCTCGCGCCCCCGAATGCTGATTGCGCTTTATCTAAATATATCCCAGTGAGATAATTCAGCAGCACTGTGAAATATCACAGCAAGAGGGTAAAAACAAAAACTCAAACAAGCCACACGAAAATAAATAAATAAACAGTACTAATTACTGATTCAAATGATGGGCTTCTACTAGAGTAATGAAGGTTTTTCTTCCTAGCACCTTCCATGTTTTTCACTGCTACTGGCCTGGCAGGGACCGATACTCCCATCTGTAATAAGGCTCCTGACTGGATTAATTATTAACCCACAAACCCCTGTAACCCAAACAGGCTTCCTCCCTACCAGCTGTGTACAGATGCACAGCAGCAACAGAGACCTCTAACCCTGCCTTAGCCAGGCTCTGCTTTCAGAGAAGCACAAGACACTATCTTTACGGGCAACAGCAGACTCTTCCAGGTTGCGTATTTCCAGAAAGAAAAAATCACTTCGAATCAGAGCCAAAGACGAGATGGATTTGCTTAGCTACACTGATCATGCAAAATTAAAAATACGTAGCAGAATGAAGACAGAAATATAGAAATAATGCATACATTCCAATCAGTTTATGACAGTTTCACTGCAAGAAACTAATTTTATGCATTGCCAAAAGTGTTCAGATTAATGCACCCTACTCTGACTTTTATTGTGGTACACACTGTAGCATTGGGTGAAAAGTAAACAAATGCCCTAAAAATAAGTGTTTCCCCCATATTTGGATGGGAACAGCATTCCTACATACAGATTGGTTGGTTTCCTGGGAGGCACAGATTCCTTCAGATCTACCCATAACATTTAAATTAGATTGAGATTTCTCGATTGTGATGGCCAATCCTTTTCCTCTTCAGAAATTGTTGTTGCTTTCAAAAACTTGTGCTTAAATGTGAAGCTACGTTCAGTTAGCCTATGATAAGTCCCACCACATCACCTTTGTGATCCAATGCTACATAACCACATCAGAAGATTAGTGAAACATGTCCAGTGTATGTGCATGCACGTGTATGTGTGTGCGTAGGATAGAAAGAAATCTAAGAATCCATAAAACAGAGTACAGGCCTCTTTATAATGTCTAACGTGATGTACTTGGAAAAGCTCTTTTCCCCACTTATAAATAAGTCAAACTAAAATGTAATGTAGCAGAGTTGTGAAACCATACCAACCAAAGTAAGATTTAAAAATACTAGGTTTTGGAAATATAAATGGGTGATAGACAGTAATTATATCCTGTTGCAGCTACTGCTGGGGGCTCCATAAGCTCTTATTTTAGCAATCCTCACTCCGTTTTTTCCACAGAATCCCTAACAGCACATACATACAGTATGTAATGAGATTTATTTTGTTTTTCTCCCCCCAATACCATTAATAAGCCATTATGACTAAATTACACAGGTTTCACTTAAAAAGTAACTCCAGTATGCAAGATGTACACCTGGGCTAAAGTAACTTACTGCTGGATAATAAAACTGAATACAAATAATAATTTAAAGAAATAACATTCTGTCAGTCTCAATTCACCACTGACAGCATTATCATCGAATAATGTATAAAATATATTAAACATACAAATAAACGAGGGGCAAGTTAGGAATGCACACAGCGTGTTTATGTGTTGTCAGGTGGTTTCCTCAATCACGATTTTAAAATGTTTTCTTACGAAACGCGGAGGAAGATTAGACTAATGGGATCATAAGTTTGAGAGAAAGGCAGATAAACATGGTGGAGGCGAGTCTAAACACAGATGAGCGGCTGCAGCGCTGTGGTGTCCGGCACAGCTGCCGTTTGCCCGTAGCGGCTGAGCGGCTGCCGTGACGCCAGAATGGAAATGTGGCAGGAGTCTAAAAAGTTCTCTGGGTCAAAATTTTAAAAGAAAACTGCTCTTGGGCAATTGAACACAGCAGCAACTACATCCGATGGCTAATCTTTGTTCTGCCCACGTCCTGGGTCTTACTAGCTTCCTCTCCACTTAATCCATTTCCTGAAGCTGTCTTCAGCTCAGACTGATGGACTAACAAATGAGGCGGGAAGAGGAGGCCCTGCAGGGATGAGAGGACAGTACCTTTACCTAGACAAGAAGGCCTTCAAATGACTGGGGCAGCCGTCTACATGCACAGCGACTAACAACTCCCGCTTACAATGTGAACTCAATTCAGAACCTTAAACCCTCTCGTTTATTTAAGGTTTTAAAATGTACACAATTTATGCATTTATTCAGTCTTGATTGAATGTTTAAGCCACATAATAGTAAATCCAGCCCAGGAAAGTTTATAAATGCTGTAATACAAAACTGACACGCACTGGCACAAGTGAAAGACTAAGCAGCTTTAAAATGTAACATCAAATGAAAAATAACGGATGTGCATTGCATCTTACAGAGTTAGGCCTTTTTAAAGTTGCTGTACGTCTATAAGAAACTCTTAGCAGGCCATCCAGAGCATGATGGCGGCCATGACAAGTGACAGAAAGAAAAGGGAAATGTAATCAAACGAATAAGAGTGATTTTATTAATACTGAATCCTTTCCTGATCAATCACGGCCAAAGTCAGAGGACAAGCCAGGAAATTCTTGGTTTTCTGGGCAACAAGCTGAATTGTGTAGGCAGAGTTTAGGAGAGACATTCCCATAACAGCAGCCTGCTAAACGGCTCTGCTGACGACTTGTTAAACTTTCAGGATAGTGAGACACAGTGCAGCGTCGCTTGGGCTCTCCAGAACTGCTTTTGTTATGAAACCTCAGCAGGTAGAGCAAATCTCTAGTCCTTTACACTGCATTTCATAATACATGACCCGGCCCCGTAAGGACAGTGGAATAAAGAGATTTACTAACACCTCGTAGTTATTCTCCTTTCAATGGAGTCTAGATCCTGCAATTGAGAAGTCAAGTGCACAGAGGTGGTGTCTGTTTTAACTCACTGTCACGGCGTTCTGGCGGAAGGTAACAGAACACTAGAAGGGGATTAGACCGTTCACATGCACAAGGTCCGTGGACGCCGGTTGATTTTTCATACTTATAAAACACTTGCGCTTCACTATTTTAAAATGCAAAACTAAAGTGTCCAGCTTTGCATTTTCTCTCATTAAAATACCAAATTTAAAAGGCAAAGTGCAACATTTGCTTGCCATCTCAAGAGGACAGGTGCTGGTTTAATTTATTTATTGTTTATCAAGGGTAACCAGGGCTAAAGTCAATTTATTCACAGGTATACAGGAAGTACCATCTGTCTACAAACAAAACTACATAAATTGCATTCAACCCCCTGACACCATCTACTTAAAACACGGTGACCGCTGCCTAACAAAGCCACAGAGTGTGCAGTTAGCATAGATGTCAGCTTCCAAAACTGGACACACATGATACATTATTTTAAGTCAATATACATGTTTACAGCATTATGTTGTTTATAAAGTACCACTGTTACGGTAGTGCATTAAATACATCATTGCCACACAAATGTATAAGATCATGTTCTGTTCTGGATATTGCCAATGAACATTTTAAAGCCAGCCATAAAAAAAGACAATACAATAAATCAATTTCTAGGTGAAGTTATACACTGCTTCCAGGATTATAACAAGCTATATGCGTAAATGTCAAAATTAAATGAAGATGTAATCATTTTTTATTGACACAGAGCAAACTAATGTTATTATTAATAATGCCTCCGTTTTACAACTTGATAACACTTCATAGGAACAAGACAAGTACTTTAGGATTATAGGTCACCTTGGAAAAAAGGTCGTGTGTATGGAGGTGGAGGACCACAACAAAAAACATGAGAATCTGCCCTAAAATACTGATTAATTAGAAGAAATAAACATTAAAAACTCACTAGCCACTGGGTCAGCTGGTTTAGTTCTCCCACAGACAATACAAATGATCTGTGTCAGTTATTTCATTTTATTTCTCTCCCTCCCTTAATATGTCACTGATAATTCAGACCCCATTATTTTCAAATATGTAAGCCTACTTCAATAGTATTCATCATATATGCATTGTATTTTAAACCAAATGGGGGTTTGATAAATGGCACCACCGCATGAGATGAACATATCTTCAGGTTTGAGAGTTTTCAGCAGAAAGAAGGAAAAGTAATTAGAGATATTCTTACCAATGACTGAAAAAAATTATCAACACCCACACACACAAAAAAAGCAAGATTACGTTCCACATTAATATCGTTTTTGGGACGCAATGTTTCTTTTTGTAGTGTTATGGAAATGACAACAGAACAGAAACAGGATAAAACCATAAAGCTAAAACTGTGTGCATAAGAAGTGTGTACATATTCCATAATGAAACGCACGCTGTAAGGAGCCTAAATGAAATGAGAGTAAATCTCAAGGAAGGCAAGCAAAAGTACTGCGGAAGAAGGACATCACAGTAATCATCATTTAATTTTTCAGCAGCATCATGCTGTGCTTTACAAACTTTCCAAATGGGTTATAAAGGTTTTCCGATTGTAAAGAAAAAGCCCCTCTATCCTGCCCCGGGCTGTGGCTTTTGTGTTGGGTTTGCCACACCAGCCCTGACTGGATTTGTTAATGATTGACTTTAGCAGGGCCTCCTCTACAGACAGCACTGTGTGTTTTGCCTGGAGGCGACAGCGGAGAAATCACTGCTTTTTACTGGGCCATAAAAGGGGGTTATGAAAGGGCATGCGATACCCAGGGTTGATATTCTTTTTACATCCAGGAGCTCAGCTGCTGCTAAAAGGGCTCCTCTCACAGCATTACTGAAGGATTTCTAATGGTCTGTTTCTGGGTTTAACAAAGAAAATGTCTGTTTTTCCTAAACACTTATTTTTGGAGCAAGAAGTGCCGAGTTTACTTAGATTAGAAACTCTGCATATATAGGGCTATGCTACAAGCATGTTTATGAATGAGACTGGTGTCTAGCAAAGCCTTCATTTAAAACAACCGAAAGGACTATCTTAGAGCTAGTTATGTCTGTATGCTAACA